>NC_046313.1:5717748-6031322 GCF_009819535.1 Lacerta agilis | reverse complement strand
TCTATTGGAGTATAATAAGTAAATAAATATAAAAACAGTTACACACAAAGGCTGTTATATTTTCATAATATTACATTCATGGTTCCCTTGTCCCTTCAACAGTGATTCTGCATGCTAAATGATTCTGCAGCTTTTCAACATTTCACAACATTTCTAGACTCCTTTACTGCTTCTGCTCTCAAATACCTTTTGTCACACGACAGTTTCATGAGGCACTTCTAAACCAATGGATTATGTCACTATGTAGGGGATGTTTTTGATGTCTATAAAAAACACTGGAGCGATCCCACCACATTTGATTTGATTTGGTACTAAATAAATGTGTCTACTCATTACCATTAACCCTCTTTGCTTCCATGGAAATAAAATTCCAATTTTCTTGTTCAATCTTGGGTTAAACCTTCCTATGTTTCAAAGTAATATCTAATTATGAATGGTAGATCTATAACAGTAAATTGGCTCTTGGTTCTTTACCTTGTTGTATTGTATGTCCTGATGATTCTATAGCCACTGTTTTAAAACAACAACAACCCTATACTGCTTGAGCTGGTTTAGGCCAAATGCAGATCATTATGAAGTCAGTAATGGAGGTTGGCAAGTAAGAGAGAGGAAGGTAGAAGAGTTTTGCATCCCAGCCTGCAGAGTAGCGAGTGCGAGGGGAGCAGGATGTTAGGGCGTGTTCTATGCAGTTGGTGACCAGGTGAAGGTTGTCGCTGGCAGTCATAGAGAGATTTTTGGCTATTTTGCAACCTGTTTGTGAGAAATATGAACCAAAAGAAACATTATCCTTCCAACAGCCTGGGAGGCACCCAGAATCTTTTAGAAGCTGAAGGTATAGATTAGCTATATAAAATGATGTACCCATGGTATCTAACTCTGATGAAATTATTTAGACTGTATAAAGGTGTTTGAAATGTTAGCTGAGATGGTAAAGTTTATTTATTTATTTATTTAAAATAAGTCTTTATTAAATTTGTGTTTTTTTTTAAAGGATTTCAAACATAAAATGAAACAAAACATTAAATCTTACATCACACAAATAATAACAGACATAAATTTACAATAGTCTCTTTCAAATTATGCATCAAATTTAAAATATGACTTCATATTGCTTCCACAATGGTTTTCTTAGTATAATACTCATTTCATTACTCTAACTAATAATTTAATTACTCTCATTCTTACAAACAAACAAAAAACAACAACAAAAAACAAAATTTTGTCTAGTTTAAATCTCCCACGTGTGTAACTTAATCTAAGCAAATCATTTGTTCCGTTTTCAAACCTTCTTTTCTTAAATATTCTTCCACATATTTCCATTCTGCTTTTGTTTTCTGTTTTTGTATATCTCTTATTGCCACTGTCATCCTTGCTAAATTCATATATTCTATTAGCTTAATTTGCCATTCTTGGACTGTTGGTATTTTTTCTCCTTTCCAGGTTTTAGCTATAAGTATCCTAGCTGCGGCACACGCTTACAAAAGGATGCTTTCTCTGTCTTCAGGAATATTCTCAGGGGTCATCTATATATATAAAATGCAAGTGTCTCTGCGTCCAGTCCGTGTGTCTCTGGGTTTGCGCTACTGCGCATGTGCCCCAGGGACACAGGGATTGGATGGAGAGACATGGTCGGGAGCAGCGGCTACAGTTGAAGCGGGGCGGTTCATTTAGAACACTGGCGCTCCAGTGGCCAGGGGAGGCCGAGAAAGGAGGCCACGCTGCTGCTCCCGCCGCTACGAGAGCCTGTTGCTGCTGACCCCCTCCTGCCCCGTTGGCCTGCATGACACTGCTGCTGCTGCCGCCGCTGGCTCTGAGGGGGTTGGCAGCAGGGGGGGCGAGCCCGGCGGAGAGCGAGGGGGATGGGGAAGAGGTGAGGCCTGCTCTGCCCGCGAAGGCCCCAGGCTCTCCTGCTCCCTCCGCCCACACGAGCCCACTGTCATGGAGACATGGCCGGCGGAGAGGCGAGGCCAGGCGGCAGGAGCACCGGCAGCAAGTCAGCAGCCCCGCAATGGAGGCGCCTCTTGCGCCGGGGACCCCGGACGGAGGAGGGCAAGGCGCGGGCGCGCGCAGAGGGTGGCTGGCTCCGGGTTTGTCCACCCCCCCACCTCCCGCTAAAGCAGGCTTTGGCAGGGGGCGGGGGCGGGGCGGGCAAGCAGGGCTTCTCCGTTAAAGTGGAGAAACCACTGTTTGCCTCCTCCACCCCCCCCACCTCCCGCTAAAGCAGGCTTTGGCAGGGGGCGGGGGCGGGGCGGGCAAGCAGGGCTTCTCCGTTAAAGTGGAGAAACCACTGTTTGCCTCCTCCACCCCCCCCCACCTCCCGCTAAAGCAGGCTTTGGCAGGGGGCGGGGGCGGGGCGGGCAAGCAGGGCTTCTCCGTTAAAGTGGAGAAACCACTGTTTGCCTCCTCCACCCCCCCCCCGACCTCCCGCTAAAGCAGGCTTTGGCGGGGGGCGGGGCGGGCAAGCAGGGCTTCTCCGCTAAAGCGGAGAAAGCACTGTTTGCCTCTCCTCTACCCCCCCCCACCTCCCGCTAAAGCAGGCTTTGGCGGGGGGGCGGGGGGCAAGCAGGGCTTCTCCGTTAAAGCGGAGAAACCACTGTTTGCCTCCTCCACCCCCCACCTCCCGCTAAAGCAGGCTTTGGCGGGGGCGGGGGGGCAAGCAGGGCTTCTCCGTTAAAGCGGAGAAAGCACTGTTTGCCTCTCCTCTACCACCCCCCCACCTCCCGCTAAAGCAGGCTTTGGCGGGGGGGGCCAGCCCCCTCCACAAATGTTCTAGCGCCCGTTATTGTAACGGGCTTAAACCACTAGTACTTAATAAAAATATTTCAGGTTTTTCCCCAAATGTGATTTTCAACATTTTTTTCAAATTTTCATATATAATATTCCAAAATTCATAAATCTTTGGGCATTTCCACCAACAGTGGAAATACGAACCTATTTCATTTTGGCATTTCCAGCACTTACCCAAATTTGTTCCATATATTTTTGCCAACTTCTCTGGGGTAAAGTGCCATCTATATACCAGTTTCATCATGTTCTCTTTAATTCCAGAACATGCTGTAAATTTCATGTAAATTTTCCATAATTTATCCCATTGATCCCTATATATGGGTCTCCCTAGATCTTGTGCCCATTTTGTCATTACACATTTCACTTCTTCATCCTTTAATTCCCATTCAAGTAAAAATTTGTATATTTTTGATAATGATAAATATTCAAATTTTCTAATAAAAGTTCTTGTAGTTTTGATTTTTTTTCTACAAATCCTATTTCCTTGTGTTTTTTAAATATATTCTGTATCTGATAGTAATGTAGTCAGCTTGCACATTGGTGTTTAATTTGTTGATACGGTTTCAAAACCCATTGGTCATTTTCTTTCACTATAAAATCTTGATAGGTCATCCATTTTTCTTCCTTAATTTTATTATTTGTCGCCGTCATCTCTAACGGTGACGCCCACCATGGTACCTTTGGTTCAATCAAATCTTTAAATTCTATCCAAATTTTGTATAAGGATTTTTTAATTATGTGGTCGGTAAATTCTTTATTACTTCCCTTTTTCTCCTGTAACAAATATGAATGCCGCCCTGTAATATTCCTGAATCCTTCTAGTTCCAACAGTTCTTTGTTTTCCAATAAACACCAGTCCTTTATCCAGCACAGACATGCTGCTGCATAGTACAATCTGAGGTCCGGGACTCCCCATCCCCCCTTTCTTTCGTATCTGTTAAGATTTTATATAGGTTTCTTTCTTTTTTTCCTTCCCAAATAAATTTACTTAAACTTTTTCTCCATAAAGCAAATACTTCTTTTTTCCCACAATTGGCAACATTTGGAACAAGAACAGAAACTTCAGTAATATTGACATCCTAATTGCTGCTATTTTGCCCGAAAAGGATAAATTTAGGTTTTCCCATCTCTCCAGCTCTTTTTTAATTTCCTTCCAGGTTTTTGAATAGTTATTTTCAAATAAATTTATATTATTAGCTGTTACTTCTATACCTAGATATTTCACTTTATTTATTATCTCCCAATTCGCCAATGTTTGTAATTCTTCTAATTCTTTTTTCCTTATATTTTTTGTAATTATTTTGGTTTCTTTCACATTGATTTTAAATCCCGCTATTTCTCCGTAAAGCTGTAATCTATGTTTCAAATAATTTACTGAATCTATTGGATCTTCTAACATGATTACAATATCATCAGCGAAGGCTTTAATTTTATAATTGTTTCTCCCTATTTTTATTCCTTTTATATTTTCATCTTCTTTTACATCTTTAAGTAAACATTCTATGGATAGCAAGAATAATAGGGATGACAATGGACATCCCTGACGAGTGCCTTTTGTTATTTCAAAATTTTCTGTTACTTCCCCATTTATAATTAAGTTCGCCGTTTGTTTGTTGTATATAGCATCTACTCCTTTGGTAAAGTTGACGTGTTTAATCAGAGAATAATCATTGTCACTATTTATTGAAGATTGGAAACTCCTTATATAGCTTTTTGCATGAAAAAGAAAATGAACTTATGATATCTGGGTTTGAGAGGATTAATGGAAATATTGGTTTATAAAGTGGAATCATTGGGTGTTATCTTGGAGTGGATGTTTTGAATAATTTTCTATATACTGTATAGCTGACAGACAAAGAATTAAATTGTCTTTTTTGTCTTCCTTTTTTCTTTTTCTTTTCCTCCTTTGAATTTGTGTTTCTAAATTAGATTAGTTTTTTAACATTGGTAAAAAGATATTTAATATTAACATGTGCATATTTTCTTTCAAAGTTTAATAAAATTTATTGAAAAAGGAAAATTAAGTCAGGGATGGCTCAACCTGTCAATTTTAGATAGTTTTCAAAATTCTCACAATTTTTTTCCAGCATTTTAGTGCTAATTTCTCTTAATATTTTAATATGCAATTTTCCACAATATACACATTTTTGCAAGTAATCTTCTCTAACACAGAGTATTCTTGTATGCTAGCTTCACTTTTGATAAATACTTCCTTCTAATATAATAATACTAATAATAATAACAATAATTTATTATTTGTACCCCGCCCATCTGGCTGGGCTTCCCCAGCCACCCCGGGCAGCTTCCAACAAATATTAAAATACATTAAAATGTCACAGATTAAAAACTTCCCTAATAATAATAATAAAAATAAAAATAATAATAATAATTTATTTATTTATACCCCGCCCATCTGGCTGGGTTTCCCCAGCCACTCTGGGTGGCTTCCAACAGAACATTAAAATGCAATAATCTATTAAACATTAAAAGCCTCCCTAAACAGGGCTGCCTTCAGGTATTTTCATTTGGCATGACTTTTTTGGAGGGGGGGGGTTTGCAAAGTTGTTGAGAGGGGCAGGCATCAGGCTTTTGTAACAGTATGAATTTTTGTACACATTATTGCTTGGGGAAAGCGCATTACTAAATTTACCATGAGTCTGAATTTTAGTTCATGTGTTCTTTTGTTAAGTGTGAACTAGGTAGCTTTGGGTTAACATGCAAGCCAAACTGACTTTATTCCCCATGTCTACTCACATTGCTCAAAGAACTGCTTCCCATAGCATTCCTTGAGGTCAGGAGGTAACCGGCTCCATAAAAGTTCGTAGGACTCAGCTGATTTTGACAACACGGCTGTCTTGAAAGCACCTGGTTCAACAATGCTCACCTTGATTCCAAAAGGATGGAGCTCTCTTCTGAATGAGGGAGGAAGAGCCAAGAAGCATCATTTCCTACTGAAGTATCTGAAGATACTTCCTACTGAAGTATCTGAAGATACTTCCTACTGAAGTATCTGAAGAAGTGTGCATGCACACGAAAGCTCATACCAAGAACAAACTTAGTTGGTCTCTAAGGTGCTACTGGAAGGAATTTATTATTATTATTTATTTTGTTTTGACTATGGCAGACCAACACGGCTACCTACCTGTAACTGAAACAGTGCATTGTTTGACTGCTAGGAAAGGTCTCAGGCATGCTCAGTGCAGCGGCCGCTAAACAAATTAGGTGCCTGGGGATCCTGGGGGAGCAGAGCTTCCAGACCTGGCAGAGGCCAGAGTCAGCCAAGCTGGTGGTGCTGCAGCCTTGCGAGGGGGAGGGGGCCCTCAGCAGGAGCAAATGGGGTCTATGCCAGGGTCACCCAGCCACCCAGGCCTGCCCTCTGCCTGCCTTCTTAGCTGGTTGGTCTACTCTCTCATCTTTCCTTTTTCCTGGCATGTGACCGAGTGCAGCACACCTTGGCCATGTGCCAATTTGGGGTGTGTTCTTTTAGGGACGGAAGCTTAATTTTTGCAAATTTCTTCAGTGAGGGGGTCTTAAAAGTATGCGTTTGGGTGTGGGAAATTCAAATCTGCTGTTACTGTTTTGATTTGGCAACAGTTAGCTTGGTGAACCATCCTTAAAGAAATCAGCCCTGAGTGCTCACTGGAAGGACAGATCCTGAAGCTGAGGCTCCAGAACTTTGGCCACCTCATGAGAAGAGAAGATTCCCTGGAAAAGACCCTGATGTTGGGGAAGATGGAGGGCACAAGGAGAAGGGGGCGACCAAGGACGAGATGGTTGGACAGTGTTCTCGAAGCTACTAACATGAGTTTGGCCAAACTGCGGGAGGCGGTGAAGGATAGGCGTGCCTGGCGTGCTCTGGTCCATGGGGTCACGAAGAGTTGGACATGACTGAACGACTGAACAACAACAACAACAAAGCTTGGTAAACCTACATTTGATTTAAAAGCACATAACCTGCTGTCCGCAAATCATAGAATTTTTATTTTGCCTTCTGAAAATGTCAGGTAATATATGCTTAATAATAATAATAATAATAATAATAATAATAATAATAATAATATAACTGCAAGTCCTTGGCAATCATTTTTAATGATTTCTGTGCAATTTCACATGTATTTTACTTACCAAGCAAAACTAAATTGTATCAATTTGAGCAAAATGTATTTTGAATTCCCAAATCATGTTACAACTTTTTAGCGCTCCCTTTTTTTGGAATTTGAAAAGGTGAAAAATTGAACATGTCCTAATTGTGCCAGGCTCTCTTGCAGGGACCCTGCAGCCCCTTTATGGCCCTGTGTGGATTCCGGCAGAGACAACAAGGTGGTACAGGCAGCAGTAGTAGTGATGGAGGAGGATGCAGCTAGCCCTTTTGTAACCCAGCCTGCCCCTTCTGGTGCCCCAGCCCCAGATAATCTGCTGTTCTGAAGATGCTGTCATCTCTCAAAACACCACCAACCATCTTTGCGTACCAGCCACAACTTCTCCGTCCTCCATCACCAAACGGCGGGGAGGTGGTTAGCACGATGGTTTGGCACCTGTGCTCCCAGGGCTGCATCCTCATAGAATCCTAGAGTTGGAAGAGACCACAAGGGCCATCCAGTCCAACCCCTTGCCAAGCAGGAAACACCATCAAAGCATTCCTGACAGATGGCTGTCAAGCCTCCGCTTAAAGACCTCCAAAGAAGGAGACTCCACCACACTCCTTGGTAGCAAATTCTGCGGGGGGGGGCTGGCGGAGGTGATGGGTTCTCACAGGTGGTGGAGCAAATTCAATCAGCTCTGTGGAGTCCACCCACCCACCCTCTCCCTCCCACCTCAGGCTTGCATTTTGAAAAAAACCTTATTTCCCCCCAGACCAGGAGATGAGCCAACGTATTTCAGGCCCAGTGTGGGCATAGCATGAGCCTGGATCCCTTTCTCTCAAACAGTGCAAGCGTCTGCTTTTTGATCTGTAATTTAAGGTTCAGCCCTTGACAGCAGACCTGTTTTCCCACCACCTGTTTTTTATGGCCTACACCTGGAGAAACACCACTTCACTAAACCAAACCCAGAAGTAAGCTACACAGCTTGTTTTTACCTCAGGGTGTCAGAGAAGGCTTCCGCACCAAACTTTGACGGGACATAACCGCCTCCAAAGGTTGCCACTCGTCCATGAACACTGGAGATGTTGACCACCCTCCCTCTGGCTCTTCTCACCAGGGGCAGCATGTGTAGTGTCACGTCAATCAACCCTAGCAGGTTGACATTGATCACCTTTGCAAAGTCATCTTTGGTCAGCCATTCATTGGGACCTGATGGGACACCGATTCCCGCATTGTTCACCAAGCCCCAGAGCCCTGTGCAAGAAGAGACAGTTATTATTTCCCAAAGGAAATTATATATAATGAATTGAAATGATATATAATGAATTTTTAAAAATGTTTAAAATAACTTTTATAAAGAAACCAGAAGCTTTTGTATCTTCCAACTCTATGATTCTATGATTCTACATCTAGCATGCAGGGGGCCACTTTATCTACATTATATAAGTCAGCATTGGAACAATTGTTATTAATAATTGTATGGGCGGTTCATTTCCCCAACTACTATCAACAGGAAGCAATAAAATGGGCAATATTTGTTTAGAGGAAAGCTGTATTTAAAAGCACGGGAGTCCAAAAGCTTCTATTCACATCACTCTTTCAAAAAAACCCGAAAATGGGTATCTACAAATCGAGAAAGACAACACAGAAAACACTGGACTGAAACAAACAATTTTAACCAACAAACGTTTATCTCTGCAAAGAGAGAGAGAGAGATACTTCAGTATGTAGGCTTGCTCTCGCATTTGATCTTAGTATTTCTGGAGATCCAATATTTCCCCAGGGATTCACGCAGTTTTAAAAGTAAGACCAACCAGCGACATCAGGAGGCCATTTTGGGCAGCCTTTACGTGAAATTTAGCAAAGAGCACGAAGGCTTATCCAAAGTAGATCTGTTGGATAAAACTGATCCAGTTGACCTAGTATACTTAGACTACCGACTTCTGAATGAGCTGTAGAAACTGGAGTTCTCCAAAAATCATTGTTGCGACCTGTGGTTTTTATCTTATTCATAAATGATCTAGAATTAGGGAGAGCCACTGAAGTGGACATGTTTATACCCCATATTTCCCCAACTCTAAGGAGCTTGAAGTGGCACACATGGTTCTCCTGTGGGATGTAAACACAGAGCAGCCAAACACAACACTCCTAGAGAGGACATGAAGGTAACTCAGTCCTCCAGGCTTAACTTCCTGTTTACCTGGACTGAGTTACAGGAACCAGAAGTAGGTGTGGTCTTACCTGGGAGGAAGATCCCAAAGAAGACTGTCCATTTTGCCTCATCCTTTGAAGAAGCAGCATGCTATCTCTCAGCCTGCAGCTGAGAGAAGCAGGGGTGAAGGCTGTTCCCTTATGGAAGCAGCTTCACTGCATGTAAATACATTTATCTAAGTTTGTCTGCCTCCTTGTAGCCTGTACTGTGACTCTTGGATGTACGTGAGTAAACACTTTTATATCTAATAATCAGTGCTGTTTTGTATCCTTACTTTTAAGAGGGAACAAGGGGAATATACCAGGAATATAGCTGGCTTAAGCAAGCCTATGCAAACGTTTTCTGCTGTGTTTTAAAAGGGAATGTAAACTGCTAAGTTTGGAGCTTGCTCACACAAGCTGGGATTGAGATATATAAATAATATATACTCATCCACATTCCTAAACATTCCCACATCTCCCCTTCCTCATTTATTCCTGACAACCCTGCGAGGTAGGTTAGGTTGAGAGGCAGTGACTGTCCCAATGAGCAGTATGCCAAGTGGGGATTTGAACCCAGGTCTCCCAGGTCCTAGTCTGACACTCTAACCACTACACCACACTGCTTCTCATTCTCCAACGCTAGAACTCATGGGCATCCAATGAAGTTGAATGTTGGAAGGTTCAGGACACCTAAGAGAAAGTACTTCTCTTAATTTAAATACAGGTCTAACTGCCACAGGATGCCCACCCACTTGGATGGTTTCAAAAGTGGATTGGACAGCCACGATGTCTATGCTCTGCCTCTATGGTTGGAAGCAGAAATACTTCCAAATAACAATTGCCGGAAAGCACTGGAAGGGAGAGTGCACTTGATTGCTGGTTTCCTGAAGTCATCTGCTTGGCCACTGCAATAATTGAATGCTGGACTAGAAGAGACATTGGCCTGATCCAGCAGGTTATACCTTCCATATTATCTGCTCTGGGCTCCCCAAACAATTTAAATGGGAAGCATCTTAAAAGATATTACAATATAACTGCTCTGGTCCCTTCTTCTCCCAAGTATTTTTCCCCATCTAAATTGCCTCTTTTCCCAATTACGATTAGGAGAAAAAATCAATTTAGATCAGCAAAATTACTCCAGAGGCTTCTCCTACATTACAAATGCAGCTAATCAGTTTGAGGTCCTGCAGCAGCTTGTCAGTTGAAATTAAAATCTTGCAACATTCATTATGATCAGGTTGATCAGTGGACATTATCAGATAGTAACATCTATCTTCATACAAAATGAAGTTTCACTGTGTGACTTCACAGAACAAGCTGCTGTCCAAAGCACAAAGCAATAATCTTTCAGGTTAGTTGGCAATCCTAGCAGCTCTTGATAGAGGTTGAATTAAGGTGATCCCATGGAATTCCTTCCCCATTGCCTTACTGATTTTAGTTGTTTCTAATACTTTTTAAAAATTGTCGTACCTTTTCATTTCGATATATTGGGAGTCACGTTGGCCACATTTTGTGGGAAAGTGGAATAAAGACAAGCAGGTGATGATACAGAAAATGCCTGGCCTGATCCAGAGCATGGAAACAACACAACGAAAAGCTACCTTTGTTCCCCACTTGCTCTTTCACCCACTCCGTTGCTGCCGCAACGCTCTCTGTACTGGAGACATCCAGAACGGTGGTTGTCAAGCGCTCTGAGGTGACCTTCTCCAGCTGCTCTGCCCCCTTCTGTGTGGTACAAGTTGCCAACACCCTGACACCCCGGGCATCCAGGTGCCTGGCAAGGTGGTTCCCAAAGCCAGAGGAACAGCTGTATTTTTCCTCTTTTTTTGAATTTAATGTAGGGACTTCATGGCCTGTAAGTCAGAGCAAATATTCCATGCCCAGCCTAACTGGAAGAATCTGCATCAATAGGAGTATAGAGTCTAGATCAAGGGAAGTGATAGTACCACTATATTCCGCTCTGGTCAGACCTCACCTGGAATACTGTGTCCAGTTCTGGGCACCACAGTTCAAGAAGGATACTGACAAGCTGGAACGTATCCAGAAGAGGGCAACCAAAATGGTCAAAGGCCTGGAAACAATGCCTTATGAGGAACGGTTTAGGGAGCTGGGTATGTTTAGCCTGGAGAAGAGAAGGTTAAGGGGTGATATGATAGCCATGTTCAAATATATAAAAGGACGTCATATAGAGGAGGGTGACAGGTTGTTTTCTGCTGCTCCAGAGAAGCGGACACGGGGCAATGGATTCAAACTACAAGAAAGAAGATTCCACCTAAACATTAGGAAGAACTTCCTGACAGTGAGAGCTGTTCGGCAGTGGAATTTGCTGCCAAGGAGTGTGGTGGAGTCTCCTTCTTTGGAGGTCTTTATGCGGAGGCTTGACAGCCATCTGTCAGGAATGCTTTGATGGTGTTTCCTGCTTGGCAGGGGGTTGGACTGGATGGCCCTTGTGGTCTCTTCCAACTCTATGATTCTATGATTCTATGATCTGTTCCCTCCTAGTACCACCTAGAGGCCATCCGAGGCAGAAGCAGAGAAGAATTCTGAAATCTGAAACTGGCACATGACACCAGCCAATGGAAAAAGGCCTCCAACACTTCCTGATTGAAGCTTAATAAAAAGTCCAAACATTGTTGTATAACACAAAGGGCACTGAAGTTCAGGAACAACACCGCATCAACCGCCAGCAGTTCGGAGTTCTATAGAGGAGGTAAGAAACTCATAAAAATAAGTGTTCGGTCTTGGATTTTTCATTGCTATGTTCAAAGGCATCTTCTGACATCTGTGCGAGGACCAAGGTTTGTGCATGTTCTCCAGCACACCCTTTCAGGGCAGCGGTGATGAACCTATGGCTCAATGGCTGTGTTGCCTAATCTTGTAGTGGCCAAATTTCGTGTGTGCTCACGAGCATTCACATGCGAATGCGCGAAGCTTGAGGGAGAGGAAAGCAGACAGGGAAAATCCAGGGGGGAAGCTGAAGTGAGCAGAGAGTGAAAGAAGGAAGAGAGAAAGTCCACTTCAAATGACTAATCTATAACTGTGGCAAAGGAACGAGGGGGGGGAGAGAAAAGGGTGGCCTGCCCACAGCCAGAGGGTTATGCTTTCCCTGGCAGTAATCTGGACCTACAAACCTACAGAGTCTCTCCTGTGTCAATCAGAGTTCCTTGATCCATGATGCAGGGAAGAATGAAGGTGCTTCTTGAGAGCTTAGAGTGAAGAGGGGGTCCCATTGGTGCTTGTGAGCTACCCAGCATTAAAAAATGTGTGGGTTAAGTATTCTGCTCCAATGTTAACCTGCAGAGAAGGGAAGGTTCTTTTGGGATGAGTGAGTTTCCTAGCACCTTTATGAAACATTTATTTAAGTGACATTAAGCACTTTCCTTTCATACGTGTGCATTTTTATTATGGATACTCCACAATAGAGACCTTGTTTGAAAGCAACTCAGGCCTGTGGATCCTGAAGCTACTTCTAAATAAAAAAAGATATTGGGTGACCTACTTGGGGATTCCTCACATAAGTGTCCTTGGCTATAACATTCTGCATGATTCATATCCTCCATGGAGATTTTAGTTGCCCTGCTGTTGACTCACATAAGTGCCTTTGGCCCTTATATTCTGTCTGTTACCTTCCCTGCAGGTTTCGGCCATGTGGCTCTACCTGGCTGCCCTGCTGGGGCTTTACTTCCTTCGCCGATGGTACCAGGAGAGACAGACGGTGGAGAACCTGACGGAGAAATATGTCTTCATCACGGGGTGTGACTCTGGCTTTGGGAACCTACTTGCCAGGCAGCTGGATGCCCGGGGCCTGCGGGTGCTGGCAGCCTGTCTCACACAGAAGGGGGCAGAGCAGCTGGACAAGGTCACCTCAGAGCGCTTGAAAACCACCATTCTGGATGTCACCAGTACAGAGAGTGTGGCAGCAGCGGCGGAGTGGGTGAAGGAGCAATCAGGAAGCAAAGGTTTGACCCAAACCCAGTTCATTTTCTATTCTTATGGATCTCATAGGCTGTATGTTGCATCCAATGTTTGGCTGCTTCTGAAACCAAGAAACCCACATTTTCTCTTCCTCACCAGTCTGGTAGCATTTCCTCCCTTCCTCCCGCCCTTCCTTCCTTCCTTCTTTGATTACATTTCATAAAACGTAACACTGATGGGTTGTAAAAGAAAACAAAAAAACTCAAAGTGGTTTACAAAGAGTGTAAAACAATAAAATGATCTGTGGAAACAGTTAAAAACAACTGCCTAAAACATTCAATAAAATAAAATCAGCAATAAGACTTACATCAACTTTCAACATGTATGGGTAGGCTTGTCTAAACACATATTTTTTTTTTAGGAGGTGCCAGAAGGTGCCTGCCTGGTGCCCGCAGTCTGGGGTTCCTACATGTAGGTGCTGCCACACTCAAAGTTCAATTTCTTACACCTACGGAATGAGTATTATGTAACAGTGCCAGTTCTGCAGATTGAAGTGGTCGTGTGGGCATATATAGGATAAGATGATCTCGCAGGTAAACTGGTCCCAAGCAGTTTAGGGCTTTATATGCTCAAACTTTGCCTGGTAGCAAATAGGCAATCAGTGCAGTTCTCTGAGCAGACGTGTTATATGCTGGCAACATCTCACTCCTGTCAGCAACCATGCTGCAGCCGTCTGCACTAACTGCGACTTCTGGACCAAGTGCAAGCGAAGTCCCACACAGAGCGCATGGCAGTAATCTGCTCTTGAAGTAACCCATGCACGAATTCCTATGGCCAAGCTCTCCAGGTCCAGGAATTATCATAGCTGTCAAATGATACCAACTGCAGCTGGTAAAATGCGCTTCTAGCCACTGAGGCTACCTGAGCTTCCACTGACAGAGCTGGAACCGGAAGCACCCCCAAACTGTGAACCTGCTCCTTCATGGGGCATGCAATCCCATCCAGGGTGGACAACTGACCAATTTCTCTGACACAGGAACTCCTCACCCACAGTGGCCCTGCCTTGCCAGGATTGAAGCTCAGCTCGTTTCCCCCATCCATCTGACCTATTGCTGTTTTCCCACTCTTTGAGATGACGGATTCATGCACTACCCACCCAAAATGTGTTCCAAAGAGAGACCATGAGTCTTTCCCCACAGGACTCTGGGGCTTAGTGAACAATGCAGGCATCCTCATGCCAATAGCCCCCAACGAGTGGCTGACCAAGGAGGACTTTGTGAGGGTGCTGGATGTCAACCTGCTTGGAGCAATTGATGTGACACTGCGCATGCTGCCCCTTATCAGGAGAGCCCAAGGAAGGCTGGTCAATGTGTCTAGCATAACCGGGAGGTTTGCTTATGGTGGAGGAGGCTACAGCCCTTCAAAATTTGCCTTGGAAGCGTTTTCTGACAGCCTCAGGTAAATCATTCATTCTGCTTTTACATTTACTGCTGCGACTGTAGGGAAGACAAACTTTGAATGACATGTGAGATTACCCTCCTGAGAAACCCTAATTCATACTGTTTAAAACCTAAAAAGAAACTATCTTCACGTCCCTTTTATGCATGCTCACAAACCTGTTTGTATTTAGCCGTTCTGTTGCTTTTGATTCTCCCCCAGAAATTTGTTTGTAACTGGCAGGTTGGGCACAGGCAGAGATACGAACTCTGGGCTCAGGAGTTATCAGTGTGGTGTAGTGGTTAAGAGCGGTAGACTCGTAATCCGGGGAACCGGGTTCGCGTCTCCGCTCCTCCACATGCAGGAAGGGAAAGGAGAATGTTAGCCGCTTTGAGACTCCTTCGGGTAGTGAAAAGCGGGATATCAAATCCAAACTCCTCCTCCTCTTCTTCTTCTTCTTCTTCATCATCATCATGCTGTCTCTTCAAATTTTTCGTTTTCATCATAGGCGTGAATTACATCCTTTTGGGGTCAAAGTTAGCATCATAGAGCCAGGCGGCTTTGTAACAGAATTGTCTGAAACTTACAAAACGGACTCCGCCAACTTATGGAACAAGTTGCCTGCTGAGATCAAAGACCTCTATGGGCTGCAGTACTGGAATAACTGTGAGTCGAGACATAGAAATTGCTTTTCCTTGCCCCACCCAGGGATGTGTGTGTGTGTGTGTGTGTGTGTGAAACTCAAAAAATTAGAATATCATGGAAAGGTTCATTTCTTTCAGTAATTCAAATTAAAAAGGTGAAACTAATATATGAGATAGACTCATGACATGCAAAGCGAGATATGTCAAGCCTTTATTTGTTATAATTGTGATGATTATGGCATACAGATGATGAGAACCCCAAATTAACAATTTCAACTTTGGGGTTTTCATCAGCTGTACGCCATAATCATCACAATTATAACAAACAAAGGCTTGACATATCTCGCTTTGCATGTCATGAGTCTATCTCATATATTAAACTCCAGTAGCTAATGAAAACAATTGCTTATATAAATGGACTTTTCCACGATATTCTAATTTTTTGAGTTTCACCTGTATATATTCGGAGAAGGAAAACTCCGGTCCTAAACCCCTGCTACCTTGCAGCTATTCTCACTTGTGAAAGAGGTTTCAGGAGTAAACCCCAAGGCGGGGGTCTGCAACCTGCGGCTCCGGAGCCGCATGCGGCTCTTTTGCACCTTTGCTGCGGCTCCGGGCAGGGCCGGTGCGTTTAGCGCCAAAATGTAGGGGGCGCTGTGCCACGCTGCTGTCCCGCCTGCGCCCACCCACTTCTCTACCTTGCCGGCGGCTGTGCTGCTCATGCGTGCCTCGTTTCGTGCCAGTGCAGGCGCAGCAGCAGACCGCAGCAGCTTCCCTCCTTGGCGCCTGTCCCGGCGCTTGTGTTTGGCTGCTGCTGGTGGAGCTGCTGGCTGCTGTGATTCGACGAGGCGCGACGACTCGACGAGGTAAGGAGGCAGCTGTGGGCTGGGCCAGGGGCGGCGGGCGAGGGGGAAGCCCTCTTTTAAAAAAGTGGAAGGGCCCGGCTCCAGGACACGTGGCAGTCTGGGAAGAAAAAGGAAGCCCGGCTGTTCAGCTAAGGGCGGCCCAACGGGATGAGATGGGCGCGGGAAAAAGCTCAGGGGACGACCGGTCCCGGGCTCTGTTTCGGGGGCGCGCAGGAGACTTCCCTTAAGCAGCGTGGCGAAAGGGGCCCGAGCATGGGCGTACCGACGGGGGGGGCAGGAGGGGGCAGCGACCCCCCCAGAAGCGGGAGTCCCATGGACTGAAAGAAGGGTTTTATCCATTCTGAAGGAATGTTTTCCTGCGCCTGTAGGGGGGACGTGATCAGCCCCCTGCTTCAGCCCCTCTCAGCTGCCTTGCCCAGCCCCTCTGCTGGCCAATAGTGATTGGGGCAGTGTGCATGCTGTGTGCTTTTGCATAAGTTTGCTAAACTTTTAGGGTTGCATTTGTGCTGTTCATGGGGCGGAAGTATTCTGGGGGGTTGGATTTCCCCTTCTAGATTTGCCCCTGCAGCATCAGGCGTTCGGACGGTTCCTTTAATACAGTGCTTGTTGTTTGGCTGGGGGGGGGGGGAGCGTTTCGTGATATTTTGCCATTTTGCCTTCATTACCTGCTCTTCATTACCTGTCTAAATTGTGCTATGAGCTTCTGGGTGTTTATATTTTTGTGGGCCGCAATGGTTTTGCGGCTCCCAGTTTTTTTTCCTCTTCGGAAACGGGTCCAAGTGGCTCTTTTTGTCTTAAAGGTTGCAGACCCCTGCCCCAAGGAATAATCCATACCCGCTGCCTTTGTTTTAAACTGTTTTTAATTATATTTTAAATTGCTGTGACCCGTCTAGAAAAGGCTGAAGAGTAAAGTCTACACAAATCTGGAGTGGAGTCCCTAAGATGGTTGGGTGGCCCCTTGTACATCTCCTTCTGGCAACTCCTGCAGCCAAGCTGGTCCCAAACATCTTGCTCTGCTGTGCTTTGGGCCACATCAGTGAGGCCAAGAGAGGAGTCTTGTTGTCTGGGCCGGCCAGGACCTCCATACACACTGCTGCCCAGGCTTGCGCCCCAGGGAGGTCACTTCAGGCCCTGTGATTCTCCAGTAGTTTGATTTCACCTCCAGAGATGCACTCCATTGTCTCCCGAAGCAGACAGGTGCCGACAATAACATATACATACATACATACATACATACATACATACATATTTTAATTATAGCCTGCAAGGAAGGGTGGGCCAGTGAGTACCTGCTGCGAAGATGCACCTAAACTCTCCAGAAAGGAGTTTAGTTAATGCCCGGCAGCTGCACTACTCAGCCGAAAGCTGGCCTGCCATGTCCTCCTGCTGCTTATGCCTGGAGCACAAACAGCAAATCAGGCAATAAAGCAAAACGGAAACCCCTGCCAATAAGAAGAAGGAGGAAGAATTGTACAAACCAATCCACCTATCTCCTCAAGGCACACAATTCTTCCACAGTAGGCACAGGGGGACTTGACACAGGCTGCCATTTTGAGCAGCAGCCCTGTGTTCCTCATAATTCTCCCCTACCCTTACAACTCAAAAGCTTTGCCCAGTTGGAACAGAGGTCCATCTGCTTCAGAAATCTGGCAGCAATACCTCCCATATATATCAATACCTTCCCCATATGTATATGTATATGTATATGTATATGTATATGTATATGTATATGTCAGGGTATGCTTGATTGATGCTCATGAGAGAAACAGTCCGGAGCCAGGCAGCTTCTAAAAACCAAACTATTTATTGTGCAAGCTATTTACAAGAGCAAAGCTAGAAACGTCCGTTCATTTCAAGTTAGATCCGTGCAATGGGCTCCTCCTATTCCCTTTCCAGCAAAGCATCCTGGGAAATCTCCAGCCCCTTCGTCTCCCGCCCCTTCCCCTGTCAGCCAGCGAAAGACTTTGACCTGTGTCCCAGTTCTCAGCTCTATGCTGCTGCTGAGAATCTGTTGCGCTCTCAGCTTTCCCTCCCCCTGCTTCCCCCTCACTGGAATTTGGGGAATCCGAACAACTATCACTGCTGTTGAGAAGGGGAGGAACGTCTCTATACTTCCCTAAACTTTCCTGCCGTACCGGGGGGGGGGGAACCTCCCTGACAGTATATGTACACACATACACACACACACACACACACACACACACACACACCCTTTCAGATCTGTTGTGGAAGATGCCAGGGATCTGTGCCCAGTCAGTTACAAGGCAGGGATGATTTCTTTTTATTCTCTCCCCCCATTCCATTTCTAGTTTCCAAGACGTTCTTCTGCAGCGAATGGAAGAATACAGACCTCTGCCTGGTCACAAACTGTATGCAGCATGCACTGACCTCCTGCTACCCCCGCAGCCGCTACACTGCGGGTCTGGATGCCAAATTCATCTTCATCCCCCTCTCGTACCTGCCAGCCTCACTTGCAGACTACATTGTGGCATATGGTAGGCCTAGACCAGCCAAAGCTCTTTGCTGATCATAGACACACTTCAGACAGGAATTTTTGGGAGAACCAAGGGAAGTTGACTATGGCTGCAAGATGCCTTCATTCCTATTTTCACCATCTCCAGGCTGGTAGCAGCTGGAGCGCTCATCTCCTTCCCACTCATTCTGCTTTGCACCAAGATCTCTTTTTTATGGTGTCATTTTCTCCTTATCTTCAAGTATTTATTCTTGATTTAAGTTTTTTTTTTTTTTTTGCTTTTATTGCTTTATTGTCGTTATAGATATCCATCATTTTACAGTCATTTACATAACTTAACACATTCTACATATTTTACCTATTTTCCATTTCATACAAATAAAGTATTCAAATACATAGTTGTGTGTCTCCTTTCCCCCCTCTCATATATAATTTGTACAAAACTATTTCATTCCATATTTCTACAAGCTTTGCACCAAGATCAATCTACTGAGCTTTCTGTTTATTCACAGGGATATTCATCAACGAAGGGGGATTTTTAAAACATGAAACCCAACTCCCTGCACAGACACACCATGAAATCACCACTCAGACTGTCTGGGTTGATCAGCTGAATGTTCCACACCTACACAATACAGCCTCCGGAATCGCAACTCTATGAGGGGTATGCTACCATTCCCACGATTCAGCCATGAACTATGAATGTGCTTGGGAATCCTCCCTCTGAATGATTCCCACCTCCCTTCTTTGCAGGGATACGAAGTCTTTGTTACCCCTGCAATAAAACAAAATACCCGTGGCCGGCCTAGTGGCGGCTTAGCCACCCTTGTTTCCACCGGTCTAAAGTGTAAGGTTCGGCAGCACCAGTGGGTTAAGAGTAACAATCTACAAATCTTATTCATTTCTAGCAATGTAGGAGGAGACTTTTTATGCTTTAATATCTATATTCCCCTCTGTGGGTACCCCCTCTCAGACATCACAAACCTGGGAAGATTTAGAGCTGTGTTTGGAGAAGGCTGAAATAGAATTCCCTGGCCTGGATACCCCGCTGGCAGGTGATTTCAATGCCAGGATAGGAAATGATATTAATATGTACTGCTCCAACTCCCAGTTCCTGCCAGAGGCTGATTGGTTTAGTCCCTGGATCTCCGGCGATAAGGTCCTGAACAAGGCAGGCACCACACTATTGGAGACTGCCTTCAAACATAATTTGTATAGTGTGCACGGTACCGATATGGATAGGTCAGGGGGTATCTTTTCCTTTCTTGGATCTAGAGGTGTGAGCATTATTGACCATATCCTGGTCTCCCCGAAACTTTTGGAGAGGTCACAGGGCTTTAGCACTTTTAATAGAATTGAGAGTCACCATCTTCCTATAGCAATCTCACTAACTCCCCTCGACTTGGGGGAACTGCAACACCATCACCGGGTGCAGACCTACCTCTAATTCCAGCCCCCTGTAGGCATAAATGGAACAGCGATTTGGAATTTAAAATCAAACAATGCTTCCATTCATCAGATTTACTGGCCTTGAGAGACCAGTGTATTTTACTTAATTCTGACCCTTTTTCAACATTCCAGCGGGTCTCAGAGTCGCTCTTCCCGCTACTCACAAACCTCAATCCTCACAAACAACATAACAAATCAAGGGCCTGGTTTGACAAAGATTGCAGGCAGGGGCGTCGCCAGGGGGGCGGCAGGGGCGGTACACCCCAGGTGACAGGGGAGGGGAGGGTGACAAGCGGCCGCCCCTCCCGCCACTCCCATGTGCCGCTGCTCCCTCCGTCATCCCGGGAGCAGCAGCGCACGGCCGGGCAAACACCCCGTCCGTGCAGCGCTGCTGCTCCCGGGGTGACCAGCGGTGCGTGGGGAGTGGCGGGAGGGTCCGCCGCTTGTCACCCCCACGCGCCGCCGCTTCCTCCGTCGCCCAGGGAGCAGCAGTGTGTGCGGTGCTGCCGCTCCCGGGGCAACGAAGCGAACGGCGGCGTGTGGGGGTGACAAGCGGCAGCCCCTCCCGCCACTCCCACGTGCCGCCGCTCCCTCCGTCACCCTGGGAGCAGCAGCGCACTGCCCGACAACGGTGTGCGCCTGCACATTTCGCGCAGGCGCACTCTGTCGGCGGACCGCTGCTTCCGCGGCCCCCTTTTTCGCCGCAGAGCGAAAAGGCGGCTTAAAAGGGGGCTGCGGAAGCGGTGGCGGCCCAATGATGGAGTGCGCCTGCGCGACATTTCACACAGGCGCACTCCGTCGTGACGTCGCAATGTGATGTCACGACACCCTGCCCACGGGGCGTTTTCTTTCACCACCCCAGGTAGCGTGGAGCCTTCCTCCACCACTGATTGCAGGAACCTAAGATCGTTGCTTAGGAAACTGCAAAATAAGGTAAAACAGGAAGAGACTCTGTCCTCCATGGTAAACCTTCACAGGTGGCGTTCTCACTATAAAAATACCCTAAAACTTAAGAAATCCCTCCATAGGAAGGAGCAATGGGCAGTACTTGACAAGGCGATTAAATTACGGGATGACAAAAAATTCTGGGACATAATCACCCAGGGAGTCTTACCCAAAGGGAATATTGTAACTACTAGTGTCTCATCCAATTTGTGGTATCAACATTTCCCCCAACTCTATACATCTCCAAATATTGTTAATCCGAGCACAATTCCTCCTTTTAAAAATGATCTATTAATTGGTTGGGATCCTGTTACTGAACTAGAATGTTTACAGCTAATTAAAACACTTAAAAATGGTAAAGCTCCCGGTGAGGATATGATTCCTCTGGAGGTGTTTAAATTAAATGCCCAATGGTGGGCCGCCATTCTGGCCCAACTTTTTACTGTAATAAATGATACATGTAAAATCCCAGCAAATTGGAAACTGAGTCTGGTAGCCCCTATTTATAAGAAGGGAGACATCCAAGACCCATCAAACTATCGCCCTATAAGTCTCCTTGACATTGCGTATAAACTCTATACTCGCTACCTGCTAAACAAATTGGTTGACTGGGCTGACCACTCTAACCTGTTTAACCGGGAACAGGCAGGGTTAAGAAAAGGACACAGCACAATAGGTTATTGTATGGTATTACAGGCAATGATAGACAGGTATACAAAGACACATAAGAGTAAGCTTTTTGTGGCTTTTGTAGATCTTACATCTGCCTTTGATGAGAGATAAATTATGGCAAAAATTATGGCGAAACAGATATTGATAGACTACTTTTTAAAATACTTAGAGAGTTACATACAGATACCACAGTTAAAATCAGAACTGGGTTGTCAAGCAATTATACTGATCCACTGCCACTGGGGAAAGGGGTTAAACAGGGTTGCCTGTTAACGGCGTTCCTATTTAATTTTTATATAAACAACATTGTCCAGCATATGGCAAAGTACAAGTCATCTGCCGCCGCCCTTGAAGGCAAACATCTGAATATATTGCTATATGCCGATGACATGGCTATCATGGCACTCACCCAAAGGGGTCTACACAGCATGCTGGAGGGGCTCGCAGCTTACTGCTCCCACAATTCATATATATATATATATATATATATATATATATATATATATTCCCATTGCATGCACGCGTGACACCACCTTCCTCTGTAACCGCTGCACCAAACAGCATCAAATTAGTACAAAGCGTAATATGACCATCGAGGAAGGATCTGGCATAATAAAAATTTTAAAAAACCACACGTCATGCCTAAAATATAGAATAAAGGCAAAAAAAATGGTGCGCCTATTATACCCCACCAGCAAAAGGAATGAAGACTCCAACAGCATCCAGTAGAAAGGCAGATGGCCCGTCGACATCATCAGACCTGGCCAGAGCAACAATGCCTGTGCCCTCACCTAAAATGACCGCCGCAGCTTCGCATGCTCCGAGGGGAAAAAAAAAACCACGGAGCAGGAGGCATGCCTGAGAGGTCACACTAAGTAAGACCAGCTCTGAGGGGATTGTGTCGCTGGGGTGCGTGATTTTGGGACTGGGTAATTTTGGGACTGGGGTGGGGGAGAATGCTCTTTAAGGTCGCCATTGCCCTCTCCTAAAATGGCCGCCACAGCTTCGCATACCTGGTGTTTTTACATGAGTAGAATGTGTTCTTTTATGTAAAATGCATCTCTGGGTTATTTGTGGGGCATAGGAATTAGTTCATTTCCCCCCCAAAAAAATATAGTCTGGCCTACCACATGGGCTGAGGGAAAGTGGACAGGCCCACGGCTGAAAAGGGTTGCTGACCCCTGCTCTAAAGGGACAGGGAAGAATGAAAACAGGAACTTCCAGAATACTCTCAGGGTCAGGAGAATTTTAAAAAGCCCCCCCCCCCAAAAAAAAAACCACAGCAACGCGTGGCCGGGTCAGCTAGTTAAAGATAAACTACGACAAAACAAAAATTGTGGTTTTTACTAGAGCTCATCCCACTTTCAGATGGTCCTTAGACGAACATACAATTGAACAGTGTCCTTTTAAATATCTTGGTGTCACTTTCCAGGCTACATCTAGTTGGCTTGCCCACTTCAAGGCTGTAACCCTTCTAACAAATAGGACCTTCGGTGCTTTGCTCAGTTTTTTTTATATGAGGGGAGGACAACTGGTGATCCCGGCACTAAAAGCTTTTGTTGGAAAAGTGATTCCTCGGACGTTATATGGGGTAGAACTCTGGGGTTGGAATCAGAAGCTGCTAGAATGGCTCAAAATCTTACAAAAAAATTATCTTAAAAGAATCCTAGGCCTCCCTCAAGCAACTCCAGCAGCTTTCCTAAGAGTGGAAGTAGGACTACCTTCTGTGTCTTCCAGGGCCCACTTAAGATTTTTGCGTTTCTTCATCAATCTCGCAAATGCCTCAAACACCTTATTGGCTAAACAAGCCTATGCATTTCTTCAATATAACCCTACTAGGCGTAAAAACCTCTTAGATATCCTATCCAGATATACTCGACCTGAGTTTAATATTATTAAATCATGGAGCCCTGATAAAGTTCGAGAACGGATCCTTGATAGAGACGCCTCTTTGGAAATCACAAAGATAAAAAATTCTGGGTTTTCCTACTGGTTTCCCCGAGTAAAAGCTGTCAAAATTTGTGTCAACTAGCTGGCGGACATCACTGATCCCACCCTTCGTAGTGCTTTTACTATGGCCAGGTTTCAAACATTACCTACTGCATACCTAACTGGCAGATTTGCAAGAGTCCCAGTAGAGCACTGTTTGTGCCCTTGCCCCATGAGAACTAAAGAGGATCTCATACATTATCTTTTTCATTGCTCTATTTATTCGGGCTTTAGAGGTGCGATTTTGCAAATCATACCCAATTCAATAAATAACCCTGAAGATCGAGGAAAAAATTTGTTAGTTGATGCTAACCCATGGATTTCCCACATGGTAGCGGTCTTTGTGATGATGGCCATGAAAGCCAGGGAAAGATTTCTGGATGACAAAGAAAAGACCCCTTCATCATCTTCTTAACTCGTTCTTATTGTATTTTTCTTTCTGTTTTGTGGGATGAGGGTTTTGCTGGGACAGTATGCAGTGAATTTTAACATTGTTGTGTAGATATTTGTGTAAAGGCATGGTCCTCACAATAAACTGATATGTTGTACCTTCTGAATGTTGTAACTCTCCTCCTTTGTACAGCTGGGCTAGGATTAACCCCGAAGAGGATTTCTGACGCACAAAATTTAAACAGATTTATCTAGGAACCCTGAAAAGACAGCCCCTTTTCATAATTACTCTTACATTTTGAAAGTATGTTGTCTTCAGTAAAGAGGTTTATTGCAGGTCCAGGCATCGTGCTCCCCAGCCCCCAACCCCCAGACAAATTAAAGACCACTAATACTGGTTTGGATCGAAACAGGCTACAACTTTATTGAATACAGATGAAAGAGGTTTGGCTTGGGCATGGGGCAATCAAAATATACTTCCGGCCCACCCACCGGAAGAGACACGTAGATTAATCCAGGTGGGGGCTCCTAAGACTTACATCAAATAGGATGACCTTTGCAGGGACCCCCGTCTGGGGGAGTGCCATCGGCAGACATGACCACTCCCCCCCCCCCGATCCCTTTAACAGGATACCCCAGGGTTTGGAGGGGCAGGCGGAGACTACAACCTCCCCTCACAACACTGCCAAACCGGAAGGGTGAGCAGACTTGCCCTTCAGATTTCTGTATAGACCTGCTTCAGGAATTGCTATTTCCAGCATTAAAGTGCATACTTGCATAATGTGGGGAGATGCTGTGTTTCTTGGTTTCCTCAGCTGAAATGAGTGCATCAGTCTCCCCACCAGACATGTATACTTTTCTTCCTTCATCTATCAGTTGCTGTAATTGAAATTGCAAATAGAAGTTGGAGTTCTTATTACAAAATACACTGAAATAAATATAATTAAGAACTCTGGCCAGAAGTTTCAACCAAAAAGATGCGTTTACTCATAAGTAAATACAAATATAGTATCAATCCTGTTAAGAATTACAGTCTTAAATGAAGAAATAGTTTCACATTGAAAAATCCCTTGATAGTCTTTTAGAAGTTGATGTAAGGGCTTCTACGATGCGTGTCAGATGTATAATGAGACAACTGGAGACCAGGACAGGGCCCCGTTTCGGCGTAGATGCCTTCCTCAGCTGGCAATATCAAATAATATTAGATAGTACGGAGTACATCAAGTTTCAGTAATTAAGATTTTACAAAGATCATTATTAGACAGCATCAAACGAATTATATCAAGGTTTTAAACAAGATTTTAAAGTATCATTCACTAAATAAGATTTAATAAAGGTCATCATTCAGCAACATCAAATGAATTACAGAAGGTTTTAACACTGCCACACCGGAAGGGTGAGCCGACTTGCCCTTCAGATTTCTGTATAGACCTGCTTCAGGAATTGCTATTTCCAGCATTAAAGTGCATACCGGTACTTGCATATTGTGGGGAAAATGCTGTGTTTGTGGGTTTCCTCAGCTGAAATGCAAATATTTGAATCGGAAAGAAGACTTCATTTGATCTAAAAGACATTATTGGGTGGGAGGGGAGAGCCAACTGTGAGGGATCCTATTCCCTCCCCTTTCGATACTTCCCCAACCGTGACTCTCCCTAAGTTTCACTGTCCACTAGGATGAATCCTTCAGTGGTTATATGGGAGTGTCTCTGGGGTACCTCAGTGCTTTACGTTCGAAACAACTCTTGCCACCTTTGGGATCTCCCGCCCTGGGTTCCCAAACTACTGCAGCTTGCCTTCCCTTTTTGGCAACTGCGTGGCACCTTTGGCTTCCCTGCCCAGTCCTCTGTATGCCAGGAAAATAAGCCACCCGTTCCCTCTATCACAGGAAACGCTTAGTGCTTTTCCCCTCAGCCACACCTCTTGAGGCACTGACGCACTGCCACAGTCAGCGAACGTTTAAGCACTTTTAACTTTATTAAGGTAACTTGAAAACATGGTTGTCTTGAGTTATTACTGGTACAAATCTTCTTATATAATTCAGCTCAGTTATAATCTTTCCTGCATCCCGTTAGCAATGGTAATGACCTTTCCTCCCATTCCCCAAAGCCTAACCTCGCAGTTTCTCTTTCTAAACCTCCACACCCAACTGCCAAACCCCCAACTGCCTTTCAAGGATGTTTCCCCTCCTTTTAGAATGCCCAGTAGCTCCGCCTCCCAGGGAACACCTACCTAACATGGGAGTGATAGGTTAACCCATGATGAACCAGGCCTTATTCCGCCACACCAACGGCTTCATTATAAATCCTTTGTTATATAAATGACTTGGCAAACCAACCCCCGCGAATGCAAAAAAACAAATTTCATATAGCAAGTGAAGATGAAGGGAGAAGGGAGTATAGATATGGATTACAACATGCTTGCAACATGACGCTGTAATAAAAGGATTATAATTCTTCTCAAATGCTCATAAATTCTTATCTGTGAAGTTACAGCAGCCTTTGGTTCATTTGGAGCTTGGGAACTGGTAACCATAAAAGGCACCCTGCAGGAACGCCCACTCGCCTTTCTGAAACATGG
Organism: Lacerta agilis; assembly: GCF_009819535.1. NCBI lineage: Eukaryota > Metazoa > Chordata > Lepidosauria > Squamata > Lacertidae > Lacerta > Lacerta agilis. The sequence goes on along the minus strand of NC_046313.1, from coordinate 6,004,903 downwards.
TGCAATACACTCACTTGATATAAGATGGCTTCAGACATTTTAACACCTAACTCACACTGAACAATTTCATCATTTTGGCAGCTCCTCAAAGTAAGCCAAGCACAAAACAAGAGCATCATCTTACCTGCTTGACAGCCTTTCCTTACATTTTGCAGAAAGTGTCATTGTCTAAGACAGCAGAGCCAGCTATTTTCACAGTGTCTCAGCATGTACTTTCTCCCAGAACAGAATTAGGTACCTCACATCCCCAGAGCCTTCCTTTCACATGCATTGGGGTGGGGGTGGGGGTTGTTTAAGAGACGGGTTCAGACAGAAAAGGTGACAAGGGCAATTGGAGGAGCTAAGCTCCAACTAGTCGCCGACACTCCCAAGGATGCAGCCTTGGATTTGGACCACGGGGCTGGAGGGTATTTATTTTGCCTTGGTGCAAACCTGCAAACAAAAATAAATCAATCAATTTCTGCTTATTAGTCAGTGGTCCTTCACAGATACATCTGTATTCCTTAAAGACTAAGGGTAATTTTGAGGTGCAAATGTTCATTTCTATCTCCCAGCATTTGTACACAGATAGCTTCTTTTCCTGCTTCTTCCAGACATTCAAGGCTGCATACCTAGATAAAATGCAGCTGCAAAGACCATTTAGAAATATATTTAGTTTTACCTTTTAGATTCCTCCCTATGCTCCCCCCTATAAAGGATTTTAGCAATATTTTCTAAAAGCTTCTAAAGTTTCTTAAAAGCTTATTGTTTGCAGTAGAGAGAGTTAAAGAGCAATATGCATTTAGAGAGCTGAAGGGGAGGGGTGTCAAATAAAAGCCTCTTTTAAAAGTTTCTTCTTCTCCCCTATGTTATATATGTTATAATCATTTATATTTGCCTTTGCATAAATTCTGCTTCTGTATAAAATGTGCTTGCTTAATGTAATAAGGTAAAGGGTTTAGGATGCAAAATATTAATTTGTAAAGGTTTTAATTCCTTATTTGATTGAGCTGTCTGAGAATGTGTACTCAAGGTCCCTTGTCTATCAGGGAAGCAAAATCTGGGCTTGGTGAAAGACTTTTGGTTCTTTGTTTGCCATATATTGATAGAAAAAAAAAGTATAGCTCTTTGTCTCCCATAAAAGGCAACAGGAATTGGGTGTATCTTTTATGATTGGTCCTAGCAAACAGCCAATAAGAATTTAGACCATGTTGATTGGTCCGGGTAGGCAACCAAAGGAGGAGCAAGGGACTGGGTTGAAGAAATAAGTTCTGAGCACCAGGGCTTGGTGGGCAGACCTCTGGTAACCATATACCACTGTGTCCGTCGTTTATTTGTCTGACAAATAAATTTTATTTTCGTTTCTCAATTGCTGCGTTGAAGATTTCATTCCAGCTAAGTGTCAACCACAAGGGGGCGCTACATCGATGCATACCTAACGGCATACAAGTGTTAACAAGGGTGAGCTTCACTGAGCCTCACAGGGTTCTTTGCACTCTGCTAGTGGTGTTTGCCTGCAAAATGTTGGACGCTTAAGGTCTTCTGCCTCTGCGCCACTTGCCCACATATCTATTCCTATCAAATCAGCTTTGCATTTAGTTTTGGTGCGCAAAGACAATGGAAGTACAGTGAAGCCCTTTTAGGTAGGTAACCACCACTCAGTTTCAAAGGCTCCTACCACCACAACGAAACAGAATCCTGTCAGTTACTTGTCAGGTATTTTACCTAGGGGTACAGCTATGATTTATGATGTTTGGCCAAGAAATACAAGCGGAACCAGTTTTGAGAAAGGTGATTATAGGGATTCTCAAAAAAGCAAAAAAAAGACTAGACCCCTATTGACAAACCTGGGGTGGATCAAGACTAGGATCTTCACAGAAAAGATCTGGGGCAAGCTTGTCATTCTAGGTGGGTGGGATACAGTGGAGGCCGGTCCCCTAGGTCTACAGCAGCACTGACATACCAAGAAAGATTTAAAAGCATATATATATATATATATATATATATATATATATATATATATATACACACACACATATATATATATACACACACACACACACACACACACACACACGCGGGTGTAGCAAGGGGGTGGGGGGCCACCCCGAGTTCCAGGGGAGAGGGGTGACACTTTGGCCGGCCCCCGGTCACCCCGCCCCGCCGGGCGGGCCCCGATCGGGGGCATGTCGCCTTTTCCCCCTTCCAGCGGTTATTTTTCAGCGCGAGGGGCGGTCCAGCGAGGAGGGGGTGTCACACTTGCCGCTGGCATGACGCCCCTCCTCGCTGGCCCACCCCCCGCCGAGAAAAACTGCTGGGAGGGGGGGGGAAGAGAAGCAGAGCAGGCATGTTCAAGCCCCTGCTCTGCTTCCCTTTCCCCCCCCCTTTCCGTCGCTTTTTTTTGGCGGGGGGTGGGCCAGCGAGGAGGGGGCGTCATGCCAAGGACAAGCGTGATGCCCCCTCCTCGCTGGCCCGCCCCTCGCACAGGAAAAAAGCCACGGAAACGGGGGAAAGGGGAAGCTTCCCCTTTCAGCGGCATCCACGTGCGTCGTGCCCCTCCCCTAGGGGGGTGGCTCTGCGCTACCCCCACCCCAGGCAGCGCAGAGGCTTGCTACGCCCCTGTATATATATATATCCAAGAGCCACACAATTTCCTGCTCCTCACACCTTCATATGCTTCCATTTGAACTTAGGGAGACTCCTGGACACATTTCTGTCAGTTTGCTGGCAAATCAGCTCTTTGCACCATTTGACACATCCCAAATCAAAACTATAAACCCTCCCCCCCCCAAAAAAATGCAGATTCTCACATTGTTTTTCGTCCTGGAAATAGAATTTTGGATGTGGAGTTTGAAGGTCTGAAATGAAAGAAATGGCGTGCGTCCTTCACTAGCAGACCTGCCAATGAGCCTAAAGCAGCACCTGAAATGCCGCCACCTCAAGCAGCCAGCAACAAGTTTCATCCAATGAGGGAGGAGCTATTGGCAGTTGGTTGTATGACTCCGACTTCAGCAACAGCAGATGTTGCATAACAAACGGCAACAGGCAGAAAGGGGGGAATTGGAAAGAGGAGGAGAAGCCTTTCCTCGGTCTGCCCACAACTGCAGCTGGGAGTCCTTCTTTTAATCACCTGCTGCAGGTGAGTAACCTCTGCCAGTTCATTATCATTTGTTCAAGATCATTTTTATTTGATTTTACAAGCGTAGAGTTATTACAATACCAAATCCATATCCACATTGAGAGATGTCTCTGAATCTCTGGACTTCCCCCCATCCCCTCCATGGTTCTTATTGTCAACGTTTTCAATTGCATATCAATTTTCCCTTTGGAGGCTTGCCAGGTTTGGAGGGTTTCCTCGCCGAGGGAGAGCCTGGAGGGTTCAGTGCCCCCAGCCCCCTCCCTGTAAAGAGGCGATTGGTGGAACAAAACAGTTTAATGTTGGAGTTCTCCTTCTCCCGCCAGCAAGTTGTGAAGCGGGCACTGGGCCGTCTTAAGCATATCCAGCACTGTGGTGCAAAGATCCCTCCGGCGCCCCCCCGCCCCCGTTCCCCAGAGTTGGCAAGCTTTTTTAGGGAGGACGGCGCTGCTGGCGACACACCCAGCTTTGTGGGGCTGGAGGAGGCAGGCAGTGGCTGGAGGGCGGCTCCTCTGCTGGGGAAGAGGCGGAGGCTGGACGCGGCGGTTCCTGACTCAGCTGGCCACTTCGTGCCACGGTGACCACCGCAGGTGGAGGCTCCAGGCGCGGTGCTTCTTCGGCGCGGCATGGCAGAGGCAGGCTAGGGTGGGGAGCTGATGCCGGGAGGCACTGCGTCCAACTCCACCTCTTCCCTTGTGCCCTCCAGAACGTAGCGCCCTGGCACCCTGCGCCACTAGTCTCTATGTAAGATGCCCCTGAGCGGACAATAGATCAGGGCACATTGAAAGCAAGCAACCAGGGGCATCGCTAGGGCAGGCGGTGGGGTCGGTACGCCCCGGGTGACAGGGGAGGGTGGGGGTGCCAAGCAGCGGCCCCTCCTGCCACTCCCACGCGCCGCTGCTCCCTCCATCACCCCGGGAGCAGCAGCACACGGTGTGTGCGGTGCTGCTGCTCCCAGGGCAACGGAGCGAACGGCGGCGCGTGTGGGTGACAAGCGGCAGCCCCTCCCATCACTTCCCACGCGCCGCCACTCCCTCCGTCACCCTGGGAGCGGCAGCGCATGGCCCGCCGACGGAGTGCGCCTGCGCAACATTTCGCGCAGGCGCACTCCGTCATCGGACCGCCGCTTCCACGGCCTCCTTTTGAGCCGCAGAGCGAAAAGGCGGCTCGTGGGGCTGCCGTGCGCGATCGGCGGGGAGCTTACCTGAGAGAGTCGGAGAAAGCCTCCACCCCATACTTAGATGGACAGTAGCCTCCTCCGTAGAAAGCCAGTCGCCCCAGAATGCTGGACACGTTAACAACCCTTCCCCTGGCCTTCTTCACCAGCGGCAACATGTGCAGCGTCACGTCAATCAGTCCAACCAGATTGACATTGAGCACTCTTACAAAGGCATCTTTGTCCAGCCATTCATTGGGTACCATCGCTTCCACAATCCCTGCATTGTTTACCAAGCCCCAGAGCCCTGTGGAGTAGAGGCAGCAAGTTAGGATTTCAGTAAGAACATAAAACAGATTGATGATGATGAGGAGGAGGATAATTGTCAGGAGTAGCCCAGCTACTCACGAGGAGAGGGAGAGAGGAAGCCCTGCTCAGGAGCAAGACAGGGAGAGCTGCTCTTCAAGGGGAGACAGCTCACGAAGCTATAGGGCATGGGTGTCAAACACAAGGCCCGCGGGCCTAATCCATCCCGCCAGACCTCGTCATGTGGCCCGTGAAGCCACCACCGGCCGCCCAGCCTTCACCTTTTATTCTCGCTTTTTTTTTTTAACAGCTTCAGCTGGTAGCGATTTTTAGGCTGTTCTAGGACTCCCCTTCTCTATAGACCGTCCCTTCCTCTTTCCCCCGAGTGCCGACCCCCTTTCTTCCTCGTCTCTATGATCTGCGCGACCTTTCGGAGGCGATTGGCTGAGGGCAGCTTGGCTTCGAGAGGCCGGCGGCCCTATTATTATTATTATTATTATTATTATTATTATTATTATTATTATTATTATTTATACCCCAGCCACTCTGGGGGGCAACCAAAGGACTACTAAAAACACAATAAAATGATGCTGAACATCTGGCCCAGGCTAAGCAGAGCTTGGGAACAGCAAGTAATATTTTTTTCTTATAACAAAATGTGTTCCTGGACTGGGGGTGGGTTTCCTCAAAATTCTGCACTCACAAGGTTCTGTATGCCAGGGGTGGGGAAGCCGATGGTGTTGGACTCCTGCTCCCATCAACACAGACATCCACCATGTCTGATGGACAAGGATTGTGGGAGTTGCGTTTTTAAAATCTGTCTTTCTGTGTCAAAGTGTTGTTCCACAGCATGCTTTTTCTGTGCTTTAGTGAGTAAGAGGGGAAATGGTTGAAATAGCTGCGGTTTGTAGTAAAACAGCTTGCTCGCTAGAGGCAGAATCAGTTGTGTGCAACGTATCACAGCATGTAGGGAATGTGTGCCTAGAGTACCAGGTGGTAATGCTGGCTGGAGGGAGGACATGGAGCATTGCCAGAAACTGACAGCTAGGAAGCTTTAAAAGTTATTGAAAATGTTCCTCTGTAGGCATGCTAAGGCTATGCAGTCCCTATAGAGGACTCGTGAAGCTGAGCCACATATGGATTTATGTTGCCATGGGATACCACAAATGGCTGTTTTGAATCTTCCCTTGTTTGTGTGAAACTATTACTGTACTGGAACTGCTGTTTCAGGGTATGATGTGCTGCTTAGCTGCTTGTGACAGACTTCCAACCACAGATCCCAAGGGGGGGGGGGTTTCCCCAACAACACTTAGAAGTGTTACTGTACAGCTGTATCTCTCCTGCCCTTTGCAACATGCCCTATCTTGAAGCTCACACCTGGAAGCCAGCCATTGTACCTTTGTCTCTGACGAACACTTTCGCCCACTCAGTTGCTGCTGCAATGCTCTCGGGGCTGGTGACATCCAGGAGGGTGGATTTTCTTTTTCTTTTCTTTTTTTAAATTATAAAAAAATTCTTCATTATGTATATGACAACTAATCATACAGATCTTACAAATCATACAAAACACACAACCAAGAATAGTACAACATTCAAAAGAAAACAAATCCAATCGTACATTTAATAAACAGACATTATAATACACCCTCATGCCATTGACTAACAATTGACTAACAATTTAAAAATAAACCATCACTTCCTATCTTTCTCACTATACTTTATAGTATCTTTATTTCTTTACACAGGTTTGTTAATTAAATAAATTCGCCACAATATTTTTTTTCTTTTGAATTCTCCTATAACTTTTTGCTTCCAAGGAGGGTGGTTTTCAACCGATCTGAAGTGAACCTCTCCAGCTCTCCCACCCCTTTCTGTGTGAAATATGTAAGGATATATATTTTAATATAAATATATAAAGATTGGTGTCCATCATCTGCAAAATACTTAGTGAAACTCAGTTGGGAGAGTTTGATCACACAAAACAATTCAGGGATCGGACCTTGAGCAAGTGCAATATGTGGTGGAATGATGGCAAAATAAGGCATGTGACCTCTTGGGTGCTAATGCTGAGCTTGCACTGTGTTTGAGCTCAGTGTTGCTTATGTCAGTAGATATATATAGGATCCCACTGTTCCTCTTTATTTAGTTGTTCAGTTAATAAGCAGCTAGCTAGAGCTAATATTTATACTTCTTTTAGCCCCCCCCCCTCTTGCTCCAAGCAGCTCATTGCATCATGCACCATTTCTCCCTCCCCTCAACAACACTGCAAGGGAGGCCAAATTCAGCAGTGGCAACATAAAAGGTCTGCCAGTGAGCTTTGAGGTGGAGTAGGGATTCGACTTTTGCCCCTCCAAGTCCCGCTAGGTGTGTGCCCTCACTCTTGCCAGCTTCTTCCCTGCAGGTTTCAGCCATGTGGCTCTACCTGGCTGCCCTGCTGGGGCTTTACTTCCTTCGCCGATGGTACAAGGAGAGACAGACGGTGGAGAACCTGACGGAGAAATATGTCCTCATCACCGGCTGTTCCTCTGGCTTTGGGAACCACCTTGCCAGGCACCTGGATGCCCGGGGTCTGTGGGTGTTGGCAACTTGTACCACACAGAAGGGGGCAGAGCAGCTGGAGAAGGTCACCTCAGAGCGCTTGAAAACCACCGTTCTGGATGTCTCCAGTACAGAGAGCGTTGCGGCAGCGACGGAGTGGGTGAAAGAACAAGTGGGGAACAAAGGTAGCTTTTCGTTGTGTTGTTTCCATGCTCTGGATCAGGCCAGGCATTATCTGTATCATCATTGATCGGATACTCCCCGCTGATGTGGACAAAATCCTCCGAGCCAGTAGGCCTACCACTTGCCTCCTCAACCCATGCCTGTCTTGGCTTATCAGAGCGTTTCCAGACATTGTGCGGGTCCCCCTGGTTGAAATCATCAATTATGTCCCTTGGCACGGGGACATTCCCAGAGGAGCTGAAGGAAGCAGTGGTGTGTCCACTCTTAAAAAAAACTTCATTAGATCCTTTGAAGGTAAAGGGTAAAGGGACCCCTGGCCATTAGGTCCAGTTGCGGACGACTCTGTGGTTGCGGCGCTCATCTCGCTTTATTCGCCGAGGGAGCCAGCGTACTGCTTCCGGGTCATGTGGCCAGCATGACTAAACCGCTTCTGTCGAACCAGAGCAGCGCACAGAAACGCCATTTACCTTCCCGCCAGAGTGGTACCTATTTATCTACTTGCACTTTGAGGTGCTTTTGAACTGCTAGGAGCTGGGACCAAGCAACGGGAGCTCACCCCGTCGCGGGGAACCTTTAGATCTAGTCAATTACCGCCCGGTTTCAAATCTTCCATATCTGGGTAAGGTAATTAAGAGAGTGGTTGCTGAACAGCTTGGTAGGTTTCTGGAGGAAACATCAGCTCTAGATGCATTTCAGTCCAGTTTCTGTCCTGGGTTCAGGACTGAGATGGCTCTGGTCGCCCTAACAGATGATCTCCATAGAGAACTGGACCGAGGCGGGTTGGGACTGCTGATTCTTTTAGATTTGTCAGCAGCCTTTGACATGACATGGTCGATCTTCTGGACCACCGCCTTGCCGACGTGGGGATTCAGGGCACAGCCCGACAATGGCTGCTCGCTCTCCTTCATCTCTGGTTTGGGACAGAGGGTGGCGCTAGGGAGGGAGATGTCCTCACGTCACTCCTTGGTGTGTGGAGTGCCGCAGGACTCAATCCTTTCCCCCATGCTTTTCAACATCTTTATGTGCCCCCTCGCCCAGATTGTCCAGAGAGTTGGGCTGGGTTGTCACCAATATGCTGGAGACACTCAGCTCTATCTGCTGATGGACGGCACTGTCGTCTTAGCCTTAAGCATTACTGGCGCGGGGAACCAGGGCGCTGGGCTCTCAGGGGGGTGCCTAGCCGAGAGAGTCCGGTGCTGAGATTTGGAGTCTGGGGAAGAGCCTGTTGGAGTGCCGCAGGCTGTTCTGCTACGGGCAGCTCTGCTGGCTCTGTCCTGCGCACCTGGGGGGGGGGAGAGAGAGAGAGAGAGAGAGAGAGAGAGAGAGAGAGAGGCGGTGGTAGGACTCTAGCCCTTTAAGAAAAGAAGCAAAGGGCAGGGCGAGGGAAGGAGAATGCAGCTCTGATCAACAGGCGGCGGGGCAGGGCTTAAGCAGAATGGCAGCGGCCGTGGCTGCAGTGCTGCGGCGGCTCTGGGCTGAGGCAGGGGCTCTGGGCTGAGAATAGCCTAAAAAGAATAAAAATAAGAATAAAAGTAAAAAAGTAAAAAAAAAGCCCAGTGGGCGGGGCCGCCCCGATGTGTCACCCCCAGCAGGGGCGCTGCCCAGGGCCCCCACCCCCTCCGCCCCCCCTGCAACGCCCCTGGGCTGAGGGTTGCGCTCGCCTCCCTCTGCCTGGCAGCTCCGAGGTCCGCTCCCAGGCTGCAGCAGGCTGCTCTGCCCAGCTGCTCTGTCCAGCCGCCTGAGGCTGCTGTCTCTCACCAGTCGGGGCGGGAGTGGGAAAGGCGAGTGCTACTGCATGGAGCTGCTGCAGGCTGCAAAGAGCCTTCACCCGCCCAGATTCCTCCTACTCAGGGCTCAGATTTTTTGTGAGCTCCCTAACCCTAACCCTGTCAGTAGATCACACACACCCCATTAGATGTAAGGATTTCACATTTTGAGGAAAGTGATGAGAATTAACAGGGAGAATGCAGGAGAAGAAGCAGCGAGGCTGCAATCTTACAGCTGCTTACTTGGGAGTAAGTTCAGTTGAGCACAGTGGGGCTTACTTCTGAGTAGACATGCTGGGCACTGCACTGTCAGTTTATTAACATTACACTAGAAAAAGAAGCTGTCGATATTTAATGGAGTACTTTCCATCTTTTTAAGTACAGCATCTTAAACAATTTAAGATCAATGGGGCATAGACAGATTTGGGGAAACGTAAGACCTGTCTATAGGGCAAAATCCTAGGGGAAACATAACCAAATAAAGAGTTTAGGTTAATCACGTTCACACAATTAATGTCATGTCTAGCTTGACCCAATTTTTGTTTCTTTTTTTTTCATTGATACCCTGCATTCTTTTTCAAAAGGTTTACTCAAGGTGGCTTCCATCCTTCAACAAATGCCAAGCATCCCTACAGAAACGTGATACAGTATACATATAGCTCAGGTAGAACACGATTTCAGGTCCCTTTAAAACAAAGCCTTTCATTTATCATATGGGACTAAACTGAATTATGTTGTAAGGACCTTTTATTAAATCTTAGAATTGTAAAGTTGGAAGGGGCCCAGGGTCATCTAGTCCAACCCACTGCAATGCCTAGAACCTGGCGTTGGGCTGCAAGAATGTACTGTAACTATCACATTTTCGAAATGTCTGATAGCCAAGTTCCACTACTTTTCACAGGCTGGGAATAGTGGCTCCCTCAGATTGTACCCACTATGGAATTAGACTTGAAAAGAAAGTTTGTGTTGTGGATATGCTACTTCCATAGTTTACTTGACATGGTTCAGACTGACCAATGCATTGTTTTCAGTGTAGCAGTTGGAGCTGTGAAATGTGCTAGGGGCAAGCATTTTTGTCCTTGTGAATTCTGTTGCTGTTAACAACGTTAGCTGACCATTAGTACGCAAAATCTCTTAACTGGTATTTGAAGCATACAGTATGTGTTAATGAGATGAAAGCAAACTAACTGTTGCTCCAATTGAGAAAATGTTTGATATACATTGACTTTTAGTGATTTTTTTGTGGGTTGATTCATTTTCCACATTGATCAAAAGGTTGACAACTCTGGGGAACCTTTCCCCAAAAAAGGTCAAAACTTTGGGGTTCCACCCCTAAAATAGTTCGACAACTCTGGGAAATTGGGGGGGGGGTGCCAGAGGGATCTTTGCACCACGGAGCCGGATATGCTTAAGACCAGTGTTTTTCAACCACTGTTCCACGGCACACTAGTGTGCCGCGAGATGTTGCCTGGTGTGCCGTGGGAAAAATTGTGTTTATTTGATTCCTATTCAAGAGAATTACTTTATATATAGTCAATATAGGCACAGAGTTAATTTTTTTAACATTTTCTAATGGTGGTGTGCCTCGTGATTTTTTTCATGAAACAAGTGTGCCTTTGCCCAAAAAAGGTTGAAAAACACTGCTTAAGACGGATGGATGGCCACCCCAACTCGGCCCCGGACACACTGACCAGGTGCTTGGAGGCTGTGGCTGGATGGCTTCATGGGAGCCAACTGATCCTCTGGCTGGGTCGGGATGGTATAGGGTTGGGGGACCAACTACCTTCTCTTGCAGGGGCTCAATATGGGCCATTCCTTCCGTTAAGAGTTTCCCTTTCCCGCCCCGACCTGGCCACAGTGATCCATGTGATGGTCACCTTCAGGCTTGACTACTGTAACTCGCTCTATGCGGGGCTGCCCTTGAAACAGTCCCAGAAACTCCAGCAGGTGCAGAATGCTGCAGTGAGGCTCCTCACGGGGTCCTTGCCATAGGAGCATATTCACCCAGTGCTTTAACAGCTGCACTGGCTCCTGGTGGAGTACTGGGTCAGGTTTAAGGGGCTGGTTTTGACCTTTAAAGCCCTATGCGGCCTAGGACCCTCGTACTTATGGGACCGCCTCTCCTGGTATGTCCCACAGAGGACCCTAAGGTCCATGAATAATAATAGCTTAAAGGTCCCGGGCCATAAAGAAACCAGATTATCCTCCACCAGGGCCAGGGCTTTTTCAGTGATGGCTCTGACCTGGTGGATTGCTCTGTCCCATGATACTAGGGCCCTGCAGGACTTGATCTCTTTCCGCAGGGCCAGTAAGACAGAGCTGTTCTGCCTGGCCTTCAATTTGAATTAGCCTGATCCACACACACACACACACAGAGAGAGAGAGAGAGAGAGCTCACAAGAATGCAGATATACCCACATTTCCAAAGAACTGTGTATATCCAATTATTAAGGCAGGTGGGAACCTGGAAAAGTAAGAATAATTTTTTCTTCTCACACAGGGCTCTGGGGCTTGGTGAACAATGCGGGAATAGGTGTCTCATCAGCTCCCAGTGAATGGCTGACCAAAGATGGCTTTGCGAAGGTGATCGATGTCAATCTTCTTGGGATGATTGACATGACACTACACATGCTGCCCCTGGTGAGAAGAGCCAGAGGGAGGGTGGTCAACATGTCCAGTATGGCGGGACGACTGGCATGCTTTGCAGCACCCTATGCCACCTCCAAGTATGGCGTGGAAGCCTTTTCTGACATCCTGAGGTAAAATTGATAGTTCTGTATCTTCCTCTTTTTCCTTGCTTTAGTGGGAGGTCTGCTTCTCCAGCTAAGTTTCAAGCAGAGGACTGCCATGAATCAGCAGGTGTTTGCACACCTAAGTCAGCTCTTTTTCTTGAGGAAACAATTTAATGTACCTGGTGGCTGGCTCTGAATATACCTGATGCCGTGTCATAGACAATGCCCTGGTGCACAGATCAAGAATTCATGACCAGGTAATGGAGGCTCCTTTAACGCAGTCCTATCTTAAAATGAAACATAGTGATACACTCTTATTGTTCCTTGGGATCTGGCAATTCGTTCCTAGGCAATATAGTAAACAGGACATTAAAAAAACAAACAACAAAAAGAAGCACGTTTAATATTTTTATTTAAAACACTACAGCCGGTAGGATTAAATTCCGAATTCGATCTTTCAGTTTTTATTTAATTACAGCAATGGGTATTGAGATGAGTATCTGTATGGGATGTACGTATTGATAGTATCATTTCCATCCTCTCCTCCATTTCTTCTCCTCCCTGATAATGTAAAACACCTGCTAAAAAGCCCACAATGAGAGTACCGGTATATATATATCTGTAATCAAACATGTAACTACATGTAAGTATATAATTATGAATCTTTACATTAATCTTTTATTCAGTTCTATTTAATCAAACATTTAGAAATGTATTATGATGATTCTAATGAGATTTTGCTTGGATTATTATTAGTTAGCACTAATACATACATTAATGGCCCGAGACTCCTGAGGAAGCCCAGAAAACTGTGCTCAGGGAGGGGGCTATCCGCCAACCCCAACAAATTGGCCCTGTTGGGGGCAAAATAGCAGCTCTTCAACTTTATGGACTGCTAGGGCAGAGGTTGTATTTCTTCAGCAGTGTCATAAACAATGGCTGATGCCTGCAAGACAGAAGAAGACAGGAAACTATATTTCACCACCTCTCTCTCTCCCCCCCCTTCTTCTTCTTCTTCTTCTTCTTCTTCTTCTTCTTCTTCTTCTTCTTCTTCTTCGAAAGATGTTCTATTCCATGGACCCCAAATCATGACCTGCATGATTATTCTGGTTCAGTAAGAAGACGTGTTTCTTGATTTTTCCTCCTCAATTCAGGCGAGAGATGCATCCTTTCGGGGTCCGAGTCAGCATTATTGAACCTGGTAGTTTCAAAACACCCTTGCAGTCAAAGATGGTTGAGGGCTACAAGAATGCATGGAGCCGGGCCTCTTCTGACATCAAGGAAGCCTATGGGCAGCACTACTATGAGCGCTGTGAGTAGAGATGGGCGGGGGGAATAATTGAGTTGTAATGCAAAGCTTCCTAATTCACACTTCAAGAAATAATACACACACTGAAACACAGCTATCCTTCAGAATCCACAGCCAATTCACTGATGCAATTCTCAAAACCTAATAATGTGCATGAAAACATGTATAATAGGGAGAAATGTGCATTTTAAATGAAGAAAACAAAAGGGGGGAAAGTGAAGATAATATATAAAATGCACCGTGTTAGGGGAAATTACTAGCAAAAATGTATATAGCATTGTATTTTATTGAAAATCACATACAATGGTACCTCTGGTTGCGAATGGGATCCGTTCTGGAGGCCCGTTCGCAACATGAAAGGACTGCAACCTGAAGCATTGTACCCGCGCAGGAGAAATTAGCACTAAAATCCTTTATTGGACCTTCAAAAGATATACATATATGAAATCTTCTTTTGTTCTTTTATACCTTCTTGTCTTTAAGGTTTCTTCACTCCATGCAGAGTCAGATACCATTGAAATATAACACTGAAAAAAATCTTTTAGATTTGCACTTATTAATACAGTTGGGAAATTTTAAAAAACATCCATTTCCATTCTGTTTATGAGACTGTTAAGATGAATTTCAGCAAATCCAGCTCCCATGTTCTCTTATAGAATGTATAGGTTCACTTTCCCACTCAGATAGTAGCGAGTATAGTTTTGCAAATAGCAGAATAAGAGAGGCAACAAACACAAAAGGCAGGGGGGGTATTATGCAATGGGCATTTTTCTGGTAACCATCTGCCCAAGTATCTTATTGGCATGCCTTTCCATAGTATTCCAGTGTTTCTTAGATATTCCTTGAATATCTTGAAATTGTTTTGCAGGCTGTGCATGTGTGTGTTGGAAACTGAAAGGACAGGAGGTCCTAAGGCCAAAATGCTAGGCCAGGTGTCACAGAAAGTTCAGAGGATGTGCAATCGAACAAGCTAAAGGATACCCTTACTGCCTCTCTCTCTCTCACACACACACACACACACAGAACGATAACAGGAAGCTTCTAACCTGTATCTGAAGAAGTGTACATGCACACGAAAGTTCATACCAAGAACAAACTTAGTTGGTCTCTAAGGTGCTACTGGAAGGATTTTTTTTATTTATTATTTTGTTTTGACTTTGGCAGACCAGCACAGCCACCTACCTGTAACTGGCAAAAAAGAGGACAGCCTGAGCTGCTGCCAGGCCGAGCCGGGGAAAGAGGTGCGGGGGGCAGCCACCATGTCCATGTGCATCTTTCTCCAGCTCAAGCTGGCAGCTGCCGCGGCATGCAATCATTGCAAGAAAGGAGCAGGCCTCTGAACATGTGCATTGAGCCTTTTTGTTGAATTCTGAGGAAGGTCAGAAGTGGGCTGCAGGAAATTAGTGAACACTTGCACAATTGGATGAGGGGCTCCTTGAATGCCTGTTATCTTTTCAGAACCAAAGGCTTTCCAGCTTTAGAAAAACATAGAAACCGCACACACTTTCCATGGAGGAGAGGCCTATTAGTCATGACATCTAACTGAGCCTCCATATACAGGAGCAGCATTCCTTGGAATTCCAGGCGCTGGGGGAGAAGCATCCAGCAGGCGGGATTCTGGACTAGAATCCTGAACAGAATCCTGGACTAGAAGCACCTTGCTCTGATTCAGCCATTTAAAAAATACATAAATCTCCATTTAGCTAAACCATTCTTTCCACCTTCCTTCTTCTTATGCCAAGACACTCTCCTCTCTAGGCTTTCAGCTGTGAAAGAACACAAATTTTATAACTGCAAAGCCTGCAATTAAAGCATGTGCTAATAAGTCATACTGTTGCAGTGGAACACACACACACACACACACACAAACGAGAGAGAGAGGGAGGGAGGGGGGAGAGACAGACCTTGAGACCCACCAGGCTAAATTGCTGGTATCCAAATCCCACCCCTCTCCAACCATCAGTAAGATGTTGTTATGATTCTCAAGCTTTTGGAACACACTCCCCCTCCAATAGACACACCCACACGTGTGTGTGTGTGTGTGTGTGTGTGTGAAACCGTAAAAACATACAAAGCTAAGTTATGTACACTGTACTGGCCAATATCCTAGATTTTTTAACCCTTTGCCATTTCAATGACTGAGGTTGATGGCGATGTGGGGGTGGGACGGGAGGGGACATGAAGTCTATTTACAGTGCTGATTATATTTAGGGGGGCAGAACCTAGCTAATGTGACAGGTTCAGGTCTGTATCTGGAGAGATATGAAATCGCACCCCTTCCTATTCTGTTGTTTGATCTTTGATTCAATTTGGCATAGATGATACATAAGGAGACACATGGGGTGGGGGGAGATGCCCGAGGTGGGAGACCAACTCAGCCCAACACTGTGGTTGTGGAGCAAAGGTAAAGGCACCCTTGGGTGGGTGGGGCAGGCAGGGTGCTGCTACAGGCTCCTCGTTTACTGCACGGAAAGGGAAGCACAAGCGGTTGTGACACACAGAAAATCGCACACATGGTGGACTCCAGTGGAGAAAAGGGGAAAGATTAGCGGGTGGGGGGTGGAGAGAGATGCACAGATACCCACACCAAAACAGCATCCGCTACCGGATTGATCCTGGGAGTCAGCTCTAAGAAAGCAGACCTGTTTGTGCTTTTTTAAAAAGCAAAGGGTGAAAGAAGAGCCGAGTCGCCCTCACTTGAACCCGGCGTATGTCAATCCTCACCTAGATACAACCCTCGAGCCCCCCCTACTGCCTGAAATACTGATTGACACTGTCTAATCCTCTGTTGAAATGGGTTCCGTCTTAAAGCAACAGAAAATGTTCCAGATCCCCCTCCTTAGATTTAGACCTCCTAGGCAGAGAAATCAAGAAGCTAACATATCCCTTCAGAACCCAAAATATTTAGGTTATCTCCTGCGCAGGTATAGGGCAGCATACACATCAAATAAATAAATGCAGAAATAAATACATCCATATCTTTGCATCACTAACTTTTCTTTTGTTTCCTATATCCCACACACAGGTCTGAACGCATTAAAATGCTTCATCTCCAGCGGCAGCAGCAACTTTCAACAGGTCACTGACTCTATGGAACATGCCCTGACGTCTTGCTCCCCTCGCATCCGCTACTGTCCAGGATGGGATGCAAAACTCTTATATGTTCCTCTCTCTTACTTGCCAGACTCCGTTTTGGACTTCCTGATGAGATTCATTTGGCCCAAACCAGCACAAGGCATGTAGCAGATTCTGAAGAAACATGTCAGTTCTCTAAATGAACCAAGGAAGTCGGTTGTTTCTCTTTTCTGAAGTTCTAAACCAGTGGTTCTGACACTTTTCTTCCCACGGACCACTTGAGAATTGCTGACGGTCTTGCTACCCCTTGCAGCAACTGCTGTGTGCCATGGTAGGGTGGTGGGTGATTTTTAATTATAGTTTATTTCTTCTTTTATTTCTTTCTATATACAATGTATTTTATTGCATTACAACTTATTGCTTCCTTTTTAACCTTCATCTTACCCGAAAGGGTTCTTTATGAATCATCCCTCTAGGGAATAGATAGGGTGAAGCAGAACAATCGAGTTCCTTGTGATCCTCGACAACCTCACTCTTGTCCCTTTTAAATTTATCCCAGTATTTTGAAATGTTTAACTCATACTGTCAATAAAGGTATTTGTATTTGTAGAGGGAAACATTGGTAGGATGACCCATTGATATGTTATCACATACATTCTGGACCTCACCTCCTTGACAGCTGTCAGTTTCATGCATTTTAACCACAATGACCAAGGGTAATTCTGTGAATATCCAGCTTGTAGCAAAGGGCCCAAACTACAAAAGAAACTGAGGATTGAAAGGTTGTGCAGGCCACCAAGCATCCCATAGGCATGCCCTTGATGAAATACCACTGGCCCTTGAAATTGAAGCCCAACCAGCAGAAATCCTTGGGGTGAATGGATAGCAGGTGACATGCTGATTCAATGTCAGGCTTCCCCAGCAGAGCTCTGGCAGCATGGCGTCGTTTACTGAGCCACCTTTTGGCTAGGAAAGGTTGTGGATCAGGTGGAACTCCCCTGGAACCTTCATGAGCATGGTCCCCAAGAGGGATGTGTGCAAGCCTGGGATTGAGGGCACATCCAAGGGACCTGTAATTTGGCCAGCAGACATCTTCTGGCTGGTTTTCTTTCTAGCAGCTTCAGGGAGCTCTCGAATGGATTTCTGGCTGGCCAAGGAACCAGCCACAGGGGTAGTAGATACTGGGATACTAAAGCCCATAGTCAAGCCCTCCTATATGAAGCTGGCTTCCTGTGAGTTGGGGTATAGGGCAATGAGAGTTTTCAAATGGGAAAGTTTAATCAGAATTGGGGCTAGAGTAAAGCATTTTTCATTTAGGGGCAGCGGTGTTGGCAACTGAGGAGGAATTACCCACTCCCTTTCATGGAGCTAAGGGGTCGTAGCCCCAAGCCCCATGAAAGGGTAACCGGAGGCTTTGGCACGAGATGTGAGGATGCGGAGCAAGGCACCTTTCACACTCATGCGTGTATTTACATAAGGTGTGGTTGCAAGACCCCTGAACGAACTCCCAGCACACCCTCCTGAAGGGGTCGTGTTTTAGCAGGAAATTTACTATTCTTTTGCATTCTCAGTTTTCTTCTCAGTGCTGAGGTTCACCATCAATTGCCACATGCTATTGTTCATGAGATCGCACAAGTGCACCAATTATTCAAAGCTTGTTTATGGAACTCTGGAACTCTGGATTGTATTGTTTGACAATTTGTATGGATTTGAAAGTTTCTTAATAAAAAATATTTTAAAAAACAAAAACAAAGCTTGTTTATGGAATTCCTTGTCCCGCCATTGCCTTGGCCTTGAGAAGGAGACTGAGGTAGTTGGCAAGATGCCAGGCTCTCTTAAGATAATCTAGCAGCTACCACACCCAAAAAGATATAAAAACCCTCCGGACAGTGAGAAAAAATGTGTTCAGCGGGTGAGTTCTTATTGTTCTTGCTTGAACCAGACTGTTTGGCTTCTCTTTTCCCTGGTTCCTCCTCAGGGCAGAGTAGGGAGAAAAAACCAACAAAATCCCAATTAAGAATTTTGTTGCTGACTTTTTGGGAATCTGGGGGGTCATCTGCACCAGTATGTGTTCCCTTTGATGTCGTCCTCGAGGACTGCCCCCAGAACTCAAACCTGACCCCATGTTTCCTGCATTAAGTTTCTCAAGATGCAAATCTGAGGTGCAATGTATGGCTATTAGTCGGTTGCAATGTTAAAATTCATTTATTTAATCTCTTTCTGTACTTAATCACCAATGATTCTAAGTGGTGAATGTGTGGCATTACAGTAGAAATTCTTTATGGTTATTTGTGGGATAACCAGCCTTAGATAAACAACTTACTTAAATCTAATCAATGCATGATGGGGTACTGTTGATCCCATAGAGCAGGCATTGTCAAACTCGTCCCTCCAGATGTTTTGGGACTACAACTCCCATCGTCCTGACCCCTGGTCCTGTTAGCTAGGGATCATGGGAGTTGTAGTCCCAAAACATCTGGAGGGCCAAGTTTACCTATGCCTGCCATAGAGTATGCTACACAGCCAGGTTTGCTTACCTTGGAACAGAAATGGGTTATCAACCCTCTTGTTCCCCTCCGTCTACCTCAAAAGTTGTTCTATCTAGCTCAACTGCATTGCTCTGAACAGCCACTCTTGAGTTCCCATCAGAACATTTACCACTTTGTAACTAAGTTTTTAAGCTCTATTTCACTGCCTGTGCAACTTTTCTGACGGATATGTGGAAAAGCACATGAGCGTGACCTTTGGGGAGTTTGTAAGTAAACCATTTTTAACTTACCAAGCATATAATCTTGGAAGTGGGTTTTTTTGGAATGCACATGGAAGAGCATATTTTAAAGGTCAAAGAACCTACATTTCCACACTTTGCTGGGAACTTCAGATCACTGCTGGGATTCTCTCACCAAAGAGTACTTGCCCCAAACTTGGATCTTGGCATTCAGGAATACACACACACACACACAAATATACTATCGCACCAATGTGATATTCTCATTGTTGCTTACATGGCAAACTTCTTCCCCACAAGGGAGTTTTGCCGAAACCTGTATGGTCCTGTTCCATATTTTATTTTATTTTATTTTATAAAATAGGGCCCAGAGCCCAAGGAAACCTGCATGGTCCTGTTCCTTTCCTACAAGTGGCCTGTCTTGTCCCTCTTTTCAAGCAGAATGCGCAGAGGTAACAGAGGATGCAGGAAGGAGGGTAAGAGGCATTCGTGCCAGGCAGGGCACCCTCCTCTCTGCAGCAAATGCTCTTCACCCATCTGAAGAAATAAATTCGTGGCACCTTGTAAGTAGTTGTCTTATTCACACAAACTTGATAAACGGTGAAAAATTGTTTTTGAACTAGAATATTTATTGTGTGAATAATTGTTGCTTATGTGCTGCACGGGTTGTTGTACTATTATTATTAACGGCACAGGTTGTATTTCTTCAGCAGTGTCATAGACAATGGCTGTGCCTGCAAGACAGGAAACTGCATTTCACCACCTCTCTCTCTCTCCCCCCCTCCCTCCCCACACCCCTCCTCCTCCTCTTCCTCTTCTTGTTCTTCTTCATCCTTAAGGAAAGATGTTCTATTCCATGGACCCCAATTCATGACCTGTATTATTATTCTCGTTCAGCAGGAAGACGTGTTTCTTGATTTTTTCCTCCCCATTTCAGGTGGGAGATCAGTCCTTTGGGACACTGGCGTAGGAAGGGTGGGGTGATAGGGGTGGGGTGCTCCAGGCAGGGCGATCCCGCTAGGGTTCCATCTCAGCTCCACCCACCCACCTGCGCTATGCGCCACTTCCCCAGAACGTGCGTGCGCCACCCCCGCCCCACCTGCTTCCTGCCAACAGTGCCGGAGCATGAAGATCCGCCACTGCTTTTGGGCCCCTTCTGACATCAAGGGCAGCCATACTTTGAGTAGAGGTCGGGGGGGGGGGGAATTCAGTATTGTTTACATTTTTTGTAATACTACATTACACACACTCACACACACACACACATTCAATTATACATTTTCTTTCTTTGTATCTGTGACTTCTGTCCACCTTTGCTTAGCATCATTTAATTATTTTTATATCATTAAATATTGTGTTAAAGAGATATATTTTACATAGTAACCCATAAAATCTTTTAAAATTATTTTTTAACCTTAAGTTTGCAAATTTCATTCTATGCGTATCAATAAATGTAATTTGGTCACAAGAAAATTTATCCAAGGAAAATCAGAGGGAGATTGTAAGGGGGAGAAAAGGATTTAGTACTGTCAGATTGGGTAAGGTTCTGATTCTTCCTTTTACCTCTTTTTTCCTTTATTAGCTGGACTATAAAACGCATGATATAAAGGGATAATATAGAGACGTAAGGTTTTTCAAAAATAATTTTTATTGAAAGTAATTTAACTCCATACAATTTATCAACATGACAACAAATTTTCCCCTCCCCCCCGGACTTCCCTCAGCTCCCTTATCTGATTGTTTAATCATATTGTTTCTGCATGTTACACAGTTGTACACATCATTTTTCCATTGTTCATATTCATATTCTGCTATCCCCTCTTCAGCTGCTTTTTTCCTTCTTGGTCTGCCCTTGCGTTCTCTCCTCTCCTCCTTTCCTCTGCTCACACCTCCTCCACCCCTGTTCTTCCCTCGGCGTCCATCTCCTCCTTTCTCCTTTCTCCTTCTTACACATCTTCTGCTGGCAAGACTTGAATTCTTTTCACCTTGTGAACTGGTGCCGTTTTCCACAGCAAACACTGCATGCTATCATCATCATTGAAAGTACTGTGACTGAAAGGCAGAGAGAGAGAATATTAGCTTCTTGAATTGCTAGCCAGGAGTTAGAACAGGGGCCAGCAACCTTTTTCAGCCATGGGCCGGTCCACCGGCCCTCAGACCATGTGGGGGGCCAGACTATATTTTTTATGGGGGGGGCACGAGGGGAAATGAATGAATTCCTATGCCTCACAAATAACCCAGAGATGCATTTTAAATAAATGCACACATTCTACTCATGTAAAAACACACTGATTCCTGGACCATCTATGGGCCAGTTTGAGAAGGCAATTGGGCCGCATCTGGCCCACAGGATTTAGGTTGCCTACCCCTGAGTTAGAACAACCCAACCTCCTAATAGAATGAATAGACTCACCAAAAAAGGGACAGTTGTGGCTTTTACATTTGTCTTGTGTCCTCTGGAATTACTAGAGGGCACAAGAGTTGCTAACAACAAGAGCTCTAGAACTAAGGCCCGGGAGCCTTAAAATGCATCTCTGGGTTATTTGTGGGGCCTGCCTGGTGTTTTTACATGAGTAGGATGTACCCTTTTATTTAAAAGGCATCTCTGGGTTATTTGTGGGACATAAGAATTCGTTCATTTCTTTCCTTCAAAATATAATCCGGCCCCCCACAAGGTCTGAGAGAGGGTGGCTCGGCCCCCTGATGAAAAGGTTTGCTGACCAGTTCTAAACGTCCACTGCCTTGCAGCCAAACTCAATCATGAGAAAGTACATTGTATATACAAAGAAATAAAAAAGCAATAAACTACAATTACAAATCACTGAGCACCCTACCATTTGGCATAGATGATACATAAGGAGAAACATGGGGGGTGGGGGGAGATGCCCCTGGTGGGAGACCAACTCATCACAACACTGCGGTTGTGGAGCAAAGGTAAAGGCACCCTTGGGTGGGTGGGGCAGGCAGGGTGCTGCTATGGGCTCCTCGTTTACTGCACAGAGGTGTGTGAAGCCAAGATGGCCACCGTGTAAGGTTTCTCCTTCCAGCTCTCTCCGACCCCTTCTCCTGAATTGGATTTTATAACCGTTGGAGTGAGTTATTTACTTTAGTTTTGCATTTGGCTGGACTCTCCACCGGTATGATGCCAGATTTTAATTAAGTCTGACGAAGGAGGATTGTCTTGGATTGATCTGGGCCTCTGACTTTGCCTTGATGGCTAAGGGGGAAATAGTGGCAGCGTGAGCCCTCTGAACCAAGCCGTTTAACCAGATCAAAAACAAAATCTGAACCATTGAGCCTGACAGACTGGGCAATTGCCGAATTTGCACAAGAGGTACCTGATGGGCATAAACAAGGATGAGGGGACTTATGGAGGAGGGGGAGAATGCGCCCGGCGCTGACCCACAGTCTCCTCACAGTTCTAAATCTCAGCAGTTAAACTGCCGCTTTGAAGATCCCTCCAAGCAGCCAAAAGGCCCAAGGTCGAGACCACAGGAAAAATGACAGAGATTAAAGTATCCCCATTAATTCACACCGCTGCCCAAACAACCCCCCCCCCAAGCTATCTCCCCCATATGGAGCTACCGAGGAAATTGCTATGTTGGTTAGGAGAACAAAGTCTACTTACCGGTAGGCCATTGGTATTGATGCTTCGAAAGTTGGAGAGCATTGAGAACTCTGTAGCCGGTGGTCAAGGGGCGGAGAGCCCGGTGCGCTCCCTCGGGTGAGGAGTGCTGAGTGGGGACCACCGGGCAGGCTGGAGTCCCCTAATCCTCCCAGGGAGAGCCCCCAAGATGCACAGTCCATATGACACTCTCCTCTCTAGGCTTTCAGCTGTGAAAGAACACAACTTTTATAACTGCAAAGCCTGCGATGAGCCCCTGCTTGTGATCTGCCTTGCTTGGCTGAACGTGCGTTGCTGGGGGGGGGGGGATCCCACCTCCTAGGTCCCCACTAGGAAGGGGGGCGACTCTGCCAGCTTGGCTGAAAGCAGGGTGCAGAATCCGCCCTGCTAAGAGTGTGTCGAATTGGAGGAAGCAGGTGGTGTGCTTTGGGTTGGCTGCGCAGGTGGTGGGTGGGAGGCTGGGAAAGGGTGGGTGGGGGCTTGGAGTGGGGTCCGTTCTGCAGCATCCCAACAGCATCTGCTCCAGAGCCAATTTTCTGGGGCCAAGGCCGCAACAGAGTGCCTCTGGGCATGTGCAGAGAGAGGTCCCATTTGCTGGCTGCTGAACAAGCATTCATTGCCACTTTCCTGCTTTGTATAGTTTGTTTACCTTTGCATACCAACCTTCATCTCGGTGCAGTTTGCAGCTTAAAAATGCAATGGAAAAAATGCAAAATAGATAATAAGACAAAATAATAAGCAAGAGCAAATACAAAGAAAGACCCCCTCCCCCCACATATTTCAAAAGGTATTGGATGTTAACCAGCCAGAGGCAGAGGCTGCAATAACAAGGGTGAGCTGAGACATGGAGCACGCACAGAGTGCCTTTCCTTCCACAGTGTGGAGCCAGCACTGCTGCAGGTGCCTCATAATACCCTCTTTGCATTTGTAAGAAAACTCTGGAACTCCCTGCCTATTGACATCAGTCAGGTGCCTTTGCAGGACTCTTTCTGCTGAGAACATTTCTGCTTTGACAAACCTTCAGGATAGCTCAGATACTTGGACCATGGTGCTGATACGCCAAGGTTGCAGGTTCGATCCCTGTATGGCATAGCTGCCTATTCCTGCATTGCAGGGGGTTGGAATAGATGATCCTCGGGGTCCCTTCCAACTCTGTGATTCTAAGGCCTGACCAGATGCTTAGAAAGCCGATGTCTTAATCTGTTTTTTGTTGATTGCTGGCTTTATTCTTTGATTGTTCTGAAGAGTTGCATTTACCAATAGATTTATTGACTGACTCTCTTCATCAATTGCTCTCAGGTTTGTTTGGTTTTGTGTGTGTGTGTGTGTGTGTGTGTGCGTGTGTGTGTGTGCGCGCGCGCGCAATAAATAAAACTCCACAGGGGTGCTGCAGGTTTCCATCTAGGGCCAAAAGTGGGGCATCCCAATGGGGCAGGCCCTGGGAACCAGAGAATGTCTTTGATCCGCAGAATTGTAGTGTTGCGTGGTACCCCCAAGGGTCATCCATCCCAACCCTCTGCAGTGCAGGAGTCCAGTGCCAACATTTGGGGAAAACACCCATATCCCTCTAGGGTAATTCATTTCGGGGGTCACCAAATAGCCCTCTTCCCCTACCACCTTAGGGTGCCTTCCCCTGCCCGAGAAACGAGGGGGAGGGGCGGTTGAGGAATCTCCCCTGCCTGCCTTCATTCCCCCTGCTCACAATGTAAATAAAGCAATGTAAATAGACCAGAAAATAACACTTTTAACTGTATATTATTTTTCCTTCCCCGGGTACCAATTTACTTTGCTACGCCACTGAGCCTCTGAGAGAGAGAGAGAGAGAGAGAGAGAGAGAGAGAGAGAGAGAGAGAGAGACCGTGTGACACACCAGGCTAAAATTGTTGTTGTTGTTGTTCAGTCGTTCAGTCGTGTCCGACTCTTCGTGACCCCATGGACCAGAGCACGCCAGGCACGCCTATCCTTCACTGCCTCTCGCAGTTTGGCCAAACTCATGTTAGTAGCTTCGAGAACACTGTCCAACCATCTCATCCTCTGTCGTCCCCTTCTCCTTGTGCCTTCCATCTTTCCCAACATCAGGGTCTTTTCCAGGGAGTCTTCTCTTCTCATGAGGTGGCCAAAGTACTGGAGCCTCAACTTCAGGATCTGTCCTTCTAGTGAGCACTCAGGGCCGATTTCCTTGAGAATGGATAGGTTTGATCTTCTTGCAGTCCATGAGGCTAAAATTACTGGTTTCCAAATCCCACCCCTCTCCAACCATCAGTAAGATGTTGTACTGACATCTCTCTCTCTCTCTCTCTCTCTGTGTGTGTGTGTGTGTGTGTGTGTGTGTGTGTGTTTGTGTGTGTGTGTGAAACCCGTCTTTACGTATAAGCTAAACAATCTATAGCTTAGAGTCCCACTCTCTTGGGGGCCCCAAAAAAATTTAATGGAGAAAACCCGGGGTGTACATTTAAAAAGTATAAGATAAAAAGCAAAATAAAATACTTTGATACAATTCAGATACCTAGTAGGTCCGCAAATTACCATATAGCATATATTCAACATAAAAAACAGTGACAATTTGTTGTTGACAAAAGACAGCTGGACATATAAAGGGCCCCATTACCTTCAGTAGCTTAGGGCCTGAGACAGAGCCTGGGTCGCCCACGCCTGAACCCGGCATATGGCAACCCTCACCTAGATACAACCCTCGAGCCCCCCCCCCCTTCTGCCTGAAATACAGATTGACACTGTCTAATCTCCTGTTGAAAAGGGTTCCGTCTTAAAGCAAAGAAAATGTTCCCCATGCCCCTCCTTAGATTTGGACCTCTTAGGAAGAGAAATCGAGAAACTAACATATCCCTTCAGAACCCAAAATATTTAGGTTATCTCCTGCGCAGGTATAGGGCAGCATACACATCAAATAAATAAATGCAGAAATAAATACATATATTTGCATCACTAACTTTTCTTTTGTTTCCTATATCCCACACACAGGTCTGAAAGTATTAAAATTCTGCCACGTCACCGGCAGCAGCAACTTTCAACAGGTCACTGACTCTCTGGAACATGCCCTGACGTCTTGCTCCCCTTGCATCCGCTACTGTCCAGGATGGGATGCAAAACTCTTTTACGTTCCTCTCTCTTACTTGCCAGCCTCCGTTTATGACTTTCTGATGAGATTCATTTGGCCCAAACCAGCACAAGGCATGTAGCAGATTCTGAAGAAACATGTCAGTTCTCCAAATGAACCAAGGAAGTCGGTTGTTTCTCTTTTCTGAAGTTCTAAACCAGTGGTTCTGACACTTTTCTTCCCACGGACCACTTGAGAATTGCTGAAGGTCTTGCTACCTGTTGCAGCAACGTCTGTGTGCCATGGTAGGGTGGTCAGTGATTTTTAATTGTAGTTTATTTCTTCTTTTATTTCTTTCTATATACAATGTGTTTTCTTGCATTCCAGTTTGAATTCTATGTAGTTGAGGTGTATGAAAAGATCTCTCTATTGCACTGTAATGTCCTACATAGTAAGCATTTCTCTCCTAGCATAGAGATGCAGCACTGGAAAACTTGTTGGATGTGGCATTTGGCCTATAGTTTGAGTAAAGAAATGAATCCCTTTGTTGGATCCCCAAAGTACAGTGAGTTTAAGGCAGGGTGATGATATTACCTGAGGGTTAAGCTCAGGGTCCCAATGACTTTCTGATGAATGAGTTTGTCTGCAAGGCAGTGGAGATTTAGAACAGGGGCCAGCAAACTGTTTCAGCAGGGGGCCGGTCCACTGTCCCTCAGACCTTGCGGGGGGCCGGACTATATTTTGCGGGGGGGGGGGAGAATGAATGAATTCCTATGCCCCACAAATAACCCAGAGATGCATTCTAAATAAAAGCACACATTCTACTCATGGAAAAACACACTGATTCTGGGACTGTCCGCGGGCCAGATTTAGAAGGCGATTGGGCAACATCCGGCCCCCGGGCCTTAGTTTGCGTAGCCATGCTGTAAGACTTTCAGAATCCTGTCAGATCCTTCACATAATTTGTTGGCTTGTGGTGGTGCATGGTCATGGTCTTGATGACTTGGGCTAATCTGATCTTTTGAATAAGTGCATCTCCTAAATGCAGGGGCTTTGCTATAGGTGGCCTTTATATCTTTTAGGAATGACACCTGTGCAGTTCATTGCATTGTAGCAATAATCCTCCCCCTTTTGCACATGGTTTGTTCCATTCCTTTTGCCTTGTACACATGTATAGGTAACTCCTTTGAAGTTCATTGGAGTGTAAACTAAATGTCCACAAGGTCTCCCTTTGTGGAAGTGGATTTCCTTTCAGTTGCAAACTGTGTTGTTGTTGTTCAGTCGTTCAGTCGTGTCCGACTCTTCGTGACCCCATGGACCTGAGTACGCCAGGCACGCCTATCCTTCACTGCCTCTCGCAGTTTGGCCAAACTCATGTTAGTAGCTTCGAGAACACTGTCCAACCATCTCATCCTCTGTCGTCCCCTTCTCCTTGTGCCCTCCATCTTTCCCAACATCAGGGTCTTTTCTAGGGATTCTTCTCTTCTCATGAGGTGGCCAAAGTACTGGAGCCTCAACTTCAGGATCTGTCCTTCTAGTGAGTACTCAGGGCTGATTTCTTTGAGAATGGATAGGTTTGATCTTCTTGCAGTCCATGGGACTCTCAAGAGTCTCCTCCAGCACCATAATTCAAAAGCATCAATTCTACGGCGATCAGCCTTCTTTATGGTCCAGCTCTCACTTCCGTACATTACTACTGGGAAAACCATAGCTTTAACTATACGGACCTTTGTCGGCAAGGTGATGTCTTTGCTTTTTAAGATGCTGTCTAGGTTTGTCATTGCTTTTCTCCCAAGAAGCAGGCGTCTTCTAATTTCGTGACTGCTGTCACCATCTGCAGCGATCATGGAACCCAAGAAAGTGAAATCTCTCACTGCCTCCATTTCTTCCCCTTCTATTTGCCAGGAGGTGATGGGACCAGTGGCCATGATCTTAGCTTTTTTGATGTTGAGCTTCAGACCATATTTTGCGCTCTCCTCTTTCACCCTCATTAAAAGGTTCTTTAATTCCTCCTCACTTTCTGCCATCAAGGTAGTATCATCAGCATATCTGAGGTTGTTGATATTTTTTCCGGCAATCTTAATTCCGGTTGGGGATTCATCCAGTCCAGCCTTTCGCATGATGAATTCTGCATATAAGTTAAATAAGCAGGGAGGCAATATACAGCCTTGTCGTACTCCTTTCCCAATTTTGAACCAATCAGTTGTTCCATATCCAGTTCTAACTGTAGCTTCTTGTCCCACATAGAGATTTCTCAGGAGACAAATGAGGTGATCAGGCACTCCCATTTCTTTAAGAACTTGCCAACTGTAGCTGGGCATTTAACAATAAACCCCAAGCATACTGTGCCTGCACACCCTTTTCTTAATGCATTCTCATACATAGTCTGCTGGCTGAACTTGGATCCTCCTGGCCTTCTGAACAGTGAGCACAGTAAACACTGCAAGCTTACTCAGAGTCACCTGCTTCCGCTGAATAGTGGGAGGAGATAGATGACTAAGTGTTTTTTCTTTACTCCGCCATTATTCCATTCACGGACTGTCTTTCTCTCCCCTCTTCAGCCGCTTTTTCCCTTCTTCGTCTGCCCTTGCGTTCTCTCCTGTCCTCCTTTCCTCTGCTCACACCTCCTCCACCCTTCGGTCTCGTGTGTTCCCTCGACTTCCTGTTCTTCCCTCGGCATCTCTCTCCTCCTTTCTCCTTTCTCCCTCTTACACATCTTCTGCTGGTTGGACTTGTATTCTTCTGGCCTTGTGATCAGGTGTTCCTTTACCACAGCAGGCACAGCAAACACTGCATACTATGATCATCATTGAAAGTACTGTGACGGAAAGGCAGAGAGAGAATATTAGCTTCTCGAATTGCTAATTTGTCTAAGAATCTCCGGGTTCTTAAACCAATTCTGCTGGTAAAACTTGAATTCTTTTCACCTTGTGAACAGGTGTCCCTCTACCCCTGCGGCCACAGCGAAAAGGTCAGGCTATGGCCCACATTGAAAGTAAGGTCACTGAAAGAGAGAGAGAGAGAGAGAGAGAGAGAGAGAGAGAGAGAGAGAGAGAGAATATTAGCTAATTGTAAGCCAAGAGTTAGAACAGGGGTCAGCCATTTCAAAAAAAGGACACATTCTACTCATGTGAAAACACACTGATTCCTGGACCATCCGTGGGCTGGTTTGAGACGGCCATTGGACATGAGTAGAATGTACCCTTTTACAATGGTACCTCGGGCTAAGAACTTAATTCGTTCCGGAGGTCCGTTCTTAACCTGAAACTGTTCTTAACCTGAAGCACCACTTTAGCTAATGGGACCTCCTGCTGCCGCTGCGCCGCCCGAGCACAATTTCTGTTCTTCTCCTGAAGCAAAGTTCTTAACCTGCAGCGTTATTTGCGGGTTAGATCCTGAATGACAAAATAGATCATTCTGATTCACCCCAAAAGTTGCAAGCATGATTCATACTTACCAATGAACAAGATGGCGATGAAATAAACCAAAATTTTCGAGGGTTCTGCCTCCATAATTAATTTTTTCCTAAAAAATGATGTCAAAAATTAGGGGGCATCTTATACTCTGGACCATATTCCCCCATTTTCTTAAATCTGAGTCTCCCCAAATAGGGGGCGTCTTAAACATGAAAGAAGAAAGGGCTTACTTACGTGTCTACTCCTCTGAACTTCCGCAGAAAGTGCCTGGGATCCAGCTGAGGTCATAATCCTGTAGAATTCCATATTCTCCGTTCTGTTCCACTGAAAATCCTTTTGAAAATACATGAAAGAAGAAAGGGCTAACTTATGTCTCTACTGCTTTCACCTTCTGAGAGAATATTACCTTGTGGAATTGCTAACCAGGAGTTAGAACAAGCCAACCTGCTAATACAATGAATAGACTCTGGCTTGTGGGTTTGGCTGTTTCATCTTGCTCTCAAATGTGGGCCATAGCCTGCACTTTTTGCTGTGCCCGCAGTGGTAGAGGGACTCCAGGTTCTTAAACAAATTCTGCTGGTAAAACTTGAATTCTTTTCACCTTGTGAACAGGTGTCCCTCTACCCCTGCGGCCACAGCGAAAGGTGCAGGCCAGGGCCCACATTGAAAGTAAGGTCACTGAAAGAGAGAGAGAGAGAGAGAGAGAGAGAGAGAGAGAGAGAGAGAGAGAGAGAGAATATTAACTAATTGTAAGCCAAGAGTTAGGACAGGGGTCAGCAACATTTTTCAGCCGCTCCACCATCCCTCAGACCATGGGGGGAGGGGCAGACTATATTTCTTTAGGTGGGGAATGAACGAATTCCTGTGCCTCATAAATAAGCCAGAGATGCATTTTCAAAAAAAGGACACATTCCACTCATGTGAAAACACACTGATTCCTGGACCATCCGTGGGCTGGTTTGAGACGGCCATTGGGCATGAGTAGAATGTACCCTTTTACAGTGGTACCTCGGGTTAAGAACTTAATTCCTTCCAGAGGTCCGTTCTTAACCTGAAACTGTTCTTAACCTGAAGCACCACTTTAGCTAATGGGACCTCCTGCTGCTGCTGCCGCCAGAGCACAATTTCTGTTCTTTTCCATACTTACCAATGAACAAGATGATGATGACAAAAACTGAAATACTCCACGGTTCTGCCTCCATAATTGGATTTTTGCCTAAAAAATAATGTCAAAAATTAAGGGGCGTCTTATACTCTGGGCCATATTCCCCCATTTTCTTAAATCTGAGTCCCCCCCAAATAGGGGGCGTCTTAAACATGAAAGAAGAAAGGGCTTACCGTATTTTTCGGTCCATAAGGCGCTCCGGACCACAAGACGCACTTGTTTTTTAAAGGGGAAAAACCAGGAAAAAAATATTTTCCTGGTTTTCCTCCTCTAAAAAACACGGAGGGGAGTGCTGGAGGGGAAGCCCCTTCTCCCTTCACAGCGGCTCATCCCCGCTTCCTTAAAGGGACATGGGGACGAGGGGAGAAGGTTTCTCCCCTCCTCCCCATGTCCCTTTAAGGCAACAGGGGATAAGCCTGCTTTTGGCATCGGGGCGCAGGGTGGTGGAGAAAGCAGCAGCATCCCCGCTGTTTCCTCCACCATCCCATGCCTTGCACCGATCCCAAAAGCCTGATTTTGGGATTGGCGGGCAGCGCGTGGGGTGGTGGAGGAAATCCTCTACCAACCTCCCTGCCGCCCACCGATCCCAAAAGCAGGCATCGCAGCTGCCTCCCCCCACCTCCCGCCGAATACGGCGGGGGATGGGGGGAGGCAGCAGAGATGTTGGTGGTTCGTGCTAGCAGCTCCGTTCACGGAGCTGCTGGCACGATCCACCAACATCCCCTTCGCTTCCCGCCGCCTGCCCCCATCCCCCGTCGCGTTCGGCGGGACGTGGGGGGAGGCGGCGGAGGTGTTGGTGGATCGTGCTAGCAGCTCCGTTCACGGAGCTGCTGGCACGATCCACCAACATCCCCTTTGCTCCCCGCCGCCTCCCCACATCCCCCGTCGCGTTCGGCGGGACGTGGGGGGAGGCGGCGGAGGTGTTGGTGGATCGTGCTAGCAGCTCCGTGAACGGAGCTGCTGGCACGATCCACCAGCATCCCCTTTGCTCCCCGCCGCCTCCCCACATCCCCCGTCGCGTTCGGCGGGACGTGGGGGGAGGCGGCGGAGGTGTTGGTGGATCGTGCTAGCAGCTCCGTGAACGGAGCTGCTGGCACGATCCACCAACATCCCCTTCGCTTCCCGCCGCCTCCCCCCATCCCCCATCGCGTTAGGCGGGACGTGGGAGGAGGCGGCGGAGGTGTTGGTGGATCGTGCTAGCAGCTCCGTGAACGGAGCTGCTGGCACGATCCACCAGCATCCCCTTCGCTTCCCGCCGCCTCCCCCCATCCCCCGTCGCGTTCGGCGGGAGGTCGGGGGAAGCAGCGGAGATGTTGCTGGATCGTGCTAGCAGCTCCGCTCGCCGAAAGAAGCTTCTTTCGGTGAACGGAGGTGCTGGCATGATCCAGCAACATCGCTGCTGCCTCCCCCCACCTTCCGCCGAACGCGACGGGGGATGGGGGGAGGCAGTGGGAGCGAAGCCTTCGCTCCATAAGACGCACAGCGATTTTCCCTTCCATTTTAGGAGGGAAAAAGTGCGTCTTATGGAGCGTAAAATACGGTACTTACGTCTCTACTTCTTCCACTGTTCGTACAAAGTGCCTGGGATCCAGCTGAGGTGCATAATCCTGTAGCATTCCATATTCCCCGTTCTGTTCCGCTGAAAATCCTTTTGAAAATACATTAAAGCCCTTTGTAAAACCTGCGTAGCTTTCAGGTTTCCTCCATGGCGCTGCTGGGAGAAGAGCAGGTGGGCGATTGCGGTGGGTCTGAGGACTCCCTGCGCCTCCCAGTGGCAGCTTCGGGCACTGCAGAGCTCTTCCCGAGCTTTGTTCTTGCTCTTTCCTGGAGTCCCGTTTTTGCTCTCAAATGTGGGCCATAGCCTGCACTTTCTGCTGTGCCCGCAGTGGTAGAGGGACAGCTGTTCACAAGGTGAAAAGAATCTCTGGGTTCTTAAACCAGTTCTTCGGGTAAAACCTGAATTCTTTTCACCTTGTGAACAGGTGTCCCTCTACCCCTGCGGCCACAGCGAAAGGTGCAGGCTAGGGCCCACATTGAAAGTAAGGTCACTGAAAGAGAAAGAGAGAGAGAGAGAGAGAGAGAGAGAGAGAGAGAGAGAGAGAGAGAGAGAGAGAATATTAGCTTGTGGAATTGCTAACCAGGAGTTAGAACAACCCAAATTGCTAATACAATGAATAGACTCTGTGCTTGTGGGTTTGGGCATTTCGTCTTGCTCTCAAATGTGGGCCCTAGCCTGCACTTTTTGCTGTGCCCGCAGTGGTAGAGGGACACCTGTCCACAAGGTGAAAAGAATCTCCGGGTTCTTAAACAAATTCTGATGGTAAAACTTGAATTCTTTTCACCTTGTGAACAGGTGTCCCTCTACCCCTGCGGCCACAGCGAAAGGTGCAGGCTAGGGCCCACACTGAATGTAAGGTCACTGAAAGAGAGAGAGAGAGAGAATATTAACTAATTGTAAGCCAAGAGTTAGGACAGGGGTCAACAACCTTTTTCAGCCGCTCCACCATCCCTCAGACTGTGGGGGGGGGGAGCAGAGTCTCCTCCACCCTTCGGTCTCGTGTGTTCCCTCGACTTCCTGTTCTTCCCTCAGCACCTCTCTCATCCTTTCTCCTTCTTACACATCTTCTGCTGGTTGGACTTGTATTCTTCTGGCCTTGTGAACAGCTGTTCCTTTACCACAGCAGGCACAGCAAACACTGCATGCTAGGATCATCATTGAAAGTACTGTGACGGAAAGGCAGAGAGAGAGAATATTAGCTTCTCGAATTCCACCTTTTGATCGGCTCCTTCTTCCTCCTCCAACAGTTCTCCCTTTTTTCCTTCATCTGTTCTTCCTTCACTTTTCCCTCCTCCCAGTTCTCCACGATACTTCCTCCAGAACATATCTGCTTCCTCAAATGTCTCAAATCGTCCTCTTTTTCCTTTAAAATTGAAGGAGATCCCCACTGGGTATTCCCATCTGAAAGATATTGATTTTGTCCTTGGTTCTTGTGGGAATGTTGAGGGATGTGGGAGAGGATATATTGTTATGGATATCCTATCCCAACTTGCATTTACAAGCTTGATAATATCAGCAGAGCTAACATTCCCTTTTTACCTCACACGCACAGCGGATAGTTTGCATAGACTCGCTAGAGTCATAAAAATGTTATCCTGGTGTCTTCCCCTTTTTATCCCTCTTTCAATAAGACACTTCACAGTCTTCGGTCAAGTGAAAAACGTTTACTCACAAGTAATCATCTAGTCACACACAGGATCCTAGAGGCAGGCTTAAAAGTTACTAAACAATATACGTGTGGTGACTTTCTCCTTATGAGAGAAAGTCCCCCTTTTCTACTCTTGGCCTAGTGCCAACGGTACATTTTTAGTAATGCTGCTTTTAAACTGTCAGAGAGAGAGATCAACACGACAACTGACCAGCGACAAAATGGAGCCCGGCCTGAGCTACAGTTGGCCGCTCCCAACTGTAAAGTTCCATATAAGGAAGTTTTGTCTCGGTCCAGGAAGACAGGAAGTTCCGGCTTGAGGACTGAGACAACCTTCTAGAAAAAGTTGGGTTTGACTGCCCCTGTTCTTTTTACATCCCACAGTTCTTTGTTGTTGTTGACCTGCTATTCCAGTCTGTTTTCTAATTCCATGAGACATTTTGCGTTCTTTTTTCCGACCACCAGGTGTCCCTCTGTCACTTCAAATTATTTTCTAGTTGTCTTTCCTGCTCTGTCCAGTGGGTGCTCTTTATTTCCAGTCCACCAGCTGTCCTTCCTGCTCTGTCCTTCCTGCTCTGTCACTCTCAAATGTGGGCGTCTTATACTCTGGTCCATATTTCCCCGTTTTCTTAAATCTGAGTCCCCCCAAATAGGGGGCGTCTTAAACATGAAAGAAGAAAGGGCTTACTTACATCTCTACTGCTTTCACCTTCCGAGAGAATATTAGCTTGTGGAATTGCTAGCCAGGAGTTAGAAAAACCCAACCTGCTAATACAATGAATAGGCTCACCAGAAAGGGACAGTTGTGGCTTTGACACTTGTCTTATGTCCTCTGGAATTACTAGAGGGCACAAGTGTTGCTACGAACAAGAGCTCTAGAACATGGGTAGGCCTTCTAAAACTGGCCTGCGGACAGACCGGGAATCAGCGTGTTTTTACATGAGTAGAATGCGCCCTTTTATTTAAAACGCATCTCTGGGTTATTTGTGGGGCATAGGAATTCATTCTTTTTTTCCCCTTCAAAACATAGTCCGGCCCCCCACAACGTCTGAGAGAGGGTGGACCGGCCCCCTGCTGAAAAAGTTTGCTGACCAACACATGGCTCATTACAATCAAGGCCTGGCTGAAAGTACATTACACAACAACATCAAATTCCTTTTCAACCCCTATGCTTGAAGAGCATAATCCATCTAGATGGTATAGAGCAGGCATGGGCAGAGTCGGCCCTCCAGATGTTTTGGGACTACAACTCCCTCCATCCCTAGCTAACAGGACCAGTGGTCAGTGATGATGGGAATTGTAGTCCCCAAACATCTGGAAGGCCGAGTTCGCCCATGCCCGGTATAAAGCAATTCAGGACAAAATGCGTAGTTTGGGTATTTCTCTGGAGAGCCTCGAAGTATGTCATGACAGCTACATACTCCAAACAATCAAGTAGTGGCTTTATGCCCATGAAAAACAGCATTTGTCTCCTCGCACTCTGAGACCCTGTTCCCCGGAGGCCCTAGGCATAGCTACTTCTTATGGATCTTGTGCCAATTACCTAAAAGACCTACTACTTCCTTCCCAGCGAAGAGCTTTGATGCTAGCAAGACTAACTGCTTTCCCCTCTGCAGTGACCACAGGTAGATACTTCCAATTCCTTATCAAGCCCACCAGTGTGCCTGTCATCAGGGAGTCCCAGATTCACTGGACCATATTCTTTTGGACTGCCCTTTGCACAGCAGGCTCCGCAAACAGATGCTGAGCAGGATATTGGACCCATGGCCCCCAGAGAATGCCAATTGAGGTTCCTCCTAACGGATAGGGACAAGGATGTTACTGCCCCAGTGGCTTCCTTTTTAACCTCCATCTTACCTGAAAGGGTTCTTAATGAATCATCCCGCTAGGGAATAGATAGGGTGAAGCAGAACAATCTGACCAAGGATAATTCTGTGAATATCCAGCTTGTAGCAAAGGGCCCAAACTACAAAAGAAACTGAGGATTGAAAGGTTGTGCAGGCCACCAAGCATCCCATAGGCATGGCCTTGATGAAGTACCACTGGCCCTTGAAATTGAAGCCCAACCAGCAGAAATCCTTGGGGTGAATGGGTAGCAGGTGACATGCTGATTCAATGTCAGGCTTCCCCAGCAGAGCTCTGGCAGCATGGCGTCGTTTACTGAGCCACCTTTTGGCTAGGAAAGGTTGTGGATCAGGTGGACCTCCCCTGGAACCTTCATGAGCATGGTCCCCAAGAGGGATGTGTGCAAGCCTGGGATTGAGGGCACATCCAAGGGACCTGTAATTTGGCCAGCAGACATCTTCTGGCTGGTTTTCTTTCTAGCAGCTTCAGGGAGCTCTCGAATGGATTTCTGGCTGGCCAAGGAACCAGCCACAGGGGTAGTAGATACTGGGATACTAAAGCCCATAGTCAAGCCCTCCTATATGAAGCTGGCTTCCTGTGAGTTGGGGTATAGGGCAATGAGAGTTTTCAAATGGGAAAGTTTAATCAGAATTGGGGCTAGAGTAAAGCATTTTCCATTTTGGGGCAGCGGTGTTGGCAACTGAGGAGGGGTTACCCACTCCCTTTCATGGAGCTAAGGGGTTGTAGCCCCAAGCCCCATGAAAGGGTAACCAGAGGCTTTGGCACAAGATGTGAGGATGCGGAGCAAGGCACCTTTCACACCCATGCGTGTATTTACATAAGGTGTGGTTGCAAGACCCCTGAATGAACTCCCAGCACACCCTCCTGAAGGGGTTGTGTTTTAGCAGGAAATTTACTATTCTTTTGCATTCTCAGTTTTTTTCTCAGTGCTGAGGTTCACCATCAATTGCCACATGCTGTTGTTCATGAGATCGCACAAGTGCACCAATTATTCAAAGCTTGTTTATGGAACTCTGGAACTCTGGATTGTATTGTTTGACAATTTGCATGGATTTGAAAGTTTCTTAATAAAAAATATTAAAAAAAACAAAAACAAATTGTTTGATTGTGTAATTGTTTGATTGTGTGGATGTATTATGTTTTTGTATTGTTAATGTTGGTGTTTATGTTATGTTTATGTTTTTCTTTTGTTTTAACAGAAAATAATAAAATCTTATAAAAATAAAAAATAAAAAAACAAAAACAAAGCTTGTTTATGGAATTCCTTGTCCCGCCATTGCCTTGGCCTTGAGAAGGAGACTGAGGTAGTTGGCAAGATGCCAGGCTCTCTTAAAATAATCTAGCAGCTACCACACCCAAAAAGATATAAAAACCCTCCGGAGAGTGAGAAAAAAAAATGTTCAGCAGGTGAGTTAAATCAGTAGGTGATTTAGATAAACAACTTACTAAAATCTAATGCATGATGGGACTAATAGATGGCTATTAGTCGGTTGCAATGTTAAAATTCATTTATTTAATCTCTTTCTGTACTTAATCACCAATGATTCTAAGTGGTGAATGTGTGGCATTACAGTAGAAATTCTTTATGGTTATTTGTGGGATAACCAGCCTTAGATAAACAACTTACTTAAATCTAATTAATGCATGATGGGGTACTGTTCATCCCATAGAGCAGGCATTGTCAAACTCGTCCCTCCAGATGTTTTGGGACTACAACTCCCATCGTCCTGACCCCTGGTCCTGTTAGCTAGGGGTAATGGGAGTTGTAGTCCCAAAACATCTGGAGGGCCCCAAGTTTACCTATTCCTGCCATAGAGTATGCTACACAGCCAGTTTTGCTTACCTTGGAAAGAAATGGGTTATCAACCCTCTTGTTCCCCTCCGTCTACCTCAAGAAGTTGTTCTAGCATAACCACGTTGCTCTGACCAGCCACTCTTCAGTTCCCATCGTAACATTTACCACTTTGTAACTTAAGCTCTATTTCACTGCCTGTGCAACTTTTCTGACGGATATTGGGAAAAGCACATGAGCGTGACCTTTGGGGAGTTTGTAAGTAAACTATTTTTAACTTACCATGCATATAATCTTGGAAGTGGGTTTTTTTGGAACGCACATGGAAGAGCATATTTTAAAGGTCAAAGAACCTACATTTCCACACTTTGCTGGGAACTTCAAATCACTGCTGGGATTCTCTCACCAAAGAGTACTTGCCCCAAACTTGGATCTTGGCATCCAGGAATACACACAAACACACACACACACACACACACACACACACACAAATACTATCACACCAATGTGATATTCTCATTGTTGCTTGCATTGCAATCTTCTTCCCCACAAGGGAGTTTTGCCGAAACCTGTATGGTCCTGTTCTCTCTCTCTCTCTCTCTCTCTCTCTCTCTCTATATATATATATATATATATATATATTATAAAATAGGGCCCAGAGCCCAAGGAAACCTGTATGATCCTGTTCCTTTCCTACAAGTGGCCTGTCTTGTCCCTCTTTTCAAGCAGAATGTAGAGGTAACAGAGGATGCAGGAAGTAGGGTAAGAGGCATTCGTGCCAGGCAGGGCACCCTCCTCTCTACAGCAAAAGCTTTTCACCCATCTGAAGAAATAAATACCGTTCCTAATTTCTTATGAATCAATTCTCTTCTATGTTTCCGGCCACGTGTGTACAATTTATTACTGGAATGGGAATTGAAGGATGAGGAAGTAAAGGAGGTCATGATTAGGTGGGGCCTGGATTTGGCCTATGCAATCCAGATGGAACAGTGGGAAAGGTCGTGGAAACAAGGCATCCAATTTACTGCCTGTTACACACAGAGCCGTCTTTCCCATAGGGCTTGGTGGTGCCTCTCGCCAGGGCACCGGCCTCTCAGGGCCTCCCCTTTCCCTGCATGCCCGCCAGCTGCGCCCCGCCAAACATATGGTGGCCACACCTGCAGCTTCCCTCCCAAGCCTCTGCAGGGATCGCTCTCCCGCAGCGGCATGGGGCTGAGTTGCCCCTCCCCACATGGCTAACAGAAGAGGCCGATGAACAGGCGGGTTTTCGCCCTGGAAGATCTACG
The DNA here is from genome assembly GCF_009819535.1 of Lacerta agilis. Taxonomy (NCBI): domain Eukaryota; kingdom Metazoa; phylum Chordata; class Lepidosauria; order Squamata; family Lacertidae; genus Lacerta; species Lacerta agilis. The sequence goes on along the minus strand of NC_046313.1, from coordinate 5,966,584 downwards.
ACAGATCAAATACTAACTTTGAATCATCTGGCGGAAAAAGTATGCTGACAAAGCCCCGAAGGTTCTTCATGTGGCCTTTGTTGACCTTAAACAGGCATTTGATCGAATCTCTAGAAAGCAGCTATGGACAAAATTGGTCGCTACAACTATCGGTGGTCGCCTCCTTCACCTGATTATTAACTTGGATAATAACACCTTTCTGAGAATCAGGCTACATAATAATGGCCTAGTTTCCGACCCTGTTGCCACCACTAGGGGAGTAAGGCAGGGCTGTTTGCTGGACCCAGCATTGTTTAACTTTTACAATAACTCATTGGTGACCCATATGGCCAATAATGCTTTCCATCCCCTCAAATTAGCAAGCCGATCTCTGAACGTTCTTCTGTATGCGGATGATGCCGCACTCCTAGCTAGATCCCCTATTGGGCTGAGGAGAATGCTACAAGCTCTATATGAATACTGTGAACAACATGAGCTTCAACCAAATTATACCAAGACCAAGGTTATGGTCTTCTCCGCCCGACCGAAACTCCACCGATGGTCGATGAATGGGATTCCCCTAGACCAGGTTAACTGCTTTAAATATCTGGGACAAATCATTCGATCAAACAGATCTTTTCTGGCCCATAGAGACTACACAACTGCTAATGCATCTAAAGCCGTTATACAGATTAGATCTCTATATGCTAAGAACCAGGCTCAGTCAGTGAAAGTAGCCTTGAGACTTTTCCAAATGAAAGTCCTCCCTCTTCTTCTGGTGGGTATCTCCTTAAGCTCCCATAGGGATTTCCTGAAACTGGTTTCTATCCAAATGCACTTTCTTAGAGCCATCCTTAGGATCCCCCACCCCTCGGTAGTGGGCGTGGTTATGAGACTTGAGGTCGGCTAGCAAGCTCTACGATATGTGGCCTTGAAGACGAAGCTTTGGCTATGGCTTAAGCTTTGTTTTAAACCAGTGGGCATTGCCCCCTTGACACTGAGGGATGATTTCCAGTCATCGTGGGAAAGGGAGGTCATCAAAGAGGTTCAGTCCTGTGGATTGTCACACCTCTACCTGGAGTCTATAAGGTACAATCAAGCTAGAACTGCACTCTCCCGGAGATTGAGCGATATTGCCAGACAAGAGGACATAGCCTAACTTGTGAAACCAGGGATGTTCCTAGGGGACCAGATATATCAAATGACACCAGCCCCTTATCTCGCAGACTCCTTACAGCGGCTAGACTAAACACCCTTGATTCTGCGGTATTGTGGGGAAGGTACAAGGGAGTTCCATACACCCAGAGAACCTGCCATTGTACTATGGGCGTGGTTGAGGCTACCGAACATATTCTTCTGACTTGCCCTCTCTATGCAGAACTCAGGCAAAACCGTATAGCTCCACTTCTACGTCAATCTAGCTATCTATCCAGAGAAAGACAGGTTTTATACTTACTGAATAAGGTCACTAGAAATATAGCCTCCCTGGTGGCTAAGTTTCTTTTTTTAGCTTTCAAGCATCGTAAGATATTAATTGATTGTATTGATATGGGGCTACCTGTTTAGCTCCATTCTACTGTGGATTAGGTTTTTTTTTTTAAGTTCCTTCAGAGGCTTTTAATTCTGTACAAATGTATTCTTTCTGACGGACGGTCGAATAAAAGAATGTATGTATGTATGCCCCTCCCTCCATGGATGACAGTGTAATTTGGGGGCACTGGGCGGATATTTGCACCCCGCGCCACATCTGCTAAATACGGCCCTGGTTACACAATAAAGGAAAATCTGATGAAAATGATGTACAGGTGGTATATGACCCCTGCCAGATTAGCTAAAATATATAAATTAAAATCAAATGTATGTTGGAGCTGTAAGAAGGCAGAAGGAACAATGTATCATGTATGGTGGGGATATGAGAAAATAAAAAAGTTCTGGTGTAATATCCATGAAGAACTAAAAAAGATGTTTAAAACAACATTCGAGAAAAGGCCAGAAGCGTTCCTTCTAGGTTGTGTGACAAAAGGCATCCCCAAGGACAAGGGAAAAAAAATTCTTATACGCAACAGCTGCCACTAGCATTCTAGCTGCGAAAAATTGGAAGGGAGACTTTTCCCCTTCAGTAGCGAAATGGCAAAATAAACTTGGTGAGTTTATCAATCTGGCCAAAAAGGCGACAGCAATCAGATTACAACCAAATCAAGAAATTAAGGAAGGAATGGGAATATGTAGAAGAATACATCACAAAACATTGTTCCAAAATACATTTATTGATATGCATAGACTGAAATTCGCAAACTTAAGGTTAAAAAATAATTTTACAAAAGATTTTATGGGTTAATATGTAAACTATATCTCTTTAACACAATATTAAATGATATAAAAATAATTAAATAATTAAAAGATGTCCAATCATTTTAGAATTGCCCTTTGACTCCCCCCCCCCCCAGGCACTGCAACTTAATCGCTGGCCTCTTTGTTATTCAGTTGCCTTGGAATTAGCGACATTGTTCTTTAATAGCTGGGCAACTGGATTCAGCAGCAACTGGATTCCCAAATTGTGTTTTGTTTTGTTTTTAATTAAAGATTTTCTTGGTTTACAAAGTCTCTCGTATTTTTCCATGTAACATTTTTTACAGATCAATTTTGGTTGTTGAGACATTAGGAAGAGAAGGGGGAAAGAGGTGGGTGGGATGGGGGGAGGGTGGGGTGGGGAGACGATGTTTCTATTTTCCTTAATATATGTAGGATTTGGTGTCAGCGTCGTTTGTGTTGGTTCTCTGTTGTTCGCTTGTGTTTCTTTGGCGGTGAGAGGTCGGGATTGGCATAGGGTGCGATTGTTCATTTGTGGTTGGCTGTGGTGATCTTTGGTTTCCTGTGTGAGTGGGGTGGGTGGGTGTTTTGGATCAGGTTAGCCATATTGATTTGTATGCTGTTGGTAGATTTTTGTCATTATCTTGTTGGGCTGTGTGTGTGATGAAGGGGAACCATACGGGGGTGAAGGTGTCTTCTTCTGTTTGTCCCCGTGTCAGTTTTAGGTTGCTGGTTAATTTTTCTAGTAGGGCTGTTTCCCATACTACTTGGTACCATTGGTCCATGTTTGCTCCTGTCAGGTCTTTCCAGTGTCTGGTTGTGATGTTTCTGGCTGCTGAGAGTAGATGGATTATGAGTTCTTTGTGTTGTAAGTGGGCATTATTGTCTTGGAAGATGTTTAGTAAGACCAATTCTGGGGAGGTTTCTAACACTTGCTTGGTTATTTTGCATATTTCTCGTGTGGTTTTTGTCCAGAATATTTGGATTTGGGGGCACTCCCACCACATGTGGAAGTATGTGCCCGTGGAGGTGCACCCTCTCCAGCGTTTTGGTGATGTTTCTGGGCGTATTAATGCTAATTTTCTTGGCATTAGATACCATCTGTAGGTCAGTTTTAGGGTGAGTTCTCTTCTTTTTGTTGATATGGATTTAAAGGGTGGTTTAGACCACATTCCGGTCCATTGGGTGGGGTTGATTTCATATCCTATGTCATCCTCCCATTGTTTTTTGATTGTGTCTAGGGAGCTAGTGGGATTCTTGAGTAGTATTTTGTATATTGCTGATACTAGCCCTCTGCTGCGTCCCTTTGTCATTAGGATGAGGTTTTCAAAGGTTGTCAGGGGTCGAGTTGCTGCTGATTTTACTGTTGGATTGTTTAGGAGGGCATGTAATTGGTGTTGTGTGATCCAGGGCATTTGGGTGTCTTCTAATTTGTCCTGTATTTCTTGTGTTGTCAGAGGTTTGTTATTTTTATAAAAGTCTATTAGGCGATATAGGTCTTGGATTGCCAGGTTTTGGATTGGAGGTTTTGTGCTGCATGGTGGAATAGTGGGTGGAAGGCCAGGGGAATTAGTGGGGATGGGGTTGGGGATACCGTATATACTTGAGTATAAGCCTAGTTTTTCAGCACATTTTTTGTGCTGAAAAAGCTGCCCTCGGCTTATACTCGAGTGAGGCGGGCGGTGGGGGCAGCGAGAAAGAAGCCCTTTCTCTCCGCTTGTGCCGCCACCCGCTCTCCCCAGTCAACCATTCCTTAAGAAGTGTACAAGAACAGTGGTTCTTTACTCTCCCCAGGCAGCTTGTTCCATTCCTGAACTGCTCGCATAAATGCAAACTTGGCAAAGAGGAAGAGGAAGGAGCAGCCCAAAGGGCTGCTTTCGGGCTGCTTTCGGGCTGCTCGTTCCTCCTCCTCCTCCACAGCAGCAAAGGTGAATCGGCTTATACTTGAGTCAATAAGCTTTCCCATGTTTTTGTAGGAAAATTAGGTGCCTCGGTTTATATTTGGGTCGGCTTATACTCGGGTATATGCGGTAGTTTGCCTGTTTCTGCTTTCCATGCTTTTTGTTAAGTGTTGGGATTTTTCTTAGTTTGTTTGGGAGGAGTGGGTATGCTGTGGTGCAGATATTTTCAATTGTGTCCCTTTCTAAGTGTATCCATTGTTTTGTCTTGTCTTCTAGTATATATGGGATTATATGACGTATTTGGTTGGCACTGTGGTATGCTTCTATGTTGGGGATTCCCCATCCTCCTTCTGAGGTGGGGAGGTGTAGGTATTTGGTGCTTATTCTTGGTTTTTTGTGTGAGAAGATAAAAGAGTGTAGTTTTCTTTGCCATTTGCGGAGTTGGGTTGGGGGAATCCAGAATGGGAGGGTTTGGAATAGGTAGGTTAGTTTTGGAAGGGTGATCATTTTGATCGTGGCTATTTTGTCTGAGAGAGTGAAATTCATGTTGTTCCATCTCTTTAAGTCTTTGTTTATTTGTTTCCATAGGGGTTTGTAGTTGTGGAGGTATAATTTGTTGAGACTTTTGGTTATTTGTACCCCTAGGTATCTGAACTTGGTGTGTTTAATCTTGGTGATGTTAGTGAGTTCTCTTTGGATGTGAGGGGAGGTATTGAAACACATGGCTTCCGATTTCGCGAAATTTACTTGTAGGCCCAGCACTGTTGCAAATGTGTTAAGTTCTCTGATTAGGGAGGGTGCTGTGTTTGAGGGGTCTGGTGTTGTGACCATTAGGTCGTCTGCAAAAAGTCCTAATTTATAGGTTCTGCCTTTTATTTCCACCCCCTTGATGTCTGTGGCTGCTCGGATTCGGATTGCTAGGGGTTCCAGCGCCAGGATAAATAGGAAGGGAGACAGTGGGCACCCTTGTTTTGTGCCTCTTTGGATTGTTATGCTATTTGAGTCCATATTATTAATTCTGCATTTTGCTGAGGCTTGGGAGTATATTTGTTTGATGGTTTGTAGGAAGTTGGGGCCAAATTTCATGTTAGTTAGTACTGCTGATAGGTATTTCCATTCTAGGCAGTCAAAAGCTTTGAGGATGTCTAGGGACATAATTGTCAATGGGAGTTTAGTTGCCTTGCTGTGTTTGATTAGGTTCAGTAGTTTCCTGATGGGGTCTGTAATATTGCGACCAGGGACAAAGCCAGTCTGGTCTGGGGCTATTAACTTGGATAAGAATTTTTTCAGGCGGTTGGCCAAGATTGGTGTGAATATTTTGTAGTCTTGGTGTATTAATGAGATCGGGTGGTATGATTCTACTTTGAGGATGTCCTTCAATGGTTTTGGGATTGAGGCTATTTTGGAGAGGGTCCAGGTTTGGGGGATGGGCCCTCCTTTCATGATGTCATTAAACAGGCGTGTCAAGTAGGGCATCAGGGGTTCTTTGAATTTCTTATAGAATTCTGCTATGAAGCCATCTTGGCCTGGGGCTTTGTGTGGTTTTAAGTTTTTGAGGATTGTGTCTATTTCCTCTGGGCTGATGGGGCTGTCCGTGAATTCTTGTTCCTTGTTAGTTAGAGTAGGTATGTTCATCTCTGTTAGGAATTATCTGATTTCCTTCTCAGATGGGTTACGGGAGGCGTATAGGTTGGAGTAGAATTCTGCAAATTCTGCAGTTATTTCTTTGGGGGGAAATGTTGTGTTGCCATCTTTTTGGCGATGCAGTGTATTTTTGCTTTGAGTGTTTCTTTCCTACATCTATTTGCTAATAGTCTGGAGTTTTCCCCTCCATATTCATAGAAGCGCTGTTTTGAGTATAAAATGTTGATCATTGTTTTGTTGATTTCTAGGGAGTCTATTTCTCAACTTTTTTGTTCTATAAGTTGAAGGAGTTTTTTAGATCCTGTTTGTTTGTAGTGTGCTGAAAGAGTGGTGATGTCTTGTTCTAGATTGTTAATTTTAGAGGAGGTTTGTTTTTTAAGGAGTGCTTTCTCTTTTATGCAAGCTCCTCTGGTAACCACTTTCATTGCGTCCCATAAGAAGGGTTTTTTTTTTATTTTGTCTACATCGTTTTCCTTGAAGTAGTTTTGGAGAGTTTTTGTGAGGCTCTCTCTAATTTGTTTGTTTGTAGTTAGGGTGGGACTGAAGGACCATGATGGTGTAGTTTGTGTTCCTTCTCCTATTTTAATAGTGACTTCTACTGGGGCATGATCTGTGATTTTGATGTTGCCTATGTTTGTTGATTCCACTAAAGGGATCAGACCCTGTGTGAGCAGGATGCTGTCCAGTCTGGATATTGTGCCGTGGCATCCAGATTGGAATGTATGGCTAGTATCTCTTGGGTTTTGCTCACTCCAGATGTCATAAAGTCCCCTGTTTTTTAATATTTTTTAGCAGCTTGTGAGAGTCCCCATTTGTTGGGGGTTTTTTTTGAGGAAGGTTGTCCGTGAGGTTGTAGGGTGGGTGTTTTTTTAGGGATATGCCCTTCATATTTAGGTTGAGGTCGCCTCCTAGGATTGCTTCCCCTTCAGAGAAGGAGAGGAACTTGTTTAGTGTTTTCTGGAAGAATTCTAGTTGTTTCAGGTTTGGGGCGTATATAGAGCCAATTGTCAGTTTAATTTTGCCACCTAGTGTCCCTTTAACAAAGATGAATCTGCCTTTTTTATCCTTTAGGATTGCTGTGGCTTTGAAGTTTAGGTCTCTGCTAAGTACCACAGCTACCCCACGGACTTTGCCTGAGCCGTTTGTCACCCATTGTTGGCTGAAGTGGAGGTCACTCAGGAGTTTGCTTCCTTTGGGTGGGTTGTGTATTTCTTGTAGGAAGGTGATGTGTGGTTTCATGTTGTTTATGTATGAGGTGATGCATTTTTTTTGATGGGGTTTCCCAACCCCCTCACGTTTAGTGTAATTGCTTTTAAGTTAGCCCTCTTGTTTTCCTATCGTGTAGGGCGATTCCTTGGCAACCCGTCCGGGTTGTCCCGTGTCTCTCACTTTGTGTTGTTTAGCGGACCTATGGAGTTGCGCTGACCTAGTGTGTGGTGGGTAGGGGGCTAGTGGGGTTGGAGTTAGATTTGGGTTAGAGAGTAGGGGGTAGGTTGTAAAGGGATCCCTATATGTATTCATATAGGTGCTTGTTTGGGGTGTTTTGGACCTTTTGGCGATTGGCGGGTTGGTCCTGGGTCTCAGCTGGTTTGGAAGGCTGTGTTCAGGGACAGGCCATTCCCCTTGTCGTTTGCGATAGGGGGTGTCCAGCGAGACAGCGTGAAGCGTCTTTATGATGCCAATGTCATATAGAAGGTTCAGAAGCAATGTTGCCAGTGTAAGTAGCAATATCTTTGGTGTGTTAGTGTGGGGGTGTATTGGTTCGCTCTGGTGCCACCAATGTGTTGGTTAGGTATCAGATTTTAGCATGATTGTAGGTTGTGTTATGAAAGTTGGAGGAGTTGTTTTTCCTTAGTGTGGAGTGGGGGTGTGTGTGTTTAAGGTGTGGGTTGTTGGGTAATGAGGAATATGGTTCAGGTTCACCATACAATGTTAATAGAAGATGGAATATACAAAAATTAATTTCTTTTTTATTTAATTTTTAGTTTTTGTGGTAGTGTTGTTTGATTTTCACGCTTTTTGTGTCGAATATTGGTATTTTGTATGCTGTATTAGTGTTTATATTGTATTTTGTATGTTTTATAAAATGATTTAAAAAGATTTGAGGGGGGGGGAAACAAAATGATGGAGTGGTCCAGCAAGACCTTCAGCAATTCTCAAGTGGTCCGTGGGAAGAAAAGTGTCAGAATCACTGGTTTAGAACTTCAGAAAAGAGAAACAACAGACTTCCTTGGTTCATTTGGAGAACTGACATGTTTATTTAGAATCTGCTACACGGCTTGTGCTGGTTTGGGCCAAATGCATCTCATCAGGAAGTCAAGAATGGAGGCTGGCAAGTAAGAGAGAGGAACGTAAACGAGTTTTGCATCCCATCCTGGACAGTAGCGGATGCGAGGGGAGCAAGACGTCAGGGCATGTTCCAGAGAGTCTGTGACCTGTTGAAAGTTGCTGCTGCCGGTGAAGTGGCAGAATTTTAATACTTTCAGACCTGTGTGTGGGATATAGGAAACAAAAGAAAAGTTAGTGATGCAAAGATATGGATGTATTTATTTCTGCATTTATTTATTTGATTTGTATGCTGCCCTATACCTGCGCAGGAGATATTTTGGGTTCTGAAGGGATATGTTAGCTTCTGGATTTCTCTGCCTAGGTGGTCCAAATCTAAGGAAGGGCATCAGGAACATTTTCTTTGCTTTAAGACGGAACCTTTTTCAACAGGGGATTAGACAGTGTCAATCTGTATTTCAAGCAGGGGGGGGGGGCCTCGAGGGTTGTATCTAGGTGAGGGTTGACATACTCCGGGTTCAGGCATGGGCGACCCAGACTCTGTCTCTGTCTCGGGCAGGGCCGGATTTAGGTTTGATGAGGCCGTAAGCTACTGAATTTAATGGGCCCCTTTATATGTCTAGCTGTCCTTTGTCAACAACAAATTGTCACTGTTTTTTGTATTGAATGGTCATTTTTGGACCTGATAGGTATCTGAAGCCATTTGAAGATAACAAAATAAGTATTTTGTTTTATTTGTTTTTTATCTTATATTTTGGAAATGTACATCCAGGTTTTTTTTCCCTTTAAATTTTTTGGGGGCGCCAAAGAGTGTGGGAACCTGAGCTATAGCTTGTTTAGCTTATACGTAAATGCGGGACTGGTCTCGGGCTCCTCTTCCCCTCTGCATTATTTAAGAAAGCATAAACTGGTCTCCTTTCTTAGAGTTGCCTCCCAGGATCAAGCGGGTAGCGGACACTGTTTTGGTGTGGGTGTCTGCAACGGTGGAGGAAGCCGCTCGGGCGCCTGGGGCAGCACTCCCAGGGGCAGGGCAAGCCGCCCACAGAGGCGGGCCCGAACCGCTTATAGGGGGTCTCTGGAATCTGCCTGCTTCCTCCCACTCAGCTGCCCTAACATTAGGGGCAGAGTGGAGCCTGCTGGCGCAGAAGCCAGTGTCAATCTGGGGCGCTGCAGGCCCTGCGGTGAGTGCCTCCCGGCATTTTGTCACCCCCCTCAGTGGTGACACCTAGGGCGTACCACATCCACAAGACCCCCCCTCTTCCACCCCTGGGTGTCTATGCATTATGATAGTAGTGTGCTTATGAAGCTGAAAGCCTAGAGGGGAGAGTGTCTTGGGATAAGATTCTTTCTAGTAGCACCTTAGAGACCAACTGAGTTTGTTCCTGGTATGAGCTTTCGTGTGCATGCACACTTCTTCAGATACCTTTTTGTTTGGAGTACAGAACGCTGATCAGATGTTTGAGCAGCTTCTTGGAGAGAGTGTGGCACAGTTTCTTGGAATGTTCAGTGGGATAAGTTGATTGCAGGGGGTTCTTAATTCTAAGACCCTTGGGTAGGATGTCCAGGTTTTTGCATTTGGTTAGAAAGGAGATGTATCTGAAGAAGTGTGCATGCACACGAAAGCTCATACCAGGAACAAACTCAGTTGGTCTCTAAGGTGCTACTAGAAAGAATTTTCGATTTTGTTCTGACTATGGCAGACCAACACGGCTACCCACCTGTAATTGGGATAAGATTTTAGAGGGGAGGGGGTTGAAGAAGGAAGGTGGAAAGAATGGCTTAGCTCAATGTAGATTTATGTATTTTTTAAATGGCTGAATCAGAGCAAGGTGCTTCTAGTCCAGGATTCTGTTCAGGATTCTAGTCCAGAATCCAGCCTGCTGGATGCTTCTCCCCCAGCGCCTGGAATTCCAAGGAATGCTGCTCCTGTATATGGAGGCTCAGTTACATGTCATGACTAATAGGCCTCTCCTCCATGGAAAGTGTGTGCGGTTTCTATGTTTTTCTAAAGCTGGAAAGGCTTTGGTTCTGAAAAGATAACAGGCATTCAAGGAGCCACTCGTCCAATCGTGAAAGTGTTCACTAATTTCCTGCAGCCCACTTCTGACCTTCCTCTCCATTGCGATTTCAAAAAGGCTCCATGCACATGTTCAGAGGCCTGCTCCTTTCTTGCAATGATTGCATGCCGCGGCAGCTGCCAGCTCGAGCTGGAGAAAGTTGCACATGGGCATGGTGGCTCCCCCCCGCACCTCTTTCCCTGGCTCGGCCTGGCAGCAGCTCTGGCTGCCCTCTTTTTTTACCCTTCAAGATAAAAGTTAGAAGCTTCCTGTTATCGTTCTGCGCTTGTCTGAGAGAGAGAGAGAAAGGCAGTAAGGGTATCCTTTAGCTTGTTCGATTGCGTGTCCTCTGAGCTTTCTGTGACACCTGGCCTAGCATTTTGGCCTTAGGACCTCCTGTCCTTTCAGTTTCCAACACACACATGCACAGACTGCAAATGAATTTCAAGAAATTCAAGGAATATCTAAGAAACACTGGAATACAATGGAAAGGCATGCCAATAAGATACTTTGGCATGTGGTTATCAGAAAAAATGCCCATTGCATAACACACACACACACCGCCTTTTGTGTTTGTTGCCTCTCTTATTCTGCTATTTGTGCAACCCTGTATGTATTTACAACCTTCCATGATGCACATACATAAGTTCATTGCTATGTTGCCTCAAAACACAACACTACACATTCTTCCCCCTATATTAAAAGAAAGCACAATTATATACCAAAATTAACCCCAGTTTTATCCCCATGGATTTGTTAAAAACTCATAAAAGAAAGGCAGTTGCAAAACTATACTCAATACTCGTGAGTTGAAAAGTGAACCTATACATCCTATAAGAGAACATGGGAGCTGGATTTGCTGAAATTCATCTTAACAGTCTCATAAACTGTATTAATAAGTGCAAATCTAAAAGATTTTTTTTCAGTGCTATATTTCAATGGTATCTGACTCTGCATAGACTGAAGAAACCTTAAAGACAAGAAGGTATAAAAGAACAAAAGAAGATTTCATATAGGTATATCTTTTGAAGCTGCGGTAAAGGATTTTAGTGCTAGTTTCTCCTGCTATTATTGTATGTGATTTTCAATAAAATACAATGCTATATACATTTTTACTAGTAATTTCCCCTAACACGGTGCATTTTATATATTATCTTCACTCCCCATTATTAGGTTTTGAGAACTGCACCAGTGAATTTAGAGGACTGCGGATTCTGAAGGATAGCTGTGTTTCAGTGTGTGTATTATTTCATGAAGTGTGAATTAGGAAGCTTTGCATTACAACTCAATTATTCCCCCCGCCCATCTCTACTCACAGCGCTCATAGTAGTGCCGCCCATAGGCTTCCTTGATGTCAGAAGGGGCCAGGCTCCATGCATTATTGTAACCCTCTACCGTGTTTGACTGAATGGGTGTTTTGAAACTACCAGGTTCAATAATGCTGACTCGGACCCCGAAAGGATGCATCTCTCGCCTGAATTGAGAAGGAAAAATCAAGAAATACGTCTTCGTTCTGAACCAGAATAATCATGCAGAAGAAGAAGAACAAGCAGAGGAAGAGGGAGGAGGAGGAGCAGGAGGAGGAGGGAGAGAGAGAGTTGTGGTGAAAGGCACCTTCTTGTCTTCTGTCTTGCAGGCACCAGGGCATTGTCTATGACACGGCATCAGGTATATTCAGAGGCAGCCACCAGGAGGCTGGTGCTGACAACTCTTACTGGTACATTAAATTGTTTCCTCGAGAAAAAGAGCTGACTTAGGTGTGCAAACACCTGCTGATTCATGGCAGTCCTCTGCTTGAAACTTAGCTGGAGAAGCAGACATCCCACTAAAGCAAGGAAAAAGAGGAAGATACAGAACTATCAATTTTACCTCAGGATGTCAGAGAAGGCTTCCACACCATACTTGGATGCGGTATAGGGTGCTGCAAAGCATGCCAGTCGTCCCATCATACTGGAGATGTTGACCACCCTCCCTCTGGCTCTTCTCACCAGGGGCAGCATGTGTAGCGTCATGTCAATCATCCCAAGAAAGTTGACATCGATCACCTTTGCAAAGCCATCTTTGGTCAGCCATTCACTGGGAGCTGATGCAACACCTATTCCTGCATTGTTCACCAAGCCCCAGAGCCCTGTGTAAGGAGAAAATTTTACTCTTATTATTCCAGGTTCCCACCTACCTTAATAATTGGATATACAGCAGGGCAGCCAGGTAGAGCCACATGGCTGAAACCTGCAGGGAAGAAGCTGGCAAGAGTGAGGGCACACACCTAGCGGGACTTGGAGGGGCAAAAGTCGAATCCCTACTCCAGTGTTTTTCAACCACTGTTCCGCGGCACACTAGTGTGCCGCGAGATGTTGCCTGGTGTGCCGTGGGAAAAATTGCTGCTGAAGCAGAGAGGGCTGGTCGGGACTGCTGGCAGGCGCCTGCTGAAGAGGCGGACGCTGCCCCGCGAGCGTGCAGGAGGCGCACGGCGAGCCCCGAGAGCGCAGCCGCTGCCGCCAAATGCTGTGCTTGGTGATCGCCGCGATGAAAGGTGAGCCGCGCGGCAGCGCCTGATCCGCTCGGGCTGCGGCGCTGCTTTCTCCGGCTCGACGGGACCCACGAGGAAAGCGGCGCTCTCGGAAGCCCAGGCGCCTTCTGAGCGCGATCAGGCCCTCGCAGCTGCCGGGGGTCGGTGCCTGCGGGTGGGGGCGCGACTGCCTTTTCTGCCTGCCATTTATGGGTGGCTGGGTGGGGGTACATGAGGGGGGCGATCCGGCGTGCCAGGACGGGGCGTGGGAGAGGCAACTCTGTGTCGGCGAATCCGAAAGGGCTCTTTTGCATTACGTAAAGTAACTGCTCGGAATCTACCTCCCGAAGTTGACCCCATCGTCACATGACACCCCTTGTCTCGGGGTGCAAGCCTGTTGGCGGAAACGTCTGAAGGGGCCTCTCGCCTGCTTGAGCTGACCTCTGGGCAGGTGCCCTATCCTCGGAGAGGGCCGGTCTGCCCTTGGCAGTGAGTCTGCTTAATTTTTTGTATTTTTGTGTGCCACTAACCCAGTTGTGGTCTGAAGTCTGCAGAGTGCTGGACTTTTCATGCCACATGGACCCCCCCCCCCAACTTTCCAGACCTAGACTCTGCACCATAAGAGAGGGCACTTGAGGTAGAAGGACCTGTAACTTATTTATCCTTCAGAGTTTGAAGTCTTTAAAACGTGGTTGTTCTTTTAGATGTGATAATTGCCTATTGTTAAATATTGAGGGGAATGCATAGTTTCAAAAACATTCTCCTTGCCCAGAACAGACAGAATATTGAACTGAGGGGAAACTTCGAAGCACATATTATTTCTGTGAGGTGGTGATGGAGAGATACACCAGAGGCATGTGCCCATCTGCAGAGTAACAAGTCCTCCTCTCAGCCCTACATGTTTGTGGTTACCTTCCATTTCCCTCATATTTTACTTCCTCACAATGAGGTTGGGTTTGGATTTGAAAATGACTGATAGGACCCAGAACTGGCCAGATGGTCTATTTTGCGATGTAAACCTCACTGTTTTCAGTGGGGCTTATTCCCAGGAAACAGGGCATAGGACTACAGCCTCAGTGGACCAGCGGATATGGCAGAAAGTGGGTAAGCTTTGGGGTTGCAAGGAACTATTTGTCGCTTGAAAATGATAGCAGGAAACTGAACTGGGTCTGAATGAAAGTGTTTGAAGATAACTACATATCTGTGTGAGATGAGCTTTTCAAGCATGATTGCTATAAAAACTAAATACAGAGAGAGACTGAGAGCTGTTGACGAAGAGCTACGTGTGTGTCTTTCTTCGATTCCAGCCAGAATATCAGCTTTGTGTTCAGCCAAACAGGCCCTGGTTGCGCACTGAATAAAGTATTTTATAATTTTTCATATTTCTGTTTACTTACTATTATTTCATAATAAAGTAATTATAACATACTTTCTTTGTGTTTATTTGATTCCTATTCAAGAGAATTACTTTATATATAGTCAATATAGGCACAGAGTTAAATTTTTTAACATTTTCTAATGGTGGTGTGCCTCGTGATTTTTTTCATGAAACAAGTGTGCCTTTGCCCAAAAAAGGTTGAAAAACACTGCCCTACTCCACCTCAAAGCTCACTGGCAGACCTTTTATGTTGCCACTGCTGAATTTGGCCTGCCTTGAAGTGTTGTTGAGGGGAAGGAGAAATTCTGCATGGTGCAATGAGCTTCTTGGAGCAGAGGCGGGCTAAAAAAAGTAGTTAGATATATATTAACCGAAGAACTAAAAAAAGTGGAACAGTATGATCCTATATATATCTATTGACATAAGCAACACTGAGCTCAAACATAGTGCAAGCTCAGCATTAGCACCCAAGAGGTCACATGCCTTATTTTGCCATCATTCCACCACATATTGCACTTGCTCAAGGTCCAATCCCCAAATTGTTTTGTGTGATCAAACTCTCCCAACTGAGAGTATTTTGCAGATGATGGACACCAATCTTTATATATTTATATAAAAATATATATCCTTATATATTTCACACAGAAAGGGGTGGAAGAGCTGGAGAGGTTCACTTCAGATCGGTTGAAAACCACCCTCCTTGGAAGCAAAAAGTTATAGGAGAATTCAAAAGAAAAAAATATTGTGGTGAATTTATTTAATTTACAAATCTGTGTAAAGAAATAAAGATACTATAAGGTACAGTGAGAAAGATAGGAAGTGATTGTTTATTTTTAAATTGTTATTCAATGGCATGAGGATGTATTTTAATGTCTGTTTATTAAATGTATGATTGTATTTGTTTTCTTTTGAATGTTGTACTATTCTTGGTTTGTATGTTTTGTATGATTTGTAAGATCTGTCTATGTTATACCGGTATGTTATGTACGTAATAAAGAATTTCTTAAAATTTAAAGAAAAAGAAAAGAAAAAGAAATCCACGCCAGCTTCACCTTCACTTTCACCTTTTATAATTATAATCCGCGCAAACAAATGCACTGTTTTTTGTGAAATATTTTCCATACTGTAGTCCGGAAAAAAAATGTTTCCCACTCCCTCAGAAGAAGAAGGTTTTTCCTTCTGTGCCACAGCTAACAGACACCATTTTCTCGACTCCTTTATCTTTTGCTAAGTCAAATTAAAACTTCAAGCAACTTCCGCCTGTATTCTGTTTAATGTTAGTTCTTTCTTGGTGAGGTTCAGCATAGAAGAGCAGGTGTAGATATATAGAACAAAAAATAACCGCTCACCTCGCATTAATGAAAACACAACGATAGGAGTCCTTTTCAAAACCTTGACATCCAGCGACTGCTTCGTTTAGCAGATCTTTTTTATCTCCTTTCCAGAAGACACTTGTTTCTAAGTCCAAATTTGAATAATTTTTAGAAAACAGGGATCCGATCCCCAGCTCATGAGACTGACTCTGGAGAGTTCCCAGTTCTTGCTGTGGTAATCACCCAGCGCCCCTGCCCCCACATCTTGTCACGGAGGGCAGATAATGGACAATCTGCGGATGGCGCAGCCTCCCCTACCGGGGGGGGGGGAGAATCAGCAGGACTAATTACCCTCATATTAACCCTGAATTACTGGCAAGACTGAGGCTCCGATCTCTTGGGAGGTAGCCATATCTCATGGCTGGAAACCAGAAGCCTGGATTAATGGTTTCTAATAGGTTTTTTGAATAGTACTCGTTCATTTGATATACTGGGAGTCGCTTTGGCCACATTTTGTTCCAAGCAGGTTGACATCCAGCACCCTCACAAAGTCCTCCTTGGTCAGCCACTCGTTGGGGGCCATTGGCATGAAGATGCCTGCATTGTTCACTAAGCCCCTGTGGGAAAAGACTCATGGTCTCTCTTTGGAACACATTTTGGGTGGATAGTGCATGAATCCGTCATCTCAAAGAGTGGGAAAACAGCAATAGGTCAGATGGATGGGGGAAACGAGCTGAGCTTCAATCCTGGCAAGGCAGGGGCACTGTGGGTGAGGAGTTCCTGTGTCAGAGAAATTGGTCAGTTGTCCACCCTGGATGGGATTGCATGGCCCATGAAGGAGCAGGTTCACAGTTTGGGGGTGCTTCCGGTTCCAGCTCTGTCAGTGGAAGCTCAGGTAGCCTCAGTGGCTAGAAGCGCTTTTTACCAGCTGCAGTTGGTATCATTTGACAGCTATGATCATTCCTGGACCTGGAGAGCTTGGCCATAGGAATTCGTGCATGGGTTACTTCAAGAGCGGATTACTGCCATGCGCTCTGTGTGGGACTTCGCTTGCACTTGGTCCAGAAGTCGCAGTTAGTGCAGACGGCTGCAGCATGGTTGCTGACAGGAGTGAGATGTTGCCAGCATATAACATGTTTGCTCAGAGAACTGCACTGATTGCCTATTTGCTACCAGGCAAAGTTTGAGCATATAAACTGCTTGGGACCAGTTTACCTGCGAGATCACCTTATCCTATATATGCCCACACGACCACTTCAATCTGCAGAACTGGCACTGTTACATAATACTCATTCCGTAGGTGTAAGAAATTGAACTTTAAGTGTGGCAGCACCTACATGTAGGAACCCCAGACCGCGGGCACCAGGCAGGCACCTTCCCTGCAGTCTTTCTGGCACCTCCTAAAAAAAAAAATGTGTTTAGACAAGCCTAGCCATACATGTTGGAAGTTGGTGTAAGTCTTAACCCATTTTTAGTTTATTGCTGATTTTATTTTATTGAATGTTTTAGGCAGTTGTTTTTAACTGTTTCCACAGATCATTTTATTGTTTTAACTCTTTGTAAACCACTTTGAGTTTTTTGTTTTCTTTTACAACCCATCAGTGTTACGTTTTATGAAATGTAATCAAAGAAGGGAGGAAGGAAGGAAGGAAGGAAGGAAGGAAGGAAGGGAGGGAGGGAGGAAATGCTACCAGACTGGTGAGGAAGAGAAAGTGTAGGTTTCTTGGTTTCAGAAGCAGCCAAACATTGGATGCAACATACAGCCTATGAGATCCATAAGAATAGAAAATGAACTGGGTTTGGGTCAAACCTTTGCTTCCTGATTGCTCCTTCACCCACTCCGCCGCTGCTGCCACACTCTCCGTACTGGTGACATCCAGAATGGTGGTTTTCAAGCGCTCTGACGTAACCTTGTCCAGCTGCTCTGCCCCCTTCTGCGTGAGACAGGCTGCCAGCACCCGCAGGCCCCGGGCATCCAGCTGCCTGGCAAGTAGGTTCCCAAAGCCAGAGTCACACCCCGTGATGAAGACATATTTCTCCGTCAGGTTCTCCACCGTCTGTCTCTCCTGGTACCATCGGCGAAGGAAGTAAAGCCCCAGCAGGGCAGCCAGGTAGAGCCACATGGATGAAACCTGCAGGGAAGATAACAGACAGAATATAAGGGCCAAAGGCACTTATGTGAGGCAACAGCAGGACAGCTACAATCTCCATGGAGGATATGAATCATGCAGAATGTTATAGCCAAGGACACTTATGTGAGGAATCCCCAAGTAGATCACCCAATATCTTTTTTATTTAGAAGTAGCTTCAGGATCCACAGGCCTGAGTTGCTTTCAAACAAGGTCTCTATTGTGGAGTATCCATAATAAAAATGCACACGTATGAAACACTCTGTGAGGTGAGTGGGGCTGAGAGACTTCTTTTTTTTTTTTTTAAGTAATCTTTATTGGTTTTATTTACGCACATTAAAAAGTATTTACAGTCTCATCAATACAGATAAAAGAAGAAGAAAAGAAAAAAGAAAACAAAGAAGAAGAAGCAAAAAAAACACAAAAAGGGTTAAAATTGGTTTACATAACCACACTTCTCACATACATACAAGTCTTCCGATCTTTCTTATTGTACTTTCATTACATCATTGTTTATCTGCACAGTTTTGATCTTCATTTCTCATTCCTTTATCTTCAATAGTATTCGATATTTATTTAATTACAAGTATCACTCTAGTTCTGCTAATATGGCCTTATTATTGCAATATATTCTTATGTATTCTTTAAATATTTTCCATTCACCAAAAGTTTTCTGCATCATTTCTCCTCTAACTCCTCCTGTCAATTTCGCCAGCTGCAAATAATCTAACATTAGCATCTGCCACTCTAGGATTGTCGGTACTGATTCATTTTTCCACTTTCTAGCCACAAGAATTCTAGCTGCTGTGACAGCATACATAAATAGCGTTCTCCTTTCTTTTTTAATCTCTGGGGGTAAGATTCCTAATAGGAAAATCTCTGGGGGGTTTTTGAATGTAATTTTAAACAATTTCTTCAGTTCATTGTATATGTTATCCCAAAATTCCCCGATAATTACACACGTCCACCACATATGGTAGTAAGACCCCACGGCTTTTTGGCATCTCCAGCAATTTGGTGACCCTCCTTTATACATTTTTGATAGTTTCGAGGGGGTGTGGTGCCACCTGTAAAGCATTTTCATGGTGTTTTCCCTTAGGGTATAACAGGCTGTAAATTTGACATCCTCCTTCCACAGTCTTTCCCATTGATCCATATATATGTTATACCCGAAATCCTGGGCCCATTTCACCATTACCGTTTTAACCTGCTCTTCTTTGGTTTCCCACTCTAAAAGATGGTCATAAATTCGTGAAATATTTTTCCCTTTAATCAAGATTAGATCTTTTTCAAATTTGGATGTCTCCCTCGCTATTCCCTGCTTTATATCTATTGCCAATCTTTGATTTAACTGCAGTATTTTCAGTTAAATCAAAGATTGGGGCTGAGAGACTTCAAAGAAGTGTGACTAGCCCAAGGTCACCCAGCAGCTGCATGTGGAGGAGCGGAGACGCGAACCCGGTTCCCCAGATTACAAGTGTACCGCTCTTAACCACTACACCACACTGGCTCTTAAGTGCTTAATGTCACTTAAATAAATGTTTCATAAAGGTGCTAGGAAACTCACTCATTCCAACAGAACCTTCCCTTCTCTGCACTGGAGCAGAATACTTAACCCACACATTTTTTAATGCTGGGTAGCTCACAAGCGCCAATGGAACCCCCTCTTCACTCTAAGCTCTCAAGAAGCACCTTTATTCTTCCCTGCATCATGGATCAAGGAACTCTGATTGACACAGGAGAGACTCTGTAGGTTTGTAGGTCCAGATTACTGCCAGGGAAAGCATAACCCTCTGGCTGTGGGCAGGCCACCCTTTTCTCTCCCCCCCCCCTCGTTCCTTTGCCACAGTTATAGGCTAGATTAGTCATTTGAAGTGGACTTTCTCTCTTCCTTCTTTCACTCTCTGCTCACTTCAGCTTCCCCCCTGGATTTTCCCTGTCTGCTTTCCTCTCCCTCAAGCTTTGCGCATTCGCATGTGAATGCTCGTGAGCACACACGAAATTTGGCCACTACAAGATTAGGCAACACAGCCATTGAGCCATAGGTTCATCACCGCTGCCCTGAAAGACATAGCAATGAAAAATCAAAGACTGAACACTAATTTTTATGACAAAACAAAACAAAATAAAAAATTCCTTCCAGTAGCACCTTAGAGGCCAACTAAGTTTGTTCTTGGTATGAGCTTACGTGTGCATGCACACTTCTTCAGATACCTTCAGTGTGCTTCTTCAGTGTGCATGCACATGTAAGCTCATACCAGGAACAAACTTAGTTGGTCTCTAAGGTGCTACTGGAAGGAAATTTTTATTTTATTTTGTTTTGACTATGGCAGACCAACATGGCTACCTACCTGTAACTTATTTTTATGAGTTTCTTACCTCCTCTATAGAACTCCGAACTGCTGGCAGTTGATGGGGTGTTGTTCCTGAACCTCAGTGTGCTTTGTGTTACACAACCAATGTTTGGACTTTTTAAACTTCAGTCTGGAAGTGTTGGAGGCCTTTTTCCATTGGCTGGTGTCATGTACCAGTTTCAGATTTCAGATTTCTTCTCTGCTTCTGCCTCTGATGGCCTCTAGGTGGTACTAGGAGGGAACAGATCCTTCCAGTTAGGCTGGGCATGGAATATTTGCTCTGACTTACAAGCCATGAAGTCCCTACATTAAATTCAAAAAAAGAGGAAAAATACAAGTATCTTTGCCCATGTGTTTGTGTGGTGTGTACACACATCTACACACAAACACACACACATTTTTCTTATTCGAAACAAAATAAAAATAAAATTCCTTCCAGTAGCACCTTAGAGACCAACTAAGTTTGTCATTGGTATGAGCTTTCGTGTGCGTGCACACTTCTTCAGATACCATGCACACGAAAGCTCATACCAAGAACAAACTTAGTTGGTCTCTAAGGTGCTACTGGAAGGATTTTTTATTTTATTTTGTTTCGACTATGGCAGACCAACACGGCTACCTACCTGTAACTAGAACATTTTTCTTATGTTATGAATATAAAAGGGCACTTTTATGGGCTTCTTATAAATTGGGGGGGGGGAGAGGGGAGAGAGAGAGAGAGAGAGAGAGAGAGAGAGAGAGAGAGAGAGAGAGAATTAAAAGTAGAGCTATAAAGCTTGATGCGCACAATTGATTTGCTTAATTTGGAAAAACAACTCTTGATCTTGTACCTCTCATTGTATTCTCCAGTTCATCATATGACAAAATATGTCCAGTGTTTAAAAATCAGGTCAATGAAGAATCACTAAAGAATGGGGGAAATACGTGTATTATTTAAAAAATCTTTGCAAACATTTAACTACATTAGCAGGAATAACACAATACAAGAACAGGTGGGTAGCCGTGTTGGTCTGCCATAGTCGAAACAAAATAGAAAATTCTTTTCAGTAGCACCTTAGAGACCAACTGTGTGTGTTCTTGGTGTGAGCTTTCGTGCGCATGCACACTTCTTCAGATACACTGAAAAGGAAGTCACCAGATCCTTAAATATAGTGAGGGAGTGGGGAGGGGTATTACTCAGAAGGGTGGTGGGAATGGGTGATCAGCTGATAGGTGTGGAAAACCTGTTGACGGCTGCAATTAGTCTTGCAGGGAAAGGCAAGGGGTGAGATGGCTAACAATACAAGAAGTTAAAGAATAATTTATTTGGAAACTAGACAGTAACAATTATAAGGAAATATAGGGGAAATGCAGTAATGAAAGTCAAACCAGAAGACGAAACAGAAGGGGAGGAAGTAAAATTATGTTTTTATTTCTGAAAATGTACTACATTTCATATCTTTTGTAAAACTGAAAACTCGAAAAATAAAATTAAAAAGCAAAACAAATCGGTGATCAGACCTTGAGCAAGTGCAATATGTGGTGTAAGGTAAAGGTAAAGGGACCCCTGACCATTAGGTGCAGTCATGTCTGACTCTAGGGTTGTGGCCGAGGGAGCTGGAGTACAGCTTCCGGGTCATGTGGCCAGCATGACTAAGCCGCTTCTGGCGAACCAGAGCAATGCACGGACACGCCGTTTGTGGTGTAGCGATGGCAAAATAAGGTATTTAACCTGTTGGATGCTAATGCTGAGCTTGCACAATATTTGAGTTCAGTGTTGCTTAGGTCTATTGATGTATATTGGGTCATACCGTTCCACATTCTTAAGATGTTCTGTTAATAAGCAGCTAGCTAGAGCTATTATTTATGATTATTTTAGCTTGCCTATGCTCCAAGCAGCTCATTGCATCATGCAAAAATTCTCCTTCCCCTCAACAACACTACAAGGGAGACTAAATAGAGCAGTGGCAACATAAAAGGTCTGCCAGTGAGCTTTGTGGTGGAGCAGGGGTTGGGACTTGGTTCTTCCAAGGCATTCTAGGTGCCCGTGTGCCCTCACTCTTGCCAGCTTCTTCCCTGCAGGTTTCAGCCATGTGGCTCTACCTGGCTGCCCTGCTGGGGCTTTACTTCCTTCGCCGATGGTACAAGGAGAGACAGACGGTGGAGAACCTGACGGAGAAATATGTCCTCATCACCGGCTGTTCCTCTGGCTTTGGGAACCACCTTGCCAGGCATCTGGATGCCCGGGGTGTTAGGGTGTTGGCAACTTGTACCACACAGAAGGGGGCAGAGCAGCTGGAGAAAGTCACCTCCAAGCGCTTGAAAACCACCGTTCTGGATGTCACCAGTACAGAGAGCGTTGCGGCAGCGACGGAGTGGGTGAAGGAGCAAGCAGGAAGCAAAGGTAGCTTTTTGTTGTGTTGTTTCCATGCTCTGGATCAGGCCAGGCATTTTCTGTATCATCATCTGCTTGTCTTTATTCCACTTTCCCACAAAATGTGGTCAAAGCGACTCCCAACATATCAAAACGAAAAGGTACGACCATTTTAAAAAGTATTAGAAACAACTAAAATCAGTAAGGCAATGGGGAAGGAATTCCATGGGATCACCTTAATTCAACCTCTATCAAGAGCTGCTAGGATTGCCAACTAACCTGAAAGATTATTGCTTTGTGCTTTGGACAGCAGCTTGTTCTGTGAAGTCACACAGTGAAACTTCATTTTGTATGAAGATAGATGTTACTATCTGATAATGTCCACTGATCAACCTGATCATAATGAATGTTGCAAGATTTTAATTTCAACTGACAAGCTGCTGCAGGACCTCAAACTGATTAGCTGCATTTGTAATGTAGGAGAAGCCTCTGGAGTAATTTTGCTGATCTAAATTGATTTTTTCTCCTAATCGTAATTGGGAAAAGAGGCAATTTAGATGGGGGAAAATACTTGGCAGAAGAAGGGACCAGAGCAGTTATATTGTAATATCTTTTAAGATGCTTCCCATTTAAATTGTTTGGGGAGCCCAGAGCAGATAATATGGAAGGTATAGCCTGCTGGATCAGGCCAATGTCTCTTCTAGTCCAGCATTCAATTATTGCAGTGGCCAAGCAGATGACTTCAGGAAACCAGCAATCAAGTGCACTCTCCCTTCCAGTGCTTTCCGGCAATTGTTATTTGGAAGTATTTCTGCTTCCAACCATAGAGGCAGAGCATAGACATCTTGGCTGTCCAATCCACTTTTAAAACCATCCAAGTGGGTGGGCATCCTGTGGCAGTTAGACCTGTATTTAAATTAAGAGAAGTACTTTCTCTTAGGTGTCCTGAACCTTCCAACATTCAACTTCATTGGATGCCCATGAGTTCTAGCGTTGGAGAATGAGAAGCAGTGTGGTGTAGTGGTTAGGGAAATTATGATGAAATCACCCATTCAACATTATAAAAAAAATATATATATATTGGTTTTCAATTACAATCCAATAATAGCCTCATTATAACAATACCAATTTATAATACAGTTATTAATACCAATTGTTCCAATGCTGAATTATACAATTTAGATAATGTGGCCCCCTGTGTGTTAGATTTGATTATTCTATTATTTTCTTTATTTCTGCGTTCCAAAATCTTATTAATTTCCATTACATTCCAGTCATCATAATAATCCCTTATGCTACAACTTCAGCATTAATAACTTCTATTCGTGTTGACACATTAAATGATTTATAAAACTACAAGTGAGGAACTTGTTCTTCCTGGCTGTGGCAATTCTTCTGCCTGTGGTGTTTCTTCCTGTCCTTCCAAGATGTTATGTCTCCCGCCCCCGCCCAGTGGTTGCTGTTATTCTTCATGCCTTGGGCGGAGCTGATATCCCAATGTTCCAGAAATTTCTCCCACGCTCCATCGCGTGCTTCGTTGTTTTGCAACTTTAACAAATACTAGAATACAAGAATAATACAAATACAAGAATAAGACTTCATCCACACTTCCGAAATCTAGCATACATCCAAATGTTATGCTAGGTGGGAACCTAGAACAACAACTGTCTCCTGCTCCTCCTCCTCCTCCTCCTCCTCTTCTATAATTTTTATTTGATTTTTACAAGATTATAACAATAACAAATACATATCTGCAGTTACGGTCTGCAGTTTCTTGAAGATGGACTTCTGGCAAGTGATGGGCTGCACCTCACAAGGGTTGGAAGGAATGTTTTTGCCATGAAACTCAAAAACCTCATCAGGAGGGCTTTAAACTGACTTATGTGGGGGAGGGAGATAGTGGTCCTGAAGGTAGGAGTCTATCAAGTACTGAAGATGATCATCCAAATGTCAAGGACCAAATGGAGCAAATAGCACACAGACTTAGTGGTGGGAGGAAAATATCCTTAAATAAGAGCCATGGGGGAATGATCAATGGTCTTCAATGTCTGTATACTAATGCACAGAGCATGGGAAATAAACAAGATGAACTTGAGCTCTTGGTACAGAAAACTAAATATGACATAATAGGCATCACTGAACCCTGGTGGGATGAGTCTCATGATTGGAATGTAGTAATAGAGGGATGCAATCTATTTCAGAGAAATAGACCAAACAGGAAAGGAGGAGGAGTAGCGTTATATGTCAGGGATGTGTATACCTGTGAAGAGATCCAGGATTTGAAACTCCAAAGCCAAGTTGAGAGTATCTGGGTCAAAATTAAGGGAGAGAAAAATAACAGTGATCTCATTGTGGGAGTTTACTATAGACCCCCAAGCCAAACTGAGGACACAGATGATGCCTTCCTGGAACTGATGGCCAAGCATTCAAAAGGAAGTAAGATAGTAGTAATGGTGGATTTCAGCTACCCTGATATTTGTTGGATGTCAAACTCAGCCAAGAGAATAAGGTCGAACAGATTCCTCACTGGCCTTGCAGACAATTTCATTGTCCAGAAAGTGGGAGAAGCCACAAGAGGATCAGCCATTTTAGATCTGGTCCTAACCAATAGTGATGACCTAGTTAGTGGGGTAGAAGTGGCAGGATCATTAGGTGGGAGTGACCATGCTCTACTGGAGTTTATTATACAGCGGAAAGGAGCAACCAAGCATACTAAGACTCAAATTCTAGACTTTAAGAAAGCCGACTTCAGAAAACTTAGGGAAATGCTGGGTGAAATCCCATGGACAGAAATACTAAAAGGGAAGGGAGTTCATGATGGTTGGGAGCTTGTTAAAAGGGAGATATTAATGATATTGCAGCTGAACTATTTAAAATTTTAAAAGATGATCCTGTTAAGGTGCTACACTCAATATGCCAGCAAGTTTGGAAAACTCAGCAGTGGCCAGAGGATTGGAGAAGATCAGTCTACATCCCAATCCCAAAGAAGGGCAGTGCCAAAGAATGCTCCAATTACCGCACAATTGCACTCATTTCACACGCTAGCAAGGTTATGCTTAAAATTCTGCAGGGCAGGCTTAAGCAGTATGTGGACCGAGAACTCTCAGAAGTGCAAGCTGGATTTCGAAGGGGCAGAGGAACCAGAGACCAAATTGCAAACATGCACTGGATTATGGAGAAAGCTAGAGAGTTCCAGAAAAACATCTACTTCTGCTTCATTGACTACGCAAAGGCATTTGACTGTGTCGACCACAGCAAACTATGGCAAGTTCTTAAAGAAATGGGAGTGCCGGATCATCTCATTTGTCTCCTGAGAAATCTCTATGTGGGACAAGAAGCTACAGTTAGAACTGGATATGGAACAACTGATTGGTTCAAAATTGGGAAAGGAGTACAACAAGGCTGTATATTGTCTCTCTGCTTATTTAACTTATATGCAGAATTCATCATGTGAAAGGCTGGGCTGGATGAATCCCAAACCGGAATTAAGATTGCCGGAAAAAATATCAACAACCTCAGATACGCTGATGATACAACCTTGATGGCAGAAAGTGAGGAGGAATTAAAGAACCTTTTAAGGAGGGTGAAAGAGGAGAGCGCAAATTGTGGTCTGAAGCTCAACATAAAAAAAAACTAAGATCATGGCCACTGGTCCCATCACCTCCTGGCAAATAGAAGGGGAAGAAATGGAGGCAGTGAGAGATTTCACTTTTCTGGGTTCCATGATCACTGCAGATGGTGACAGCAGTCACGAAATTAGAAGACGCCTGCTTCTTGGGAGAAAAGCAATGACAAACCTAGGCAGCATCTTAAAAAGCAAAGACATCACCTTGCCGACAAAGGTCCGTATAGTTAAAGCTATGTGTGATGGCCTGGGAGTCAGACTCTGATGCTGAACCTGAGGGATCCCAGCCTGCACAGGATTCCCCGCCTCCAGAACCAGCTGAGCCGGGGCCAGGGCTTGAGCCTGAAGGATCCTCACCTGTGCTGGATCCCCAGGTACAGGCATCAGCAGAGTCTGCTCTGGCTCCTGATGGGAGGGAGGACCCATTGCCTGCAGGTGCTCCACTCCCAGCCTCTTCAGAGGAAGCTGAGGCAGCCCCTGGGTCCAGTAACCCACCAGCCTCTCCTGAGCTACAGAGGCGAAGGGCAGAGAGGCGAAGGGAGTTAAGTGCCTGCAGGAGGAGTGCTCGCCTCCAGGCCCGGAGGAGAGGCGAGTCTCCAGAGGATCGGGGCGGCCCTAAGCATAGGGCCAGATAAAAGCCAGCCAGACCCAGCCCAAGTTGCGTGAGCAACTTAGTTGCAAGCGTGTGCTCAACCTGCAACCTTGTGCCTGAACCTGCCTTGGACCTTGACCTGCTCCCTGCCTTGCTCCCTGCCGGACTGACCTCCTTTGGACCCCTAGACCCAGGACTGGACTTGGACCTCGCTTCACGGACAAACCCTTGGGGCCAGCACACTATGGTTTTCCCAGTAGTAATGTACGGAAGTGAGAGCTGGACCATAAAGAAGGCTGATCGTCGAAGAATTGATGCTTTTGAATTATGGTGCTGGAGGAGACTCTTGAGAGTCCCATGGACTGCAAGAAGATCAAACCTATCCATTCTTAAAGAAATCAGCCCTGAGTGCTCACTAGAAGGACAGATCCTGAAGTTGAGGCTCCAGTACTTTGGCCACCTCATGAGAAGAGAAGACTCCATAGAAAAGACCCTGAGTTGGGAAAGATGGAGGGCACAAGGAGAAGGGGACGACAGAGGATGAGATGGTTGGACAGTGTTCTCGAAGCTACTAACATGAGTTTGGCCAAATTGCGAGAGGCAGTGAAGGATAGGCGTGCCTGGCGTGCTCTGGTCCATGGGGTCACGAAGAGTCGGACATGACTGAACGACTGAACAACAACAACATTAAAAGCACAACTTCAGGCAATACCAGTGAGACGGAAACATGGAAGGTGCCTAAAGAAGCCAGGGTGGCTATCTAAAGAACTTTTAATTGAGTTAAGATTTAAAAGGGAGGGAATCGAAAATAAATTTGGATGGCATGCTTACATGGTGGAAGACAAATTAAAAGCTCATAAAGGATTTAATGCGCACATTATTAAAATATCTCTGTTGAGGGTTTGGGACAAACATAAGGACCTCTTAGAGCCAAAAACACCTAAATGGCTGTCGCCTATTGAAATTATCACCGTAAAGAAGGTAAATATGGAAAGAAGCTGGGGGAAATATAATGATTTATTGGAAGAGAGAGAAGGGATACTTAAACTGAAGAAATATGAAATTAAACATCATCTAACAGGATGGATACAGTACCATCAGGTACATAGTAAGTTTAATAAGGATATGAGGCAAAAAGGCTTTTTAAACGAACCCTCTTTATTGGAAACACACCTACTAAAAAGCGATAATATAATAATCTCTAAAATGTATAATGTTCTGCTCGAGTGGGAAGTCAAAGACAAAATGGTAAAAGAGACAATGATTAATTGAGCAATGGATTTAGGGAAGACCATACAGTTAAAATCGTGGGAAAAACTCTGGAAGGAAGGTTCACAGCTTCAGAGGGAATAAAAGAAAACATGATCAAGATGTTTTATAAATGGTACCTTACACCTGTTAAAATCCATAAGATGTATAAAACCAAAGATAATTTATGTTGGAGATGTAGGAAAGAAACAGGGACGTTCATTCATATGTGGTGGCACTGTGGTAAAATTAAAAAAAAATTGGACACAAATTTTTGAAGAAATTAAGAAGATTTTGAAATATAACATTAAAAGAAATCCGGAAGCCTTTTTAATAGGTATATTAGATGATGGAGTAAAAAGGAAGATGGAAATTTGTTTCTGTATGCAGTAGCGGCTGCAAGAATTTTGATTGCATCTTACTGGAAGACACAAGAAGTACCTAGTATACAGGAATGGCAAGAAAAATTATTTAGCTTCCTGGATTTGGCAAAATTAACAGAAGTGATAAGAGGTGGTAGTAATCAAAAATTTAATCAAAGATGGGAGAAATTTGGAATATATATGAAAAACCAGTGCCCGAATATAAAAACTTGGATCCATTTCTAATATTCTGTATTGGTAAAAAAGGGAAGGAAAGATAAAAAGTCGATAAATTCATATGAATTTTGGTTAAATGATTGGAAAACGCAGTAACGAGTAAATTAAGCAACCCGGGAGGAGGGCAGGCGGAAGCCTAAGTCTAGTTTACAACTAGGTATTATGATTTATGATTAACTTGGATCGGTTATGATTTTTTATTTAAGTAGTGAATTTTGATATTTTATTAATAGATAGCATGATTGAATGAATGAATATGTATGATTTGTTTTGTTCAAATTTCTTTTTGATGTATTATGGTTATGTGTGTGTGTGATGTTTGTTTTGTTGTGTATTGTTTTTAATGTATGAATGTTACAATTCTCAATAAAGATTTATTTTTAAATTGCTGCTTTTCACTTATTTATCTCCATGTCTAGAACAGAATCAATCCAGTGAATATTGATGTAGGTTTGAGGGGTCAGACTGCATGGTGCCCTGGGCCCCTTCCAGTTCTTGGGCTTCTGTATCAGTGGGAGTAGAAAGCATGAGAACATGTTTTCCAAACCAGTCCCTTTGTCTAGGCAATTGTAAGACAATGGCCATGGCTGGAACTTAAGCTCTGTTATGTACTGAGTTGAATAGGATCCAAAATGCAGCAGTCTGATTGGTCCTAGAACAATAGGATTCAGATTGCAGCAGTCTGATTTGTCCTAGAACAATAGGATCCAGAATGCAGCAGTCTGATTGGTCCTAGAACAATAGGATCCAGAATGCAGCAGTCTGATTGGTCCGCAGGAGCCACCCGATCCAGCTCCAGGTGGAAGTGAATCTGCAACCCAATTGGCATACAGGAGTATCCCGGAATTAGCCAATCACGTGGGGCCCATTGTGTAAATAGTGTATATAAAGCAGATGTTTTGGGGGAACTGCATTCCTCACTACTACGAGCTGAATAAAGAGCATGAAATTCACACTTGACTCCGAGTATATTTCAAGCTCCAAAATAATTTGCTGTCCTGCAAAAGCTACAGCTAAGTGAGGGCGCCCTTCCCTCCCTCCACACCTGGCCAGGAGTGTAGTTGTGTGAGAGCTGAGCTAGAAAGCAGGAGAAGCTAGAAAGACAGTTCCATGTTTGATCTGTGCTGGGCTCTGGAGCTCCCCTAGAAAACTAATCAGGGAGCAAGATCTATTGGGGTGTTCATGCTGTGAGCCCCTCCATCTTAAGGTCATTTTGAATTCTGATTCTGTCTCCCATGGCATTAGCTACCCCTCCCAGTTTGGTGTCTTCTGCCAATGTGATGAGCATCCCCTCAATTCCTTCATTTATAAAGACGTTGAACAACAACGGGCCCAGGACAGAACCCTGTGGCACCCCACTTGTCACTTTTTCCCACGGTGATGAGGAACCATTAATGCAGGCATGGGCAAACTCGGCCCTCCAGATGTTTTGGGACTACAATTCCCATCATCCCTGACCACTGGTCCTGTTAGCTAGGGATGATGGGTGTTGTAGTCCCAAAACAGCTGGAGGGCCAAGTTTTCCTATGCCTGCATTAATGAGTACCTTTGGGTTTGGTCAGTCAACCAGCTACAAATCCACCTAACAGTTACCTCATTCAACCCACAGTTTACCAGCTTCCTCATGAGACTATCACGGGGGACTTTGTCAAAAGCCTTACTGAAATCAAGATGTACTATGTCCACTATGTCCTGATCCACCAAGTTTGTAATTCCATCCAAAAAAAGAAATCAGATTGGTCTGGCATGACATATTTTGCAGGGAGTTTAACTAGATAGCCAGTGTGGCCCCTTTCAACTCAACAATCCTATGATTCTAAATGTTGACAGGAGCCAATAGACTTGCCAGCTGACCAGAAAATAAAAATTATTGCCTTTGTATTTCCAATAGAAAGTATAGAAGTAGGAATGTGTGCAGTTTAGGACTTCTGAGTTGCTATGACAAATAACTTAATAACTCTTGATATTTTCTAATTATCTTACATGATTACTGTAGGTGCCTCTTTACTAGATATTAGAAATTACTAAATATTAGAAAACGTCACTACTGTCACGGAATAGGAAAATAAAATGGCCTATAATAATGGGAGCCAGTGTGGTGTAGTGGTTAAGAGCGGTAGACTCGTAATCTGGGGAACCGGGTTTGTGTCTCCACTCCTCCGCATGCAGCTGCTGGGTGACCTTGGGCTAGTCACACTTCTTTGAAGTCTCTCAGCCCCACTCACCTCACAGAGTGTTTGTTGTGGGGGAGGAAGGGAAAGGAGAATGTTAGCCGCTTTGAGACTCCTTCAGGTAGTGATAAAGCGGGATATCAAATCCAAAGTCGTCTTCTTCTTCTTCTTCTTCTTCTTCTTCTTCTTCTTCTTCTTCTTCTTCTTCTTCCTATGCTTTTTCTTCTTCTTTTTTTCCCTCCAAACTACCTCATGACATAGGGTCCAAAGGAGTCAGGCAACAATACAGCAATGAGCTTTTATTAAATACTGGAGAAGGAATTTGTTTGCAAATGTAGTATATGATCTATTATGAATATATCCTGAATGTATGTTGGAAAATTTTGAAAGCTTTTTTAAAAACAAAGAACTAATTGCATTTAGATCAAATTTTAGGTGGGAGGAATGGAAGAAGTGGAAACTTCCAATTTCCCCCCTCATCGCAGTCAGGGGAGGTCAGGACTGGCTGCCACAGAATTAAAAAACAAACAAACGAGAAGTTGAGGGTTACACCTGAGGTTCCCACACCACCACTTCCATGAATTGCAGCTTGAGAAGCCGTGTGTCTTTTACACAACAGATGGAACATTCCTGGGGGGCAGCCCTTTTCTTCATGCATCTCAAGACTGGGGCAGAGATGTGTTTCTTGAATTTCTACCCAATATCCAGTATGGCAGAAAGCTTTTCAGAAGGCAAACAAAGTGGCACACTAAAAGCTAGGAGTGAACAGACCTGTCAGTTTGCGTTTCTCTCCGTCTTTTATTTCTTTAAGTGGGAAGAAGACAGCTGCTTCCATTCTGCTGCAGTTTGGTTTCCACCAGACACATTAATTGCCTCGCTGCCTGCTGTTTAGCACAAGTCACTTAGCTTACATAACTTACATTCATGTCAGTGTAAAGGAAACATCAGATCCAAAAAAGTTACTGATTACATAGCATTTGCAGACTTTGGGATGCCTGTTCAATTTATTCAGTCTAACAAGCTCCCTTGGGGGATGTGGACTCGCTTTCATTGGAGGGTTTTAAGCAGAGGTTGGATGGCCATCTGTCATGGACGCTTGAGTTGAGATTGTGCATTGCAGGGGGTTGGACTAGATGACCCTCAGGGTCCCTTCCAAGTCTACCATTCTATTATTCTATGACTTAAGAACAACAACGATGTGAACAAATAATGGTCATATTCGTTTCACTGGTTTCTGTTCCTGACCCTTATAGACACGTTATTGGTTTGGAGAACTGCATCAGAAAATTCAGAAAGGCGAGAATCTCAAAGGATACCTACGTTTCAGTTTGTATATTGTTTCAGAAAATGCCAATTGCGGAATTTTTGCATTAAAGTGCAAAGGGAGCTTGAAATGTGGCATGGGGTAACCAGCCAACAACGCTGTTGTCCTGTGTGAGATGTCTCAACCTGTGCTCCCTGTGGCCAGCAGCAGAAGCAGAGAAGGCTCCCGAACCTTCAATAGTTCTATAGAAGAGGGACGTGCAACATGCATAGCTTGCCAACACAAACCACACATGCTGAAATTCCCTTTTGTGCACAACTACTGAAAGCGTAGGAGCCTTGTCACTCTTCTCCTGGACCAATCCCCTTCTTTCTTTCCCTAGCCACGACTCTTTTCACGCCACTGTCTTCACACAGCCTGAGCAGGTTTGGGCCAAGACCAGGTCAGCACAAGGTCTGCCAATGCTGTGGGCATGTAAGAGAGAGGGACGAAGAAGAACTGGGAGTCCCAGCCTCCAGAGTAGCGGGTGCGAGGGTGCCGGGACGTCAAGGCATGCTCCATGCAGTCAGTGACCAGGTAGAGGTTAGGGCTGCATCGAGTGATGAGACTCTCTTTGAACATCTGGCGCACTGAGAAGAAAAAGAGAGGGAGTTAGGGGAGAAGATTTGTGGTCCAAAACAATGCAAATCAACACCAGGAAATGAAGCCGTTCTCTGTGCGACAGTATTAGCAGTTTTCAAATCAACAATAAGAACTGGTGCTAATCACTCAACCATCTTTTCCCCTCCCAAGAGCAGTTTCTGAATTTGGAAAGGTACAGTCCCTGTTCCATTAAAGAAATCAACAAACGTTTGAGCAGTTGGGACTTTGCCAAGTCTGAGGGAGGAAGTAGGGCAGGTGATCTTTTTCCCCAATGAGTTTGTCTTCAAACTGGGAGGAAGATAGAATTCTTAGGGGGCTAGCCATAAATCATAGAGACAGGAGGCAGAAATCGGAGAGACCGGCCAGCAGATGAGGCTGTTGCAGAGTCAGGTCTATCCACCCTTCCTATGTTTGGAGACAATTCTGACTCATCAAAAGGAATCAGGGCTACCAAAGGAGGTAAATACAAGGGGTACCTCTGTACTACCGGGCCCAGAACCAACACAGGACCAGACTCTGAGGTTTCATTAAAGAAAGACGTATTGAGTCTCTAGCTCCTTTGGAACAAATGACACAGAGCAAAATTCCTTTGTGAGATACTGGCTTGCTTCCACCTTCCACTGTTTTAGCCACTGAGTGTCTGAGTTGTGACTGATGACTACTGTGAAAAAGGCAGAAGGCCCCCAAATGGCTTCAAAATGATTCTTCAGCACCAAGGACACCATGCCTTTAAAGCACATTTATACCACTTTAACAATCATGGCTCCCCTCCCCAAATCGTGGGAACTGTAGTTTGTTAAGGGTGCTGGGACTTATAGTTCCGCGAGGGGTAAACTACAATTCCCAGGATTATTTGGGAGAAGCCATGACTGTTAAAGTGGTATAAACATGCTTTGAATGTATGGTGTGGATGCAACCCAATATTAAGGGCAAACCTCCCATCCTTCAAATGGACAGGGAGGTTCTGTTGGCAAAGGTTCGCAAATGCAAGGGACTTGTGGCCCTCCTAAATGTTGCGGGACTCCAGCTCCCACTCTCCCCAGCTATGGTGATTTGGGCTGATGGGAGTTGCAGTCCAACAACATCTGAAGGGCGCTGGGTTCTCCATCCGCCTGTATCTCAATGGCGGAGCAAGCGCACAGCTCCTGCCCACCAATAAAGTTCTCTCCCCACATGGAGGACTCACCTCTCTCATAGTAGGTCTGTCCATAGCTATCTTTGACTTCCTGTGGGGTGCGGACCCATTGCTGCTCGAGGACGCTCATGCTGTGCTGGACGTTAGTCATGTTTGTTCGGAAATAGCCTGGCTCCACCATGGCTACTTTCACCCCAAATGGCCGGAGCTCACGCCTAGAAAGAGACAATGGGTTTTACATGGTTCACACAGCTACCCCTGCAACTGTGGCTAACAGGCGACAGTTATATGGGAAGAAATTGAATATTTAATTGAGTTTGAATCTGGGTCTGGCAATTAAAGGAAATGGTGGGTGAGGGTGAATTTTGGGAGCGAGGGTAGGTGATTGCAAACAGCTACCCAGGCAGCCCTCTGAACTCAGAAGAGGAGCTTATTTGGCTAGTCAAGGACCCATTGCAAGATCCATAGAAAATTATCTCACATTCCAGGGACGAGGCTAACCCAGTGAACAGAGGTAGGCATCATTTCGGCCCAATTTTTTTGCAAAAGGTGCTTCTTAAAACCTCACTCCTTAGCAAGGAAGCTAATAATGAAAAATGGCATTGGACACATAATTGTTCAACTTCACTGTCCCCAGCTGTGGGGTGGGGGGAAATGAAACCGCCAGCAAAGCCCAAAATTGATTGCCTTCTTCCTCCTCTTGATCTGGGCCTGAGATATTTAGTCCCTCTCTGCGTTGCATTTTGGCAATTATGATGTCAGAAGTGATAGCTTACCTGAGAGAGTCGGAGAACGCCTCCACCCCATACTTAGATGGACAGTAGCCTCCTCCGTAGACAGCCAGTCGCCCCAGAATGCTGGACACGTTGACAACCCTTCCCCTGGCCTTCCTCACCAGCGGCAACATGTGTAGCGTCACGTCAATCAGTCCAACCAGATTGACATTGAGCACTCTTACAAAGGCATCTTTGTCCAGCCATTCATTGGGTACCAGCGCTTCCACAATCCCTGCATTGTTGACCAAGCCCCAGAGCCCTGTGGAGTAGAGGCAGCAAGTTAGGATTTCAGTAAGAACATAAAACAGATTGATGATGATGATGATGATGATGATGATAATTGTCAGGAGTAGCCCAGCTACTCACGAGGAGAGGGAGAGAGGAAGCCCTGCTCAAGGCAGGGAGAGCTGCTCTTCAAGGGGAGACAGCTCACGAAGCTATAGGGCAGGGGTGGCCAACTCCCAAGAGATTGTGATCTACTTACAGAATTAAAAACTGGCAGTGATCTACCCCCTTTTGGGGGGTTCAGGTCAAAGTTGTTTAGCTTTTTGGGGGAGGAGGAAAGCCCAATTTTTTAGGCATTCAGGTCAAAGTTGTTGAGGTTTTATTAGGGAAAAGGAAAGCCATGTTTTGGGGGGTGCAGGGAAAAAAATTAGGGGAGCCAAAGTTGTTGAGCTTCTTTGGGGGAGACAGTGATCTACCAGTGATCTACCACAGGTGTCCAGTGATCTACTGGTAGATCACGATCTACCTGTTGGACGTGCCTGCCCTGCTATAGGGAACCCAAGCCCCTTTTGCAAACAGAATCCTCCTCCTCCTCCTCCTCCTCCAGCTTATCACAGGAAGTGTCTCCAAACAAGGGAGCAGAGCAAGGGCTCCGTGACACTGCTGAAAGACCCAGCACCGCCAGCCAGACAAGATCGGACAGAAGCCTACAGCTTCCGACACAGGCACAGCACAGGGGGGGCTAGAGGACCCAGGAGACATCGTTTCAGGGTGCCGAAAATCTGTTGTTGGGCGGGTAGCCGAAGGAATGTACTTCCGGATTCTGATAGTGATTGAACAGTCATGTTTTTGACTAGCTCCGCTTGTAAATAGCTATGCTTAATAAATAGCTTCGGTTTGTCAAAAGAGGCTTTGTTGTTACTCGTGAGCAGCACCTGGGAAGATCCTGACAGCAATAATAATTTAATAATAATAATTTATTATCTATACCCCAGCCGATGGTGTTGGACTCCAGCTCCCATTGATACCACCCACCATGTCTGATGGACAAGGATTGTGGGAGTTGCGTTTTTAAAATCTGTCTTTCTGTGTCAAAAGTGTTGTTCTTCAGCATGCTTTTTCTGTGCTTTAGTGAGTAAGAGGGGAAATGGTTGAAACAGCTGCGGTTTGTAGTAAAACAGCTTGCTCGCTAGTTGTGTGCAACGTATCACAGCAAGTAGGGATTGTGTGCCTAGAGTAACAGGTGGTAATGCTGGCTGGAGGGAGGACATGGAGGATTGCCAGAAACAGACAGCTAGGAAGCTTTAAAAGTTATTGAAAATGTTCCTCTGTAGGCATGCTAAGGCTATGCAGCCCCTATAGAGGACTCGTGAAGCTGAGCCACATATGGATTTATGTTGCCATGGGATACCACAAATGGCTGTTTTGAATCTTCCCTTGTTTGTGTGAAACTATTACTGTACTGGAACTGCTGTTTCAGGGTAGGGTGTGCTTCTTAGCTGCTTGTGAGAGACTTCCAACCACAGATCCCAAGGGGGGGGGATTTCCCCAACAACACTTAGAAGGCATCTGAAGAAGTGTGCATGCACACGAAAGCTCATATCAAGAACAGACTTAGTTGGTCTCTAAGGTTCTACTGGAAGGATTTTTTTATTTTTTATTTTGTTTTGACTATGGCAGACCAACACGGCTACCTACCTGTAACTGGAACACTTAGAAGGGTTACTGTATCTATAGCTATATAGCTGTATCTCTCCTGCCCTTTGCAACATGCCCTATCTTCAAGCTCCTACCTGGAAGCCAGCCACTGTACCTTTGTCTCCGACGCACCCTTTCGCCCACTCGGTCGCTGCTGCAATGCTCTCTGTGCTGGTGACATCCAGGAGAGTGGTTTTCAACCGATCTGATGTGAGCCTCTCCAGCTCTTCCGCCCCTTTCTGTGTGAAGCAGGCTGCCAACACCTTCAGCCCCTCACCGTCCAGCTGCCTGGCGAGCTGGTTCCCAAAGCCGGAGTCGCAGCCAGTGATGAAGACATACTTCTCTCGGAGGTTTTCCACCTTCTGCCTTTCCAGGTACCATCGGATCACAAAGAACAGCAAGACTGCCCAAAGGAGCCACATGCTCACTGTGTGTTTTTTTAAAAAAGAGGAAGCAAAACATGGCAGGGTTATTTTAAATCTTGTTTTTCTGCATTCCGTGTTTATTTTTATTTTATTTTATTTTATTGAATTTATATACCACTGTATACCCGGAGGTGTCAGGGCGGTTCTCTGAATAAAAGCAAAATATTAAGCCACAAAATACACAATCAAAATGTTGTAAGAATTTTAAGGTATTTTATTTATATATAAAAATTGTTATTAATGTACCAAAACAAATAAGGCCACATGTCTGAAAAACAGCACAGGAAGACAGGCCTCACTCCATTTTGACTCTCAACTGACCAAGTATTTCTTTGTCTCGGGAACAAAGGGGGGGTTGCCCCTCCAGCTACTCAGCAGCCCTCTGCCTGAGTGATAATCTCTGGCATCCTGATACCTGGGTGTCAGACAAAAGGGTGTGATTAACTTGGCTGGGATATAGGGAAATGTAAATATCTTTTGTTTCACTTGATGGGTTTTTGGTGGAGGGCAAGAGGAGACATGGGGGCAGGGTCCAAGATGCTCAGATCACTGCTACCAGACCCTCCCAATTTTTGATGTAATTCTGATGTATGGAGGGGTGGTCTTGAGCTGGAGGGGGGCAATTTCAAAAGTCTATATAGGAGCTTGCGTGCCTTTGTTCATGGTCTTTGGCTTGCAAACACCCTGAGAGGAGGGGAGCCCTCCTAAGGCTCTACCCCGGGTTCGTGGACTCCCTTCTGGGGTTGAACCTAATTTTTATAA
Organism: Lacerta agilis; assembly: GCF_009819535.1. Lineage (NCBI taxonomy): Eukaryota > Metazoa > Chordata > Lepidosauria > Squamata > Lacertidae > Lacerta > Lacerta agilis. The sequence goes on along the minus strand of NC_046313.1, from coordinate 5,929,209 downwards.
CAACAACAACAACCCAATAACTCCACACACACACCCATAAAAAAACAACATTTTGAAAGGGCATAGGATGTAAATCAATTCAACCAAAGGTCTGGTTAAAAGGAATGTTTTTTGCCTGGTGCCTGGAGGTGCCTAATGAAGGCGCTTCATTATTCCCATTCTGGAGTTAGAATAGAATCATAGAATCATAGAGTTGGAAGAGACCACAAGGGCCATCCAGTCCAACCCCCTGCCAAGAATTCATCGGGCAGCAAAGTTCTCTTAGGAAAGCAGTTTGCAACACTCAAAGGCTTAAGGAACATCATAAGGGTAATGATTAACAAAGCCATGCCTGCCCTGTAGTTCATTACACCGATTTCTGTGACTGTGTCCCTGCCTGTGACATGGACTGAACTAAACTGGCATTGCTCTGTTGAAATTAACAGAGACACTATGCTTAGTATTGAGGGATCTTAAAAGAAAAGAAAAAAAGCTGCAGGGAGGCTCTTTCTGGTGTTATACAAATTCTGTAATTGGGTTCGTCTCCAGAAGGGAGTCCATAACCCCAGGAAGAGCGCTATAATTTAAGAGCCCCTTCCCGACAACGCAGCACAAGACAAATACCGAGTCTCCCAAAGCAAGGCCTTGTTTATTAGAAACTGCTGCAGCAGGGTGTTTTGCAAGCAAAAGACTTCGAACAAAGGCGCGCAAGCTCCTATATAGACTTTTGAAATCGCCCCCCTCCAGCTCAAGACCACCCCTCCATACATCACAGATATATCGGAACTACATCACAAATTGGGAGGGTCTGGTAGCAGTGATCTGAGCATCCTGGACCCTGCCCCCATGTCTCCTCTTGCCCTCCACCAAAACCCATCAAGTAAAACAAAAGAGATACAGTGGTGCCCCGCTAGACGAAATGCCTCGCTAGATGAAAAACTCGCTAGACGAAAAAGTCTATGGGGCTGCCTTGCAAGACGAAAATTTTTCGTCTTTTTTTTCCATCTAGCGAAAGCGCGGCTTCCATTGCCGCTTCGCTAGATGAAAAACCCGCTAGACGAAAATTTTCGCAGGGCGAATTATTTTCGTCTAGCGGGGCACCACTGTATTTACATTTCCCTGTTTCCCAGCCAAGGCAATCACACCCTTTTGTCTCCATCTGACCCTGCTATCTTTGGAATGGCCACCCAGTCTGGCACTCAGGCAACAGGATGCCAGGGATTATCACTTTTAATTCCTGAGATAATGGGAAGGTACCCCAACCCTCCTTCATTGCAGGGAAGCAGTTTATCAGTTTGGGAGTGAAAATTGGTGTGAGGCCTGTTTTTCCTGTGTTTGCGTGGTAAATTAATAATATTGTGTGTGTGTGTGTGTAAATAAAAGACCCAAATTCTTACAACACTGGAAAGGACATGCAATAGAACAGAGATGGGGGAGCTACCCACCCCTTGAAATCCGCATTTGCAACATGTAAAAGGGCTGCATACCAGGGGAGGGTGATGCTGGAGCCAAAGTGGTTATAGCCACCCCACATTTTCACACAGCACCCCAGCCAGCCATTTTCACTTAAAGTTAAGCATCATCCATTCTTCTAACAGCCATTCATTCTCTTAAGGAGGCATTACCGGTAATAACCTCCTTGTTCTGTTGGATGAGTTTCAGTTAGTAAGGATCAAGGATGCGGAAAAGGTTCTTGAATCAGTCAAGGGATCTGATCCTGACAAGGGACCGATATCAATATTCCCCACTTTCAGATCACCCTCCTCCTGTTCAGCTGAGAAAACAATGTCCAGAGTGTAACCTGCCACATGCCAGTGACGTGTTGGGACAGCCCCATGGTCATCCAGGAAGCCATGGAGTCCTGAGCAACCCCAGAGTGAGTCGCCTTGGCATGGATGTTGATGTTCCCCAGAAACAGCTGTCTGGGAGTCCTCAACACCCCTTCTAAGACCAGCACAGCAGGGGCGTAGTGAGCCGCTTGGCTGCCGGGGTTGGCAAGCCAAGCGGCACCCCGGGGGGGTGCATCGCTCCGTGCGCATGTCATGACACCTCCGCCCGGGCCAACAAGGAGGGGCATCACACTTGTGACTGGCATGACGCCCCTCCTCTCTGGCTCCGCCCAGGGAGCCCAGCGGCGGAAAAAGTCGCTGAAAGGGAAAAAGCCCCCTTTCAGCGGCTTTTTTCGCCGCTGGGCTGGCTTGCAGATCCGGGGAATGGAGAGGGACGGGCCAGTGAGGGGGGGGTGATGTAAGAATTTAAGGTCTTTTATTTACATATATAATATATATTATTAATTCACCAAGCAAACACAGGAAAAACAGGCCTCACACCATTTTTCACTCCCAAACTGACAAACTTTCTCTGCAGGGAGGAAGGAAGGTGAGCAGCCCTCTGCCTGAGTGATAATCTCTGGCATTCTGAAGGGCCATTTCCCATGGATTTGGCCCGGGCTAGAACAAAGGACGGTCATTAGCCCTGCATTAGCCCTGCCTGCCCAGGACAGGAAACCATAAACACTTTTGTTTTGCTGAAGTGTGTGTCTGGGAGGGGTTCAAGGAGGGATGGCACAGGTGTGAGAATTCTCAGGTTACCTCCTCTGACCATCCCAATTTGTGATGTAATTCCGATGCACCATATTTTTCGTTCCATAAGACGCACCTGAACACAAGACGCACCTAGTTTTTAGAGGAGGAAAGGGGGAAAGCCCTGGTTTTTTGAGGATCAGCTCAAATTTGTGCAGCTTTTTTGCAAAGGGAAAAGCCCTGCTTTTTTAGGATCAGCTCAGATTTGTGCAGCTTTTTTGCAAAGGGGGGGGGAAGCAAAGCTTTTTTTGCAAAGGGGGGAAAGCAAAGCTTTTGCAAAGGGGGGAAATCAAGAGGAAAAGCCCCCTTTTATGGGGTTCAACTCACATTTCTGCAGATTCTTAAGGAGCCCTTTACTGTTTGCAGAAAGATAATTTAATCAGCCAGTTACATGTGGCTGGGGAAACAAACAGCCTCCCTCTGCAGGCACATTCAACAATGGAGGCCTGGGCAAGAGGGCGGGGCTCAGAGGGAGCCAGGAGTCTTATCTCTCTCCTGATCTCTTGCTGATCAGCTGCTGAGCGGGGTCCTTTCAACACCCCCTTCTCTCTCTTTCTTTTAAAAAAAAGCAGGATCTGCTTTTGGCCCCTGGGCAATTCAGCTCCAGGGACCACCATTCGCTCCATAAGACGCACAGACATTTCCCCTTACTTTTTGGGAGGAAAAAGGTGCATCTTATGGAGTGAAAAATACGGTATGTATGATGTATGGAGGGGTGGTCTTGAGCTGGAGGGGGGGCAATTTCAAAAGCCTATATAGGAGCTTGCGCTCCATTGTTCAGGGTCTTTTGCTTGCAAAACACCCTGCTGCAGCAGTTTCTAATAAACAAGGGGCATCTGCCTTGCTTTGGGAGACTCGGTATTGTCTTTGTGCCGCGTTTTCAGGAAGGGGCTCTTAAATTATAGCGCTCTTCCCGCGGTTACGGACTCCCTTCTGGAGACGGACCCAGTTACAGAATTTTTGTATCAGCGACACCCCTCCTCGCTGGCCCGCCCCCCTCCTTTCCCTGGCTCCACTCAGGGAGCCCAGTGGCGGGGAAAAGCCGCTTTTTTGCCACTGGCTGGAGGTGCCGATGGGGGGGGCAGGGCCCCGCCCCAAGTGTCACCCCCCAGGGTGCTACCTGGGGTGGCCTGCCCCCCCATCCCCCTTGCTCTGCCCCTGCAGCTCAGGCAGGGAAACTGCTGGTCAGCAAGATGCACTGCAAACCAGCTGAATTCCTAATCTGTCCCAGTTGCCCAGTGCTAGGAACATGCGCTCTATATCCCACCCAACTGGACAGAGAGCCTGAAGAGAAAGACAAAATCCCTATGGACTACAGCAACTCCTCCTCCCTGACCCTCAAGTCTGCCCAGATGCTGCCCAGAGTATCTAGGTGGGAACAGCTGGGTAAGACCAACTACACCCTGCTCAGCCACCCAGCTCTCAGTGATACAGACCAGATTGGCCTTATCCATCATCAGATCATGGCTGAAGGAGGTCTTACTCAGTGTCGACCTGGCATTTCAGCAACAGCAGCTGCAGACCCAAGGCTGGTCCTCCTTTGCATCCGGGCACCCTAGTTCCAGATTGTAACCTGTATTCCATTTTAGAGACCTCATTTCTCTGCCTCTAGGGAGCCATGGCCTCCCCCCCCCCCCAGCAGCCATTGATGTCATTCTTGTAAAACTTAATAGACGTATAGGTTCACTATTCCAAGGAAGAACAGTGCTTGTCTTCCTACAATGCCACTGACAATTCTATTAAGCTGTAACCCACCCAACTTCCTTCCAAAAAGGACAGCTAAGATTCAAGCCACTCTCTTCTTTTAAATACACCCTGGATGCTTCCAGATTGGGGGGAGGGGGTGTTGCGGATTGGTGTGTCTCATGCACGCAAGCTTTTAGGAGCATTCACACAGTGTCAGTGTCAAAATGCCAGCCTGTATCTCCCTCCCAATTTAATGCAGCTTGACCCTCTCCAGGAATTAATTCTGTATTAAAAACACCTGTTGGCAATGACTCATTTGTGATTGCCTTAGTGACCCCTTTACAATATTAAGCCACTGTCTGGAAGCACTCCCATCTCCAAACAAAAAGTTAAAAGGCTTTGCTTACCTCAAAACTCAACCGACACCTTACTGTCCAATCTGTCTGAACAGGAACCCTCTCTACAAACAGAAAAGTACATCTGTTAATCCATTCTGTTAGTGAACCTTTTCCCTACATCCCAGAGAATTTGTACAGAGGTTCTGGATAGGCTGGAAAACAGTCACCAAGTTGTGTGTGTAGGGTGGGTGGGTTGTCAAAACAAGAAAAGTCCAAAGTACTTTGTGTATCTATCTATGAATTGTTAACCAGTCTGGGGCTTAGTTCAATGATTTCCCTGCTTCAGTTGTCTGAAATTATTAGCCATGGAAGCAGTCATTCCTGCAGTTGGTGGGCTGCTTGCCATCTTCTCCAAGGCACCTTGGCCTGGCAATTGCTCCTGCAATTGCTCCACAAGGCCAAATGTGTTTGTACTGCAAACAACCAACTCCTGCTACACTCACAGTGCATGGCAGGGAGCTGATCAAAATGTCCCTGTAAATGCTATCTCTGCAATCCTTTAAAGAACAGATTTGGCCTGCTATCTTCTTTCAGGTTTGCCCGTTAATTTTTCAAGATGCAACTCTCCTTTATTCGTGCAAAGATTTACATTCATTTAGGGCATGATTTATTAATTTTTAAGTGCCATGGAAGTTGGCTTTCGTTGTTAATTGCCACCAGGCAGTATTTTAACTGATTTTGTTCAGACTGTGTCAACAGGGAGGAGGGATTAATCACACAGGAGCTATTAACATTTTAAAAAACAAAACAAAACAATCATGACATTTCAGGCGTAGCATTTAGCATCATGTTTTGTTTGGCCTTTATAAACACACAAGCAAAACATAGACCAGCATTTAACATAAGAATATAGTTATCACTGTTGTAAGAATTTTAAGGTATTTTATTTATATATAATAATTGTTATTAATGTACCAAAACAAATAAGGCCACATGTCTGAAAAACAGCACAGGAAGACAGGCCTCACTCCATTTTGACTCCCAACTGACCAAGTATTTCTTTGTCTCAGGAACAAAGGGGGGGGTTGCCCCTCCAGCTACTCAGCAGCCCTCTGCCTGAGTGATAATCTCTGGCATCCTGATACCTGTGTCAGACAAAAGGGTGTGATTAACTTGGCTGGGATATAGGAAAATGTAAATATCTTTTGTTTCACTTGATGGTTTTTGGTGGAGGGCAAGAGGAGACATGGGGGCAGGGTCCAAGATGCTCAGATCACTGCTACCAGACCCTCCCAATTTGTGATGTAATTCTGATGTATGGAGGGGTGGTCTTGAGCTGGAGGGGGGCAATTTCAAAAGTCTATATAGGAGATTGCACGCCTTTGTTCGTGGTCTTTGGCTTGCAAAACACCCTGCTGCAGCAGTAACAAATAAAGGGCAATCGCCTTGCTTTGGGAGATTCTGTATCGTCTCTATTTATTCATAAGTGCTCCTGAGAGGAGGGGAGCCCTACTAAGGCTCTCCCCCGGGTTCATGGACTCCCTTCTGGGGTTGAACCTAATTTTTATAGCATCACCAAGTGGTGTGAGATTCCAGGGGGTCCCGGGCACTTTTCCAGAGTTCGTGTTTCCTTTTGGAATGAGGCAGAGCAGAGACCGTGGTGTCTTCATTCTATGTGGTTTATTTATTTACACAAGTATATAAGCTGATCCTGCAATGGAGGGGCTCAAAGCATTAGCACCCCAAAATGGTTTTGTTTCTCCCATAACTACAGCCTTGGATTCAAATAGATATCAAACATTGGTCTCTGGCTGTCTCTCCAGCTTGCTGCTTTACTTCTAGGACTCCTCAATGCTCTCCTCTCAAAATCTCTGGCTTTTTTTCCTTTTCACTACCTGTGAATTCCAGGGGGTTCCATGATCACTGCAGATGGTGACAGCAGTCACGAAATTAGAAGACGTCTGCTTCTTGAGAGAAAAGCAATGACAAACCTAGGCAGCATCTTAAAAAGCAAAGACATCACTTTGCCGACAAAGGTCCGTATAGTTAAAGCTATGGTTTTCCCAGTAGTAATGTACGGAAGTGAGAGCTGGACCATAAAGAAGGCTGATCGCCGAAGAATTGATGCCTTTGAATTATGGTGCTGGAGGAGACTCTTGAGAGTCCCATGGACTGCAAGAAGATCAAACCTATCCATTCTCAAAGAAATCAGCCTTGAGTGCTCACTAGAAGGACAGATCCTGAAGTTGAGGCTCCAGTACTTTGGCCACCTCATGAGAAGAGAAGACTCCCTGGAAAAGACCCTGGTGTTGGGGAAGATGGAGGGCACAAGGAGAAGGGGACGACAGAGGATGAGATGGTTGGACAGTGTTCTCAAAGCTACTAACATGAGTTTGGCCAAACTGCGAGAGGCAGTGGAGGATAGGTGTGCCTGGCGTGCTCTGGTCCATGGGGTCACGAAGAGTCGGACTGAACGACTGAACAACAACACCTGTGAATTGAGGGAGGGTTCTCACCCATTCACTGTCTCCCATGTGAGCCCCTTCCTTTGTTCTCTTTGCACATCACCAGGAGGCTAGCATGGCTATTCCAAAAATTAAAAGTCTTGGTTAGATTTTAACACTTGCCAGATCCACCCAGTTTAATACCTCAAACTCATAACCCTGAAGAAAAGTTCAAAGTACTGGGTTGTATCTGTGAACTGATAACTGAGGGTGCTGATAAGGCTGAGGGTCATGATGCGTCCTGAACAACCTTTCAGGCTGTGAGAATTATGTAAGCAGAATTTGCTGATCTAGACGTTGTGCAGAACATGAAGCAAAAAGCTCTCTACACCAAGAAAGAGTTCCAAAGTTTTACCTTAAACATGTCACGAAAACATTGTAAATACAAATCAGCACTTTGCTCTTAAACAACAAGCAATGCAGTCTAATTTTCTTTAAGCTGTAACTTGTTAATATAGCCCAGAGAGAGATTTCAATAAACAAGTTGCTTCTGAGAGACACCCAGACTCCCAGGGATAAGTCATTTACAGTGGTACCTCGGGTTACAGACACTTCAGGTTACAGACTCCACTAACCCAGAAATAGTACCTCGGGTTAAGAACCTTGCTTCAGGATGAGAACAGAAATTGCACAGTGGCGGAGCGGCAGCAGCAGGAGGCCCCATTAGCTAAAGTGGTACCTCAGGTTAAGAACAGTTTCAGGTTAAGAACGGACCTCCGGAATGAATTAAGTTCTTAACCCAAGGTACCACTGTATTAATATGAGTTCTGAAACAAAGACCCCACTCTCTGTTGCAACCCTAGCTGCAAAAGCACCCGTTTGCACTTGCCACAGTTCTCTGCAAAACAGAAAGTTTGCAAATGCAAACCTCCACTAAGTTTCACACACAATGCATACAAACATAGCACTTGATGCACATTCAACTTAGAACTTTTACACTGCGCAGAGGCAAAAGTGAGCGCAGCAACAAACATGAGTTTTGCGGGGGGGCAGCACTTCTTCCTGGAGCCACTAACTGTCCCCCCCCCTCCAATGCGCATGAGAGCCAAGACCACCGACGGCAGGTGCCTCGGCCATTTCAGCAGTGTGAACACAATTGCCAAGCTAGCCAAGACCTGCACCTTGTGCCATGGGCGTACCCGGGGGGGGGGCAATAGCCCCCCCAGGAGCAAAAAAAAAAAAGGTTATCGGCAGCCTAAAAGGAAACAAAAGCTCTCCTCCTGAAAAAAAGCTCAACGGCTGGTCTTTCTCCCCCTCCCAAAATCTCAATAACAATTGAGCTCTTGCGAGAGCCGAAGCACAGCTAGCCACTTTGTGTGTGTGTGTTGCGCCGGCTATTTCCCCCTCCCTCATGCCGACAAAGAGACAAAGAGCTGGCGTGCCTATCAGAGATCGTGCTGGCAAGTTTCTGAATTTGCCGGGAATCATCGTTGCAAGGGAGCTTCGGAAACTGAGTTCCCTTGCATGGTGAGTACAGGGGTACCTCGCAAGGCGAAATTAAATCGTTCCGCGAGTCTTTTGTTTTGTGAAAATTTCGTCTTGCGAAATAGGAATGCATTGAAATTTAATTAATGCGTTCCTATGGGCATAAAAAGTCGGGGCTGCTGCCTGTTGCCGGCAGCAGCAGCAGCAGCGACTCCCAGCTTCGCCCTGCTTTTCCCCTTAGGCGGCGGGGCAGGAAAGAGGCCGCCGCGTCCTGACCGGGAAGGGGGAGCCGGAGGGAGGGAGGGAAGGGCGGCAGAGCTGTGCCCTGCTTCTCCCGCCTCAGCCACCGCCGCTCTCCTCGCAGCGCTGCCACAAACCTCGCAGGGGGAGCCGGAGGTTCAAGCTCCAGTCGGGAAATTGACAGAGACCAACATGTAGATCAGGCAAAACAATACTGATCCTTTATTGAGACACAGGGGGGGGGGAACTACAGCTGTAGGATCCCTGCCCCAAGAAAATGAAGGAAGGGACCCCGAACAAAAGAAGGGACCCCCTTCTTATACCCTTTCCCTTCAATGTTACTCAATTGCAGCAGAAAGGTGAGAATAGAAGATTTACATATAGAGTAGAAATATTTTGGTGTTGACACAGGTTTTTTCTTGAAGTAGAGGGGTGTAAATTGAATTTTCTCCTGCCTATTGATGTCTCTTCCTTTCTTCTCAACGGAGCAGACCTTTGATGATGGTGGGACGATTGTTGGGCGATTTGACAGCTGTTGGAGTTTTCTTCACACCCTCTGGTAATGGCATTTCTGATACCGGTGTCCACGGCGAGCGGCGGCGGCAGGGGCCTGCGCCCTCGCGCGCCGCCGCCGCCGCCATTGTCGAGGCTGCCGAGCGGCCGGATCCTGGGGGCTCCCACCCAGGGCCGTCTCATCATAGGGGCTGGGTGGCGCGGTGCACCAGGGCGCCAGGCCCCCTAGGGGCGCCCCCGCGAGCCTGCCGGCATACCGCGCGCCCCCTCCCCAACCTGCACCCGCCCCCACGCCGGCAGGCGAGCTGCAAGCCGGCTGCCCCCCGGAGCCCCAGCTGGAGTGCTGGGAATGGCGCACAAAGCCCCGCGCCGCTCCAGCCCCACGCCCCTCATCCCCCGCTCGCCCACCTCCCTCCCGCGCTGGCCGCCCCTCAGGGGGTGAGGGGCGTGGCGCTGGAGCGGCGCGGGGCTTTGCACGCCCTTCCCAGCGCTCCAGCTGAGGCTCCGGAGGGCGGGCGGCTTGCAGGGCCATGCCCCTCATCCCCCCTCGCCCACCCCCCCTCCCGAGGGGCAGCCAGCGCGGGAGGGAGGTGGGCGGACAGGCGGCCCACCGGGGGCGCCGAGGGATCGTCGCGCCAGGGCGGCTGATCCCTTTAAGACGGCCCTGCTCCCACCGCCCTCTAGGCCCAGCAGGAGGCCCCCACGGTGATCAGCAGCGGAAGCAGGGCCCTGCGCCCTTGTGCGCTGCCGCCATTGTCGAGGCTGCCAAGCGGCCTGATCCTGGGGGCTCCCTCCGCCGTCTTGGGCTTAGAAAAGGGGGAGCCACTACCTACCTGAATTCCTGGAGACCTGGGAATTCCTGGCGACCTGGAACCTGTGGGAGAGAAAACCAAAAGGGCGGGTGGCTGGGCGGCTTCACCGCTTTTACGTGGCCCTTGACCGCTTCCCCGGCCACTGTCCTTTGTCCTCCCTGGCCGGGGGCAGGCCCAAGGGCCCACCTGAGTTGGGGGGGGGGAACCCGCCCAGGCAATCCTGCCCGGTGCCACAAACCCCGCCCACCTATTTATTAATGAATAAAGTAGTCCTTTGATATTCATCGTCTTTGTGTACCTGTGCTCTTTCTGATCAGCCACGCTAGGTGGCACTATGGTATAAGCGATGCCAAGGCAGGAGTAGAGGTTCGGTGGGGACTGAGATCATATAAAGCTATAAATAAAAATTCTACTACAGAAGAGAACCTAACTCAATTTAAATCATGTTTCTAACACAAGAAAACTATAGTCTTAAACTTCAGCAACATCTTAACACACTAGTGAGGTATAACAAAACAAACTGATTCTAATGTATCAGATATGTAGCACTTAAGGGTTTTGGCTAATACAAAAGGCTTCTAGGGTGAAACTATTATTTCCTGAGTCCAATACTGGCTTGGAATTCCTGGAAAAGAGATTTAACCAGTAATTTAAAGGAGAGAACAAGGGCAAGGATAAAATACCCCGAAGAACTTGGATTGTCTGCAGGGAGTAATAAGAAAGAATTAATGTGATTGACGACTCCAGTAAAATTAACAGAGAATGGGGTGGTGAACGCTTCCCTCTGCGAGGGAGTCTTCCCATACTCGCTGAAAGAGGCGGTCATTAAACCGCTTCTTAAAAAAACATCTTTAGACCCGGCCAATATGGCCAACTATCGCCCACTCTCAAATTTACCATTCTTGGGCAAGGTGATTGAGCGGGTGGTTGCGGAACAACTCCAGGCACGCCTGGAGGATGCGGACCATTTGGATCCCTTCCAATCGGGATTCAGGCCTCATCATGGGACTGAAACTGCCTTGGTCGCACTGGTTGATGATCTCCGGCGGGCTAGGGACAAAGGTGAGAGCTGTTTCCTAGTTCTGCTGGATCTCTCAGCGGCCTTTGACACCATCGACCATAACATCCTTCTGGACCGGCTAGAGGGGTTGGGAGCTGGGGGCACTGTTATACAGTGGTTCCGCTCCTTCCTCCTGGGCCGTGTTCAGAAAGTGGTGATGGGGGATGAGTGTTCAGACCCCTGGGCTCTCACTTGTGGGGTGCCTCAGGGTTCCGTCCTCTCCCCCATGCTTTTTAATATCTATATGAAGCCGCTGGGAGAGATCATCAGGGGGTTTGGGCTGGGTGTTCATCAGTATGCGGATGATACCCAGCTCTACCTCTCTTTCAAATCAGAACCAGTGAAGGCGGTGAAGGTCCTGTGTGAGTGCCTGGAGGCGGTTGGAGGATGGATGGCGGCTAACAGATTGAGGTTGAATCCTGACAAGACAGAAGTACTGTTTTTGGGGGATAGGGGGCGGGTGGGTGTGGGGGACTCCCTGGTCCTGAATGGGGTAACTGTGCCCCTGAAGGACCAGGTACGCAGCCTGGGAGTCATTCTGGACTCACAGCTGTCCATGGAGGCACAGGTTCATTCTGTGTCCAGGGCGGCTGTCCACCAGCTCCATCTGGTACGCAGGCTGAGACCCTACCTGCCCGCAGACTGTCTCGCCAGAGTGGTGCATGCTCTGGTTATCTCCCGCTTGGACTACTGCAATGTGCTCTATGTGGGGCTACCTTTGAAGGTGACCCGGAAACTGCAATTAATCCAGAATGCGGCAGCTAGACTGGTGACTGGGAGTGGCCGCTGGGACCACATAACACCGGTCCTGAGAGATCTACATTGGCTCCCAGTACGTTTCCGAGCACAATTCAAAGTGTTGGTGCTGACCTTTAAAGCCCTAAACGGCCTCGGTCCTGTATACCTGAAGGAGCGTCTCCACCCCCATCAATCAGCCCGGACACTGAGATCCAGCGCCGAGGGCCTTCTGTCGGTTCCCTCACTGCAAGAAGCAAAACTACAGGGAACCAGGCAGAGGGCCTTCTCGGTAGTGGCGCCCGCCCTGTGGAACGCCCTCCCATCAGAAGTCAAGGGAATAAACAACTACCTGACATTCAGAAAACACCTGAAGGCAGCCCTGTTTAGGGAAGTTTTTAAACTGTGATATTTTAAATGTATTTTAATGTTTGGTGGAAGCCGCCCAGAGCGGCTGGGGAGACCCAGCCAGATGGGCGGGGTACAAATAATAAATTATTATTATTATTGTTATAATGTCGAAGTAGAAATGTGATTTGAAGTAAGCTGTTAATGCCGGGTACGACGAATCCCACCTCTCAATTACTAAAATCGTGTCCACAAGGGTACAGGGGTGAAACCAACCCCCCCCCCTCCTGATGGACTATATGGAGCTCGCTGAGATGACCGGGAAACTTCGTGACCAGAGGGACGACGCGGTGGAAGAAGATTGGAAGAAATTTAAATTGTATTTTTTTAAAATTGTGGGAAAGATGGAGGGCACAAGGAGAAGGGGACGACAGAGGATGAGATGGTTGGACAGTGTTCTCGAAGCGACTGGCATGAGTTTGGCCAAACTGCGAGAGGCAGTGAAGGATAGGCGTGCCTGGCGTGCTCTGGTCCATGGGGTCGCGAAGAGTTGGACACGACTGAACAACTGAACAACAACAACAACAACAACAATGATTGATAATTAGATATAACTAGGAAGGAAGGCTAGACTATAGATTTAGAGTAAGGTTAAGTGTTTAAGATAGATGAATATGAGTTAAGAAAAATAGTTAAGATTAAATAATTAGGTAATTTTTATAGTAAATAAGATTTTGCAAGATGTTTAGAAATTACTAAAGATGATAGACAAGGAACACAGGAATGCGGGAAGAGGAGATAGGAGGAAGTCTATATACAATGTGAGGGACAATTATTAGGTACAAGAAATGAGATCTTTTTGTTTTTGTTTTTGTTTTTGTTATAGTTAGGTTTTTTATTGTAGGTTTGATTCAATGTGATGATCATGCTTGATTATGTTGTATTTGTTTTTTGTTTTATAAAATTTAATAAATATATTAAAAGAGAAAGAAAGAAACCAACCCCCCTCCACTTGGTTCACCTCAAAACAAACCCCTCTTACTACAAGGGCTTAGTAGTAATGAGACTTTCCAGCTTTCGTGGCCTGGTAACCTCACTACTCTGGGTTACTTAAATGGACAACCTCTTGCCTACAGTAAAGGGCCTCCCTCAGCTCGGATCCCCACTGTCTCGATTTGCCTCAACACTCTGGCAACTTCGTGGCACTCTAGGTTTTCACCATCTAACCCTTTTCTGTGTGACTCTAGGACACAAAGTATCACCTCCCTTTCCTCAGGTAAGTTTTGCCCTTTCTTGAGTCCACACCTCTGTGAGATTTGATACCCTGCTGGACCAATAATGACAATTCCTCCTTGGCACCAAAAAGAATCAAACTTTATTTTCTTGAGAACATAGTTGTTTTATAGATTCATGCATTCACAATCTTAGTTGCGGTAATACAGAAACATATTTCGATCTATAGTTTCATGCAGAGCCGTCTCATTCATAGGGGCAGGTGGCGCGGTGCACCAGGGCGCCAGGCCCCACAGGGGCGCCCCCGCGAGCCCGCCAGCATACCGGGCGCCCCCTCCCCAACCTGCCCCCGCCCCTATGGGGCGGGGGATGAGGGGCCTGGCACTGCAAGCCGGCCACCCTCCGGAGCCCCAGCTGGAGTGCTGGGAAGGGCGCGCAAAGCTCCGCGCCGCTCCAGCGCCACGCCCCTCATCCCCCGCTCGCCCGCCTCCCTCCCGCGCTGGCCGCCCCTCGGGGGATGATGGACGTGGCGTTGGAGCGGCGCGGAGCTTTGCGCGCCCTTCCCAGCACTCCAGCTGGGGCTCCGGAGGGTGGCCGGCTTGCAGCGCCACGCCCCTCATCCCCCGCTCGCCCACCTCCCTCCCGCGCTGGCCGCCCCTCGGGGGATGATGGACGTGGCGCTGGAGCAGCGTGGGGCTTTGCGCGCCCTTCCCAGCGCTCCAGCTGGGGCTCCGGAGGGTGGCCGGCTTGCAGCGCCACGCCCCCATCCCCCGCTCGCCCACCCCCCCTCCCGAGGGGCGGCCAGCGCGGGAGGGAGGTGGGCGGAGAGGCGGCCCACCGGGGGCGCCGAGGGATCGTCGCGCCAGGGCGCACGATCCCTTTGAGACGGCCCTGGTTTCATGTTAAACTAAACCTAACCTAAACCATCACTATCCTGGCCCCACACCCTTCTTCTTCCCTGTCTCCACACACCCTCGCGCTTCTTCACCGTCAAACGGCTGTTCCCTCCTTTTAAACCGGGGACTGCCCCGCCCCTAAAGGATGAACTGTCAGTCAAGATGAAGGTGGATTAACTCCTTCTGAGCCAGGAGGTGATAACTCCTCCACCCTAGGGTCAATCTGTCACACCGGGTGAATCCTTGTCCCTCCCCCTTCTTATCCGATTGCAGTCTTTGTCCGCCCCTTTGAGACCCTAATTAAGATTATTGGTTTCCTGCTGAGGGCTGGGGAAGTGTTGAGGAAGGTGTGAGCCACTGATATCGGCAGAAGGGAGGGGTGTCTGGTATCTGAAGGGGAGTCTATAGTGGTGGATCATTCATGGCATTGAAGAAGAGGATTCTGGGTGGCAGAAAGATGGTCATCACGACAGTCACCCCTTTCTGTTCATCTCTTAAATAATGTATCTGGGGTGCTTTCAAGACACCCCCCCCCCCATAAATTCTCATGACATAAGCATTGCCCTTGCCTCACAGTAGCAGCAGAATTTCCAGCTCTAGCCCTGTTGCAGCTCATGGCGTTCCTGTGGGAATTACCCCAAGAAAGCTGCAGAAAGACTTCATGGAGTAGGCTGGGCCAGACTTTGATGGCAGCATTTATTTTCCAGTGCTCAAGGACATAAGGAAGAGGAGGAGTGTTGTGGAGAGAATGAACAATCTCCACAATTCTATAGTGGGTCTAATAGAATCAAATCGAAATGGAGAAATGAACTTGAAAACAGAAACTGATCTGGTGTGTGTTACAACTCGCTTTAAAGAACTTGGGAATCCTCCCAGGGTAGCAGGCTCCCAAAGACCTACTCACAAGAAAGAGACCCTGAGACCATAAAATGCAGATAGTAAAAACAGCATAACACTATTATAAGACCTTTCGCTTAAAAAACAGTCCGCTCCCAAAAGCCTCTTGGAATATGAGCCTTCATCTGCCATCAGAAAGGAGAGAGCTTTTTTTTATTTTCACCCGATCATGAGGTTAGAATCACAAAATTACAGAACTGTATAGTTGGTAGGGACCCTGAGGGTCATCTAGTCCAACCCCATGCAATGCAAGAAGACTAAGAGTCTCATGCTCTACCCACTGAGATATCCCACGTCGTGGCCCCCTCCCTCCATGTCTGCGTCTGTGAATAAACTGGTTATTTTCGCAAACCGCCGCTAGAGCCCCTCAGAGGCCGCTTTTTCCTCGCCGGAACTACAACTCCCACAATCCCCAAGCGCTGCAGCGCGGTGCATATATGGCGGGCGCTGCTCTGATTGGCTCTTACAGAGGCGGGAGGCGGAGCCTAGCTTTTCCCGCGCGCGCGCGCGCGCCCTCTCTCTCCGCTTTCTCTTTGACATGGCAGATTTCGAACCCGGCTCCCTGCCCGACCTTTTGCCGCTGTACTACCGCCGCGTCTTCCCCTTCGGCCTTTACGGGCGGTGGCTGCGCTACGGCGACGGTGAGCAAGGAACGGGCGGGGAGGAAGAGGCGAGCTGCTGAGCCTGGAGTTGCGGAGGGCGCGAGCGAGAGGGAAGGGAAGGGAAGCCCTCAACTTGGGGGAAGGTGGTCGAGGCGCTTAAGTGCACCGGGGCGGGGCTCAGCCCCCCCCCCCCAGCCTTGCAACACGGGTGCCTCTGAGCATATGCAGGAGGCGAAGAAACGCACCTGGTCTCGCCCTTCATGGTGGGCACTGGAACGGGAGGAGGCGCCCAGTTAAACGAAAATGGGGTAGCTAAGTGAATTGATTCGCTGCCTGCAGATCCAGGGCAGGCTTCTTCCCGCAGTTTGTAAATAACTGAGGAATTAATTGAGGAACGCACAACTGCAAGATGCAGGGGCAAAGGGTTTCCAAAAGAAAAGGTTCTGCGGCTTTGTGGAAGGGGGACTAGCAACTACGCTGTATATATCTATACAGAACCTCCCGGACTCGGTCAGCTCAGCTGGTTAGTGGGTGGTGCTGATAGCACCAAGGTCTCAGGTTCGATCCCCATCTTCCTGCATTGGGGTTGGACTAGATGACACCCGGGATCCCTTCCAACTGTACAGTTCTATGGTTCTGTGTTTGGAAGCGCTATACAAGGGAGCACTGCCACCTTTGTGCCCTGTCTGGTATTGCCTAGCTGGCCACCTGTGTGGTAAAAAAAAGAGAGCACAGACATGCATAAAACTTACACGTGCTCATGTATTTGGCATAAATGCAAATATAATTAGTGCAATACAATAAATTGGACAGTGTTCTCGAAGCGACTGGCATGAGTTTGGCCCAACTGCAGGTGGCAGTGAAAGATTGGCTTGCCTGGCGTGCTCTGGTCCATGGAGTCACGAAGAGTCGGACACGACTGAACAACAACAAATACAATACAGGTCACCATTAGTGGGGAAGACTGTGACCGAATGATGGACAACTTCAAGGCCTCTGCTTTCTCTTCTTATTGTTATTTAGCTTTAAAGTGGAATTGTACTGGAAGGCTGTGCAAATAGCAGACACTTTTGGACAGAGGACCAGCCCAGCTAATAGAGGACAGTTAAGGAGGACCCAACATTTTGCTGGCCACAGAATTCTTAGGGTTGTATGGACTTCCCTGAATTATCGCCAGCCTGGCTGACTAAAGTACAATCACGCTTAGCGTATATATATCACATTTAGAGTGTTCGGTGTGCTGTCTTAATTCCACCGTGTTGCAAAAGGAGAACTGGGGCTTGGAGAACAGTATCTTGCCTAAGACCATCTCGCGGGCCTTGTGGAAGAGCTAAGATTCAAAGCAGAAACTGCTACACCGTGTAACTAGCATGTGATCTTCCTTTTGCAGTGTCAAAGAATTACTTTCAGCGAAGGGAGTTTTCGTTCACGCTCCGCGATGACGTCTACGTGCGGTACCAGTCTTTCAACACACCCTTGGAATTGGAAAAAGAGATCCAGAAAATGTGCCCTCACAAAATTGACATTGGGGCTGTGTATTCGCACAAGGTATGTATGCACTTCAATGCTATAAAGCCAGACCGAGGAATCAATCTCCAGGTGTTGCTGCACTACAACTCCCATCATCACACTGGCCATTAGCATTGCTGGCTGCAGCTGATGGGAACTGGAGTCCAGCAACAGATGGAGGGCCACAGGTTCCTCAGTCCTATTATAAAAATGATTTAGAAAAGGTTTTCAAAACTGCCCTGGAGTCCACCATTTAACTGGCTTTAAAAAAGACTTGGCCCGTTGACTGTACAAATACGATCAAACATAATGTTACTGGAAACGTTGAAAAAAAAACCCCAATTACTTAACTGTCACAAGGCAGGGAAATAAAATTCTTAATTGCTGCAAGCAGCTATCATTTCTAAGTTATTTCTATTCCCTTTCGCTTCCCTGCAGCCCATCCAGCACAACATGGTACACCTGGGTGCCTTCCAAGCCCAGGAGAAAGAGCTCGTATTTGATATAGACATGACAGATTACGATGACGTTAGAAGATGCTGCAGGTATTTTTATTACCCTTCTGGGACAGTGATTTGGGGACAGGAAGCCAGTTTGATGGTGAGGATAATTGTATATGTTTGGGAAGATGGTTAGAGCATTCGCTCTCCATTGACTGATCACTCTTGAGTTCTGCTCTGAACTTCACAAGGTGCTGCCCACTTCTATGCTTCCGGCGTTGTTGTAACAGTTATGGACTAGAAACTTGTTTTGTTTTTACTTTAAGCTTGTTGTCTATTTTTGTGCTTTTATTTCCATGTGTGGGCATTCCCTGAACCTTGACAGCACATCAAATGGGAGTCTAGACTGTCAGTATTTTGTGGGAAGGATTCCCACACAAGTGGATACCAGAACTTTAGGTTTGTACAGTAAAAGAGCGTTAAAGGGCTCTGTCGCCCTGGCACAACAAATCCACTTTAAAAAAGAACCACACTTTTTGCAGTTTGGAAAGTGACAGGGAAATTCATTCAGAAGGGGGCAGTTGTGCAAATGACTAGCTAGGTCATCTGGAGGAGCCTTGACAGTTCAATCCTGTGCATGTTTGCCTGGAAGTAAGTCCCACTGTGTTCAATGGGACTTACTGCCAGGTAAGTCTGGATAGGCCTGCGGCCTGAAGAATTCCGAATAACACTCTTCTGGGAGCTTGGAAGAATTTAGTTTGCCATGCTGAGCCTGACTCAACCCAATGCTCTGTTCTTCTGACACAGCATGCAAGGAAGATTGCAGGTGAGCAGGATAATGGAAGCCACCCTTTGTTTTGTCCCACACACCTAATAATAAGAAGGATGCTAGATCTAAGTGTTGGATGCAACACAAAATCATATAATTATTTCATTAAAAGAAAATGCTTTTTACCATTGTGAACCTTCAGAATGTACGCAAGAACATGGAGTGTCCACCGTGCAGATACAGTGTCAAGTGACTTCTCATGTTCAGTGAAATTGCCTCTCCTTACATATGAGCCTCTTCCCACTGAATCCTGAAGCCATAGAACAGCCTCTTGGATTTCCTTGTTCCGTGCCTTTGGGTGTGTGTGTGTGTGTGTGTGTGTGTGTGTGTTAAGAAATACACTGCCCACTTTGGGCTGAAGAGCATTTAGCAGATCACACCCTGACTTACTTCCTTCTTTGTTAAGGGGCGCTTCCTAGTTTGGACATAACATAAAACTCTGGATTAATGTGGTCCAGGGTCTTGGCACCTAAGCCAATGTAGGAGAGGACGAGTGCTCAGCCCCAACATTTCCCCACTGTTCCATAAACCACAGAGTCTAGAACAATTGTCTGAACCGGGTTGTTGTGGTTTTCATATGGTTTTGTAAGCTTCCTTGTGGGATGCAGGTGGCGCTGTGGGTTAGAATCATAGAATCATAGAATCATTGAGTTGGAAGAGACCACAAGTTAAACCACAGAGCCTAAGGCTTGCCGATCAGAAGGTCAGCGGTTCAAATCCCCGCGACGGGGTGAGCTCCCGTTGCTCGGTCCCAGCTCCTGCCCACCTAGCAGTTCAAAAGCACATCAAAGTACAAGTAGATAAGTAGGTACCGCTCCAGCGGGTAGGTAAACGGCGTTTCCGTGCGCTGCTCTGGTTCAACAGAAGCGGCTTAGTCATGCTGGCCACATGACCCGGAAGCTGTACGCCGCCTCCCTCTGCCAGTAAAGCGAGATGAGCGCCGCAACCCCAGAGTCGGACACGACTGGACCTAATGGTCAGGGGTCCCTTTTCCTTTACCTAAGCTTCCTTGAAGGGTTGGAGTCATGGGTTATATTTTTAAACTAATCAGGGCTTCATTTTTTAATGACTTTTCTTTCAGCTCTGCAGAGATCTGCCCCAAGTGCTGGACTCTGATGACCATTGCCATCCGCATCATAGATCGGGCACTCATGGGTAAGTGACCGGTGGCCACTGTTGCCAGACTGTCCATTTTGCCCACCTTTCTTTCAGAGACTCACCCAAGTCAGCGTTTAAGAGGCTTCCAGCAGTGTGTACCATATTTTCACAATATACGATTTATCCAGTACCACTGGCTTTTGTGGAGCTTTTTGGGAAGTGTAAGCAAAAGAAGGTGAGTCCTTTTCCCAAGGAACTTCCAGCCTAAACAGATGGGGGGCAAATTAAGCTTATGCATTATAAACTTTAAAACTGGGGCTTGTGCTGCAGATGGTGATTAAAGGTGGATTCTGGGTCTGAAAAGAAAGGAGGCTGCAGATTGCTGTGCTGATGCAGCTTTTGTGATCCAAGCAGACACATAGGACAGACATGGAAGCTACGGTTCCTTTTCCATGTTCAAATTCTAGGGCTGCAATGGTGTCTTTAAGAGGGTACCTAATGTATCATTCTGCAGTGAGGAAAGGTCAATTTTCCTTAAATATCTAGTGGATATGATTACAACCATATGATTATGGGGACTCCCTGACTTTCCTTTTCATGCTTTTGCCTCTGTTACTACTGTCAGTCGGTGCAGCCTAACTTTCGGCATCAATATCTGCAGATGGTTAAACCGCTGAATTGGCTCTTCCATTTTACCCTCCTCATATGCTTTGTACCAATGGAATGCTTTTGTTATTTTATATTGCTGTATTTGTGTATGGGGGTGTGGGCGATAGTATCTACTAACACCAGTGTGGTGTAGTGGTGAAGAGCGGTAGTCTCGTAATCTGGTGAACCGGGTTCGCATCTCCGCTCCTCCACATGCAGCTGCTGGGTGACCTTGGGCTAGTCACACTTCTAGTGTGACTTGGGCTAGTGTGGTGTAGTGGTTAAGAGCGGTAGACTCATAATCTGGTGAACCGGGTTCACGTCTCCGCTCCTCCACATGCAGCTGCTGGGTGACCTTGGGCTAGTCACACTTCTCTGAAGTCTCTCAGCCCCACTCACCTCACAGAGTGTTTGTTGTGGGGGAGGAAGGGAAAGGAGAGTGTTAGCCGCTTTGAGACTCCTTCGGGTAGTGATAAAGCGGGATATCAAATCCAAACTCTTTCTTTCTTTTCTTTACTGGTATAAATACTAACACACGTGGTATGCTTGCTCAAATCTCACTTTAGCCATGATCAAGGGCAGTTTCTCTCTGACTCTCGGTCTCTCCTTGCTCTCTCTCTCTCTCTCTCTCTCTCACACACACACACACACCAACCAATCTGAAATATAAGAATAATAATGGCAGCCTACCTTACGGGACTGTTGTGAGAATTGCTGGGATGATGCATGCAGAGTGCTGTGAGCACTCGCAGCACTAAGGTTTTATTCATGCATTCTTGTCAAAGCTATTAACTTTTGTGCTTTCTGCTCTGCTCTTCTGCAACTCCAGAGGACTTCGGCATCAAGCACCGCCTCTGGGTGTACTCGGGACGGAGAGGCGTTCATTGCTGGGTGTGTGACGAATCGGTCAGGAAGTGGTCTTCAAATCTCCGCTCTGCAGCAGTGGAATATCTCTCCCTTGTGAAGGTGTGGTATCTTTGGGACAGAAGGAGGTGGAACTTATTTTCTGCATTGCAGGGGGTTGGACTAGATGACCCTTGGGTCCCTTTCCAACTCTACGATTCTATGATTATGTGACACTGGAGGGCAGAGGTAGGTAGGTAGGTTTATTTCGGCCATGTGGCCCATATCACATCGCAAAACACATTCATCATAATACACACAGAGAAAAACAATTTAACAAATTTAAACAATACAGTACAAAACCAATTTTTAAACAACCCATTTACACCCTTCCATCTAAGTCACACTGAGATCTGAGTCGTCCAACTGAACTAGTTTTTTTTTTATTAAAATAAAAAAACTTTTCTTCAAAAGTGGAACCAAAAATTTGGACCGAGCTGCCGAATGAATTGGAGGGCAGAGAATCAGTGGCCCAGTTAAGCTACAATACTGGTGTGGCGATCACCCAAACTTAGGATTGGCATAGAAGGAGTTAAAAGGAATAACCTTTAGGGGGCGGAGTTATGTGGGCTATATAAACCTCTCCCTGGGAAGGAGGGAGGTCTTTAGTCTTTTGGGGCTTGTCTTTTGTCAGGGTCTTGGTCTTTGTCTTTGACTTGGGGGCTTGTCGTGGGTATTGAGAGGTTGGAAGGAGGGTGGCAAGGGAAGGAGTAGGAACAGGGGTGGGAGAAATCGTTGGGCACTGTTGTTAACAAGAACACAACCAAGAAAGAACTGTTTATTCAGAAACCACATGCTTATGTACTAAACTTCAAATAAAACAGTTTTGTTCCAATATTCTCCTTGACTGAACTGAGTAAATACCAGACAGACTGGTTGGTGGCAGCGGTTAATTAACAAAGTGGTGAGCGCAGGTATCAACGGACCGTTAAACGTCTGGGGGACCTGTGCAGGTTGAGCAAACCGCCACAACTGGCCTGTCACGTTGGGACATGCCCCTAGGACAAGGAAAGGCAGAGCTGTGACATGACCAGAAGCAATCTTTAAAAATCCTGCTGGATCAGGCCAAAGGTTCATTTGCTTGAGCACTGTTCTCACACTGGCCGACTAGATGCCTCTGGGAAGCCCATAAAGCATGACTTTTCTAGCTCTCAGTGGAGGGGTGAGTGACATTAACCAGAGCTCATTTTGCATGTTTTTATTTTCTGGTGCATTTTCGATTCATTTTTAATCTTCCTGTTTCGAGCTTCTAGTTTTCTTTATTTTGTATTTAAATATTCCCTTGTTTGTAAACTGACTTGGAAATATAGACTGAAAGATGCTTAAATAAACCAACCTAAACCAAACCTCCATATTTCACAGGGTGGCGAAGAGACCATCAAGAAGGTGACTCTTCCGGACAACATCCACCCTTTCGTCAGGTCAGTTCAGGCAACAGCCAGAGAATTTATGGCATTTCTAGCATAGAGAGGTTGCACATTCTGAATTGGTTATTCAGCAAATGTTCAGGTTTAAAGTGTTGTTTTAAGCTGTGCTGAGAACCACTATGGAATAAGGAGGTATGGACTGCATTGTGGCTTTCTGATGGAGAAGGGTGAGTAGAAGCTACAGGTACAACTATTGTTGAGGCTCGTGGGCAGCTTTCTTCGGTGGCGTTCTGTTTCATATAATAATAATAATTTATTTTTTATACCCCGCCCATATGGCCGGGTCTCCCCAGCCACTCTGGGCGGCCTCCAACAAATACCAAAATACAATACAGAGTACTCTGTATACAATACAGAGTAATTTCACACTGAACCGCAAACCACTTCTATTTTCCAGGAGGCCGAGAAGAGCCTTCTCTATTATAAGAGCCTTGAGCCATGGGAGAATTTTTGAGCTGCTCCTAAAACCCTAAAACTAGGTTAGGCTGTGGTTAATGCAGTCCAAGGGTAGATATTCAGATGTGAAGTGGAGGAAAGGCCCGTTGAAGACTATGCATAACGGCTGGAGAATGTGCAGAATGCCCTTTTCACGGACAGATTCTGTGCACGTTCTCCATGTGGATGTGCACAATGGCCAGCTGTTATGCACATTAACCACTCAACTCACATCATCCCAATGTGCACACAGACGTACATTACTGATTCTGAGGCCATATCTACATTTCCTCTCCTGCAGGCAAGTCCTGGAATGTATGCCCATTGGCATGCATCCTATTTGTGCAATCTGCACAGAACAAAGACCTGCTCTTTTCCCTTCTAGCAATATTTTCGTGCTTTTCTAACCAGGGTTGGATGTGGCAATGCTACAAAATGATGCCATACTATGGTGCCGCTCCCTTCTTCAACAATACAGTGGTACCTCTGGATTTGCACACCTCTGGTTGCGTATCCTTTAGGATGTGAACGCGGCAAACCTGGAAGTATTTTTCTGGGTGCGCACATGCGCAGGAGCGTTCTACACGCCGCGTGCATGCGCAGAACAGGCAGCTCCGGTTGCGAATTCCTCGGGATCCGACCGGAGCTCCAGGACGGATCCTGTGTGCAGCCGGAGGTACCACTGTACAGATTTTCCCAGACCTAGGCAAGAGCAAATGAAATGCCATGGACGCTTTTGTCACCTCTGTGTTGCAAGCTGTTTCTGCTGAAATTCCCTGTTTCCCAAAATACTGGGTGTGGGTGGGCGTGTGAGTGTGTAAACATATTGCACCTTTCAGGGCAAAGGCCACCCACCTACTCCAAGGCAACTTGCAAAAGATAACTAACTTTGTATATATAAGAGGATAATTGAGCTTCGTATACATAGCAGGAATGCTGTTCTTCCAGATGATTGATAGCATAGTTCACTTTCTGTGCTTTCAACCCATGCCCTTGGTAACCTTCCTTGTGCCCATTCACATGCCTCTCCACCAAAGTTATCCCTAAAAAAAACACCATAATAAATCTTTAATACGGTCAAAGATCAGCAAGAAAATTGTACAGTACAATTCATATAATTGGTATCTGCTTAATAAAATGACAATTAAAATTTTGCAGATTTTAAAACGTTTTATAGAATTTTTATGGATGGATCTTAACCACCTGTCGACATTCCTGCAGTGGTCCTACGGTAGTTCGACTAGGGTATCAGTCACTGGTATTTGCTGTCATCACAGTGCGTCTTATTCTTGTCGCTATGTAGCAAATTTTTGCAACAATCCTAGTGGTCGCTGTGTCTTTGTCAGCTAAAAGGTATCTGGTGTAGGCTTCCTCTGATCAACCAGGCTGTTTCACCATGAGTGGTTTGATCAGTTCTTTCCTTGAGTCACGATACAGTGGGCAATATAAAAGTGGATTCGATCTCGTTGCCCTCACATGGGCATAGTCTTTGGTCAATCGGGGTCTTGTTGTATCTGCCCACAAGAGAGCTGAGGGGAGAGCATTAAGCCGGGCCCTGGAAAATGCCCAGCGATGTTTAGGGTTATCTAATGACTTGAGGTAATTTGCTAAGTGCATCCTTTGATGATCATAAAGAGGCCTGTAGATTGTTGAAAGTCGGTTAAGATCGTTTTGGTATTCAGTGTCAATGATTCTTTCTTTGATTAAATTTTTCGCCCTTCCCATTTCCAGGCTTAAGAGATGCCCTGAAGAGAGTCCATATGTGGATAGTTTTCTAAGGATGCCCTTCCTCCAACTTGATTGAAATTTATCACGGTGTATCAAGGAGAGCAGGCCTACTGGTGTCTTATTAAATCTTAGCCAGAAGTAAAAAGCAGCTTGCCACACTTTAGCTTCAACCCTGTGAAGGCCCGTTTCCAGGCGTAGGGCTGCATTGGGAACACATTTTGATACTTGAAATATTGATCTTAGAAATCCTGATTGGATTTTTTTCATAGGGGTCCAGATTGGAGAGAGGAACAAAGCGGTGCACCGTACAATAGTTGGGCTATCGGTTTAGCCATGAATAATTTTTGAGGGCTGCTGGAAAGTTTTCCCTCTGACTCTGATGTTTTCCCCTCTTCTGTTGCAGCGAATCTCTAAATGTGGTGAAGCGTTACTTCAGAGAGTATGCACTTGTCGAGCAGGACATTCTTGGAAGTAAAGAGAGCTATGAAAAAGTGTTGGCTTTGGTCCCAGAGAATATCCTTTCAAGAGCCTATGGGGCGTGCATAAAATCAGGGATGATAGGGGTTATATTCCATTAACTTTCGGAGGGCCCCTTCCCTGCAAGAAATAGTCAAAGCCATGGGGGCAAAAATCCAGATACCCCTGGGTCTGTTTACTGGCACTTGTGTTGATGCAGAGGTCAGTAAGTAGATTTATCCTGTATTGGAGGCTGCTGCTGCTGCTGCTGCTGCTGTTGGCATCCGTTTGCCTTTGGGGGTGAATTCAAACTTTTGGAAGGTTACAGCACCTGCTATGGCTTGGAGACCGATATGGGAGAGACATGTTTTGTTGCAACAGGGGCAGATGAAGGCATCTGGTTGTGCTGCTGCAGATGCGCCATGGCATTGCTTCTCTCTGCGCTCCTCCCAGCAGTCATTCCTCATCTGGTCGCTGCTAGGGATGCACAACCTGTCTGTCTCCAAGCATTGCAATAATCTGCAAGGGAGTGGCATATGGCAGGTGTAATGTTGCCAGCCTTCGTGTCACATTTGCATCAATCTTTGTAACACAAGAGTTGGACCAGATTTGAAAACTCCTTAACGATTTGGCCACCGGTTCGAAAAGAACTGCTCCTGGAATTCACTAAAAAGCACGATTCAGTCAAGCGCTGGGAGCTTTTGACAAAAGCAATGGAAAGACACAGTGTAAGTATTTGAGGTGCTTGAGGTAGCAGGGGGGCGTGTGCATGATAAGAATCTTTGGGGTGAGTCCCTAGGCTGCCAGCACTGGGTGATGGGGAACAAAGCAGCATGTGAAGCTGGCAAGGTTTTATTTATTGACCAAGAAGTGGGATTGACAGCTGAATTCGAAAGCAATGTTAGTGTTGGGATGGGCAGAGTGTTCGAACCCCTGTCTTGACAAAAGCACTTCTCACTAACCCCTTCGGCTGATTCCACCCCTGCCCCCAATATAAAACTGTTCAGCGTTGCAGCATGTGGTCTTAGGTGCTGTGTTGGCACAACCCTTCCTCCGGGACTGTAGACTCCTAATAAAGGGGTGAAATACAAAAGATCCTCCCAAGCATGAACCTTTTCCAATTCAGTATTCCTCTTCCTTCCCAGAACACACTCAAGAAAATGGTGCACACTGAGTCTGAGATCATGCTTCAGTACTGCTTTCCGCGGCTAGATATTAACGTCAGCAAAGGAATCAACCACTTGTTGAAGAGCCCCTTCAGCGTTCACCCCAAAACAGGTGGGTTGCTTCAACATACCTTCCTTTAGTCTAGATGGGGATCTAATAGGGTGTTGGATAGGGCCTTGGCCTCGGATCTGGGAGTTCACATATCCCCTTAGGTGTGCCGGCTTCACTGTGTGTCCTTGGGCCACTGGCTTGTCTCTCTGCCTAAACTACCTTGCAGGGTTGTTGAAAGGATGACAGCGCTCTGAGCTGTGGAGGAAGGGTGAGATAAAACCATGTTGTCAGTGGTAGTAGCAGTATTGTTGTCCTTCCCCCCCCCAAAAAAAGCATGTAGAGTTATATCTATGATGGCATCCAGAAACGCCCCTTCTAACTTGTTCATTGCCCTCCTTTAGGACGTATTTCAGTTCCAATCGACCTGAAGAAACTGGATGATTTTGACCCATTTGCTGTTCCCACTATAAGGTATGAATGATCCAGCTTTGGGCACATGGAAAGGTGAAGTGCAGCACACACTGCTACTTGTCTCTTGGAGCGCAGAGCAGCACCAGCTGTCTGTGTTAGCTTCACTGCGTAGCCTGGGGATAGCCACTGTGGTGGCTTCCGCAGGCTGTTGGACTACAACTCCCATCAGCCCCAGCCATCATGGCCAGCGGTTAGGAAGGGCGGCCATTGTACTCTAACAGCACCTGGAAGACACTATATCAGCTGCTCTTCACGTGGTTAGACCTTTAGGTCACTGAACAAGGAAGATTACAGCATCTTGCATTAACAGAGGCAACACTGTTTCCTTAGCTTTTTTAACTGAGGGGAGGGAACTCCTGTTTCTTACTCCTAATTTCCTTTAACCCTCATTTCTCTGCAGCCACAAGACAACATTCTCCATTACTTAGTCGACGAGCAGCCTTGTGCCCTTCGTTGCTTGGGAATTCTAAGAAACAAACAAACAAACAAAATCGGTGCAGTTTTGAAATCAGTAGTTGCAATCACTGAAGTTTTGTTTTTGTTTTTTAAATCATATTTATTGATTTTCCAATATATTTCTCCAATTACCAATCAATTAATTAAAACAATTCCAATTATGCCAAATTTTTATAATTTGTGGACTCCCCATGTCTCGGACTCCGGAGCACTTTTCTCATCTCTTCCAGTTGCATTCACAGTCCAATACTTTCACAGCCTCTGATATATGCCAGCAAGCAGACACGATTATAATAAGTAATGTCTCTGTATGGATAAAGTCACTCTCATTCCAAATGCCACATTCCGGACTGCGCCATCTTCTCCTCCTTCTATTACAGACCGAACTTCTTAGCACAGCTCTCTCCCCTGCACGCATTCCATCCACCCCTTTCCTCCATAAATTCCACTATCAATCGTCCATCAAGGCTGGCTTCTCCCTTTGAAAAGGTGTTCAGCTTCACGAGTTCTCCTCGGCAATTAATCTTTGCTGCGCCATTACCAGCCGGAAGTCCTCCATTGCTATTAAATCATTCCAAATCTTGTTTCAAGTCCATACAGTTTGTTTATGTAACGTCCAATTCTACCTAATTCACTCTCAGTCTTTAAAATCTGCTTGCTGTTTCCCTGTGAAAGTGGATTTTCTGGGGGAGGTTTCGCCCATGTCCCCACCGTTGGAGCTGAGGCAGGTAGGAAGAGAGCCTTGGGAAGAGGCTCTCCCTAGAGAGGCTTGCCTGGTGCCTGCTCTGTTTAGCTTTTCAACACCTGTGTTCTGCTGCCCCAGAAACTACTACTTGTTGCTGTTGTTCAGTCGTGTCCAACTCTTCGTGACTCCATGGACCAGAGCACGCCAGGCACGCCTATCTTTCACTGCCTCCCGCAGTTGGGCAAAACTCATGCTAGTTGCTTCGAGAACACTGTCCCACCATCTTGTCCTCTGTCGTCCCCTTCTCCTTGTGCCCTCCATCTTTCCCAACATCAGGGTCTTTTCCAGGGAGTCTTCTCTTCTCATGAGGTGGCCAAAGTACTGGAGCCTCAACTTCAGGATCTGTCCTTCCAGTGAGCACTCAGGGCTAATTTCTTTAAGGATGGATAAATTTGATTATTTTAACTGGTGTATCCAGTATACAAAGGCTAATGTTGTCAGCCAGTAATAATTTAGTGGGGAAGGTAAATGGCGTTTCCGTGCGCTGCTCTGGTTTTGCCAGAAGCGTTTTAGTCATGCTGGCCACATGACCTGGAAAAACTGTCTGCGGACAAACGCCAGCTCCCTCGACCAGTAAAGCGAGATGAGTGCCACAGCTCCAGAGTCGTTTGCGACTGGACTTAACTGTCAGGGGTCCTTTACCTTTACCTTTTACCAGGTTTTGTGGCATTCCTGATGTTTCTGTTTTGTTTTAGCCGCCTCTGTCACGAGCTGGACACAGTTAGCAATGACGAGGAAGGTGCAAAAGAAAATGAAGGGGAGCCCGAAAACTCTCGGCGAAGCAGAGGTCCGTAGAAGGCAGCATAAGACCTTATGAAATCTTCACCCACTTTCAAACATGAGATTGTAATAAGGCAATATTAAAACGTATACAGTGGAACCTCGGTTGTCAAACATAATCCTTTCCGGAAGACTTCTGAAACGTTTGACAACCGAGGCGCAAAGGGCTGTCGGCAATTTCAATGTTGCAAATGGAAAAACGCGCCGCAGAAGCTGTTCGACTTCCGAGGTGCGTTTGAAAACGGAAGCAATTACTTCTGGGTTTTCGGTTTTCAGTGTTCTGAAACATTCTGCTTCCGAGGCGCTCAAAAACCGAGGTTCCACTGTACAATCATAACAACATGGCGATCCTTAGAAGTTTTAAGATGGGTTTTTAATTGTTTTTTTTAGAAATGTTTTAAGTACAGTCGTAACTTGGTTGACGAACGCCTTGCGAGTCGAACGTTTCAGCTTCCGAATGACACAAACCCGGAAATGAGTGTTCCGGTTTGTGAATGTTCTTTGGCATCCAAACTTCCGGCTTAGCTGTCACGGCTTCCGGTTGGCTGCAGGGAGCTTCCTGCAGCCAATCGGAAGCCGCGCCTTGGTTTCCAGACGTTTTGCAAGTCAAACGGACTTCCAGAACGGATTCCGTTCAACTTCCGAGGTATGACTGTACTGTATGTTTTTTTGTTTTTTTTTATACCGTGTTGACTTAACATTTTTCTGTTTGCTGCCTTGGACTTGGGAGAAAAGGCATAGCACATATTGTGCTATGTTTCTTCAGTGCAAGCATTTTCACTCGCCAGAAAGGACAATCTCTTTCCCCCACCAAGCAATGTTCCAGGGTTTTGCCAAACCACCACCCACTAAGCCACCAAGGAGGAGATTTTTTTTGGGGGGGGGACCCATCACAGAAGCTGACAGGACCCATTGGTTGAATCTCACCTATAAAGAAATAATAAATAATGAGTGGGATCCAATGGCAATCGTTCTGTAAGCACAAAGATTTCTGCTTGCATGTGAAATGTTCTTCCCCTCCCCCCCCTCCGAACCCTTAAATCTGTTGTAGGGGTTCTCCCAGGGCTTCAGAGTAAATTGTTGGGGGGGGGGGAGTCCTGTTGCACAAATGTAATGTCTGTTATCCAAAAGGAAGAAAAGATATACAGCATTCATTGAGTTCTTACATAACCCTGCAATGGGCTTGGCCTCAGAGTTACATGTCACACGCATTCAGGGCCAAACCCTGACATGTGCGTATTTATAGCCTCTTTGGCTAGAACAGGGGTCAGCAAACTTTTTCAGCGGGGGGCCGGTCCACTGTTCTTCAGACCTTGTGGGAGGCCAGACTTTATTTTGGAGAAGAAAAAGGATGCAAGAGCACCACGAGCCCCGGTGGCTGCTTACCTGTGTCTTGCGAGCGGCAGGGGCTGATGGCGGCAGAGGGATGATGAGCGGCGTGCGAAAGGGCTCTGGAGAGGGGCTGCTTAAAATGGCAGGCGCTCGAGCGCTCTGCTGCTGGCAGCAACAAAGCCCCGCCCCCTTCCTCCTCTAGGCAGGGCGGGGAGAAGCCAGGAGGAGGGAGGGAGGAGGCAGCGGCGTGTGAGGGAGAGGGAAAGAACGCACATGCTGGAGATGCACGCGGCGATTCCTGGACTGTCCGCGGACCGGATCCAGAAGGCAATTGGGCCTGATCTGGCCCGCGGGCCTTAGTTTGCTGACCCATGGGCTAGAATGTGAGATTAGGAGACTGACTTTTTAACGCTGATCAGAGCACATGGAGGGTGGCAGGGAAAGATGGGAAAAAATCTCACCCTGCCTTAGCTCTGCTGCTTGAAATCTTTTCTCCCAGCTGGCTCAGAGCAGGCTGGGGAAAGTGTATCAAAACATCTCCATCTAGTGGATAAAGCTGATACGTGTCCCTTACTTTCAGGAGCAGATGAGACACAGATTGTATACACCACACATCTAAAGCACCTCAGCAACCAATTCTGGGGGCTGTACTTTGTTAAGGGTGCTAGGAATTCTAGCTCTCTGCAGGGTAAACAACAGTTTGCAGGATTATTAAGTGTGTGTGCTTTAGACGGATGGTGTCTATGCAGCCACATGCTCCTGCTTTCTGTTGTAAAAGGGCATAGGGAACCTGTGACCCTCCTGCGGTTGTTAGACTACATCTCCTATAATCCCTGAGCATTGGCAGTGCCAACCTAGGGCTCACGGGAGTCAGAATCCAATAATATCTGGAGGGCCACAGCTTCCCCAGCTGTGTGTACAGATGACTTAGTTTAGCATGGAAAGTGAACAGCCTGACCACATGCTTTGTTGTATGTCTTCTGTTTATAGATTACAAGAAAACCAGCCTGGCTCCATACGTGAAAGTCTTTGAGCAGTTCCTGGAGGAAATGGAAAAATCTCACAAAAAGGAACGTCTCAAGGCTAGCGGTAAGGGTTTGAGTCAGAATGAGAGGGTTGGCCCTGTGCCGTCTGTGATATTCCTAAACGTTTATTACCCCTGTTTGCAGTCAGTTTTACTGGGGACCCATAAACACACTTTAGAAGGTTGTTTGTTTTTTTACAGAACACCCTTGCTTTGCAGAAGATATGTACCACAGCTCTGTTGCATCCTTCACTTTGAAATTTTCTTTGGTTATTCTTGTACGTCTTGATTTTGGACTCTGGCTTATTTTGCTCTGTGACAGAGGCTATGTACACACCATACATTTAAAGTGCATACATACACACACACACACACACACACACACGGAATCCAGGGACCTGTAGATTGCCCCTCACAGAGCTACAATTCCCAGCACCCTTAACAAACTACAGACCCCAGGATTATTTGGGAGGGTATGGCATGTACACAGCCTTAGGCTGAAGGCAAAACCACAAATAAGAAATGTGGTTCTGGCACCCAAAACAGCTGCCCTAGCTTTCTCATTGCCACCCCCCTAAGGTGGTACAACTTCCGCTGGTGTCGTTACACTGGGCTTCTCTGTTTTACGTAACTGGCTGCTTCTAGTGGAGGCCAGGGAAACACAGCATAGTGATGTCCAGATGGCAGGGAACATTGTATTGCATGCTACAGAGCAGGGAAATCGGCACCGGGCTATTTTGGGCAACAATGCTGTTTTGTTTGCTTTGTTTAAGGGCCCCTCCAGACATGCCTTTTATAGTGCTGGCCGTACTATTTATACTGATCCTCAAAAAAAGCCCCAGAAACAATGCCATCATTGCGTCAGGTTTCCAGTTTATGTCCCTCATCATCCCTGTTCTTTTTTTTAAACTTGCTGCAAAAAAATCCAACAATATTCAGAACTCTAGAACCATTGTGCAAAGACATTGTGGTGTGGATGTTCATTCTGCAGATACTCCACTTTTGTGGGTGGGTGATCAATGATACGTTCCTCAACTTCTGTTTGGCGCCTTTTCCCTGCAGCCACCTAAGAGTTCTGTAACTTTAAAAACAAATAAATTGGGACATGACTTTTGTAAGTTGTTTTAAACTATTTTAAATATTGTATTCCAATTTTTTCAACCTGCCCTGTAGCCTTAGGGTGAAGGGCAGAATAATAGCTATTGTTATTAATTCGTTACAGAACATGTTGGATAATACCTTTGAACTATGCCTTACCAGTATATTTTCTCTTTTTAGACGTGCAACTGGATTTCTGAAGTTTTTTTCGACATTCAATGCACAGTAATGAGGACCCTTTCATGCAGTCAGACAGCTGTGTTCATCTGCAGTGGAACGTATTTTTAGCTGCCTTGTTAGATTCTTGCAGCAGCCAACCACTCCCATTTACAGAAGCAGACCAAAGTACTGTAATAATCCCCCCCCCCAATCCAAAGGCTGGTGATTAGAATAGAATTGGGCGCTCACAGTCTTGTAGGGGCCAGCAGCAGAATTCAGATCCCATGTGGCAAAAGGACCTGATGTAAATTACCCACATGATTAAAATTTAAACATTCGTCAGTAGTGTTCAAATTCTGCGTAAGGTGGGAGCCTACTCAACATGATGTGTCTTTCACTGGTAGGAGATAAAAGAAGAGTTTATATTATATACTAGCACAGAAAAATGGTGTGGTGTGGTGGTGTTTCAAATAACAGGAAACTCTGGTTGGTACTTTGAAGGCTTGATTTGGTTACCAAGAATCAGATGTGCAGGACTCGGCAGAAAACATTGTGGCACGTTTATGGCAAAAGAGGCAACAGGCAATGTGCTAAGCAGCCCTGGTTATCTCATCATCCTCTCTTTTCCAGTACAGTTCTTGTTGGTTTTGTCCCCTGCCGCCATTTTTTTAAATGCAGAAAGTTCAGTATGCATTTGCTTTTGAGTAGGATGCCTCTTAGATTAACGATCCTGAGTTAATGAATGAATGTAAGCTAGGTATTTTCTGTAAACATCTGGGCAGCTTTTCATTCTCAAGAGTTTGCATTTTGCCCCCAAGAGAGGCACTAGAACAGACCTGCTCTGCATGTGAGCCACCAAGCTAAATTCCACCTGCAGGTCATGTGTCAAGGCAGCAGTGGCTATTTCTCAGCCCAACAGCCTAATCTGCCTCCAAGCCTTTTTTTCTGCCCCCCCCCCCCCCCGCTACCAAAGACTCCGCTGATTTTTATTAGCAGCAGAAAGAAAGCAAAAGCTAAGTCGACGCAACACAGAGATTCTGCCGGGGCTACACAAACTTTTGGCCATACCCACTGAAACACAGCATAATCCTAGCCATGTCTACTTGGAAGTATGCCCTATTGAATTCAGTGGGTCTTGCTCCCAGGTGAGTGACATTAGGTTTGCAGCCTAAATCAGTCTCTGAGTTGCAGGTATTACAATAAAGCAGCATAAGGCCTTAAGGGTGCTCCAAAAGGAATTATTGTGACAAAGGTATAGGGGGGAAGTCAGGAGAGGGTTACAGGAAGTGTGCGTAATAGCCATGCGCGAATCGCCCACCAGAAAGCAGGCTGAGCAGCTTTGCTCCATGTACGCAACATCTATGCTGTAACCAACAGTGCCTTTCCCACTTTCCTGTTGTTATTATCTTTCTTTTAATTCTGTACAGGCTAAATGTTAAGACTGTTTATTTATCATCTTAGAATGAATTTGTTTCATGTTGTCCTTTTTGTTTTTCTTTGTATTTAAAGCTCCGTTGCCCTAAAATCTTTACATTTTCATAAATAAATTTTTTTCAAAAGACCCACAAAAGTTGTGAGCTTGCATACGGTCTGAAAGGAGGGGAGAACCTACTCTCTTGCAGTTTACATGTGTTTCCTCAGATGGTTGCATAGACACAAGGGGTTGCTTCCAGATGTCCTGCTCGTTAAGCAATCACCCTGATTTGTTTGAAGAATTGCAACTAATCACCAAACTTAAAACCATGGAGAAACCTGGTCTGAACAAAGACATTGGATTCTTATCTCATTATACATAACAAAGCTATCTTTAGCCATCTCACCCCTTGCCTTTCCCTGAAAGACTAATTGCAGCCGTTAAGAGTCGTCAACAGGTTTTCCACACCTATCAGCCGATCACCCATTCCCACCACCCTTCTGAGTAATACCCCTCCCCACTCCCTCACTATATTTAAGGATCTGGTGACTTCTGTTTCAGTGTATCTGAAGAAGTGTGCATGCACACGAAAGCTCATACCAAGAACAAACTCAGTTGGTCTCTAAGGTGCTATTGGAAACAATTTTCTATTTTGTTTGAAGAAAGTTTGCGGAGAGGTTAGAGGACATTGGCTTCTTAATGAGCATTTGTCTGCATGGAGAGCAACACCATACATTAAAAGCACATCTAACACATGACTAGTTTCCCCCGCATGGAGTCACAATTCCCAGCCCCCTTAACACAGTGACCAGGATTCTTTGGATGGTGCCATGTGCTTTAAATGTGTGCTGTGGATCTTTGTCAAGCGATTCTTATCCCGTAAAGGTAAAGGGACCCCTGACAGTTAAGTCCAGTCGTGAACGACTCTGGGGTTGCGGCGCTCATCTCGCTTTACAAGCCGAGGGAGCCAGCGTTTGTCCGCTCCGCAGACAGTTTTCCGGGTCATGTGGCCAGCATGACTAAGCCGTCAACAGAACACCGACACCAGAGCAGCGCATGGAAACACCGTTTACCTTCCCAGCAGAGCGGTACCTATTAATCTACTTGCACTTTGACATGCTTTTGAACTGCTAGGTTGGCAGGAGCTGGGACCGAGCAACGGGAGCTCACCCCGTCGCGGGGATTCAAACCGCCGACCTTTTGATCGGCAAGCCCAAGAGGCTCAGTGGTTTAGACCACAACGCCACCCTCGTCCCTCTTATCCCATACTTCCTAGCATATTTTCCTACCATGTTCCTTACTGCAAAAAAAAAAAAAGATATTTGGAGTGGGGTGGTTGGGCAGAAGTAGGTTAATGGCACAAGAGTATCAGATTCTCTCTAATTATGTTGCCTGAATTTTCTGGTATAAGACTGAATTCTACCCACAAAACAGCAACAGCCTGCAAGTCCCCAGGGGGCTTCCACACCAGGCAGTTAGTGTGGAATTGCCTCACTAGGGGTGTAATCCCAACCATGGCTGCTGCCCAACAGTACTTAATGGAGTGGCCAGGCCACCACCTCATGTGCAGCCCTGCCAAGTCAGCACAGATGCGGGGAACAAGCAGCCTGAAGTTGAGGCAGCAACTGGGCCCAGTGAATGCCCCACATCAGGGCTTTTTGCCAGCATCACTCCTACCTGCATGTTTGTGTGGAAATGCTGATGGGAGGGACACTAGCATCCCTCCACAAGTAGAGGCCAGCAGGGCTGAGTGAAAGGATAGCTCCAACCAATACACACACACACACATACACAGTCTGGGGCAAAGGAGAAGAAGAGTTTGGATTTGATATCCCGCTTTTCACTACCCGAAGGAGTCTCAAAGCGGCTAACATTCTCCTTTCCCTTCCTCCCCCACAACAAACACTCTGTGAGGTGAGTGGGGCTGAGAGACTTCAGAGAAGTGTGACTAGCCCAAGGTCACCCAGCAGCTGTATGTGGAGGAGTGGAGACACGAACCCGGTTCACCAGATAACGAGTCTACCGCTCTTAACCACTACACCACACTAGCCCAAGTCACACTAGAAGTGTGACTAGCCCAAGGTCACCCAGCAGCTGCATGTGGAGGAGTGGAGACGCAAACCCGGTTCACCAGATTACGAGTCTACCACTCAAACACTTTCCTTTTTATAGGGCATATACACAGCAGCAGCATCCATCAGAGTTGTCCTCCATTCCCCCATGGCTGTTTCTTTTCTCAGGCTGCAGCAAATCTGACTTCTTTTTTTGGTAGAAGTGGAGCAGCGGCACAGTCTGCAGGTGTGGTGAGCTCTTACTGTTACTCTTTTGTCTTTCTAAGGCAAAAGATACAAACTGTCATTACAGCCTTTATAGTAGTTTTAAACTACAATTTCCCCTTCTTGGTGCTGTCGGTATGTTTCCCGTTCATTTATTACATTGTACCTAAAAACTTTTTTGTATTGTTTTAATTAACAGTCAGCATACAGAAATCTTTACAAAACAAATGGAGGGTTGTTGTGATTAAAATTGTGATTGCACACAAACTATGCATTTGCAGAATTCTGCCATCTATTTTTCAGCTCTTGAAGTATAAGCCTTGCCAGAAATCATGCTCAGCATTATTCACCTTATACGTGATAAGAATTCACCCTTTTTTGTGCTGTAACATCTTTCATCCATGCATATTGCCACAGGTGGCAAAAGTAGCAGCTGAGGTTTCATTCAGAAGCATTTAGTATTGCTTTTTTTCAAGGGTTATAAGAAACTGTGAAGGCCCACAAAGAACATGCAGGCTACAAAAGCTGTCCTCGACATACAAGCATAGGATGATGCCTTACACTGAGTCAAACCATAAATCCATCTCGCTCTGTATTGCCTACTTTTCACTGGCAGGTTTCCCAGCTTTATTCTGGAGACCCCAGGGACTGGACCTGGGCCCATCTGCAGGCAGGCCAGATGTTCTGCCACTGAGCTATGGTCCTTCGTCTTCAAGAAAATAAATTCCACAGATGTGGCTGTTCTTGCGGTGAAAACGAGTCACAGGGTACCATAAATCTAAAATGACACTGGGAATTGTGTTCTCAGTACAAAAAGTAACTGTTCCACTTCTGATGTTTATACTTTTCTTGCACTGCTAATTTATCACCCAAGGACTGGGGGTTGGGAAAGCATCACACCAACTTGGATGGAATATTGTATTCATGTGCTCCCTTTTTCAGCTATATCCTACTGTATTATTAGGGGTGAGGTTTTTTCTAGTAAAACACACACACGTTCTAACATACTCAGGTATGTTAAAGGTAAAGGGACCCCTGACCATTAGGTCCAGTGGCGGATGACTCTGGGGTTGCGGCGCTCATCTCGCTTTATTGGCCGAGGGAGCCAGCGTGCAGCTTCCGGGTCATGTGGCCAGCATGACAAAGCCGCTTCTGGCGAACCAGAGCAGCGCACGGAAACGCCGTTTACCTTCCCACCGGAGCGGTACCTATTTATCTACTTGAACTTCATGCTTTCGAACTGCTAGGTTGGCAGGAGCAGGGACCGAGCAACGGGAGCTCACCCTGTCGCGGGGATTTGAACCGCTGACCTTCTGATCGGCAAGCCCTAGGCTCTGTGGTTTAACCCACAGTGCCACCCGTGTATGGTATGTTACAGGGCTTCCCCCCCCCCCAGCCGGAACTTGCCAGAGCTCTGTTCTGGCACCTCTCAGGTGGGCACCATTGCCATTCTAAGAGGACGAGGGAGGTGTTCATGGTGAGTTCTGACACCCCTTTTTCTAGAAAAATAGAACTGACTACCTATATGCTTGCCCAACTACCCACTGTGGTCAACATTATGCATCAAGTAGGCTCCTTTGGGGAAGAAAAGCCAGACTATGTATAAATAGTCTGACAAAGTAGACTCAGCCCCCCCCCCCCCAATTAAGCCACAATAGATTTGTTAGCCTTTAAATGTGCCACAACACACTTTTCCCCCCTGCAGTGGGTTGATGTGGCTATCATTCTGGAGATAACCCTCTCCAAAGTAAAGTACATGAGAGCTTGTGAAGACCGGTGACTTTGAGACTCAGCTAGAAATCCGACTTCCCCTGGTTTGAAACTTGCTTCTGCCACAGACTCGCTAGATAGGCAAGCCACAATCTTGCCTCAATTTCCCACCATCAATGTTGACCACTTTTCAAGGCTTAACAGGAAAAAACGACATGAAGGGTTTTTGAACTGTATAAGCGCTGTGTCATTGCTAGTCCTTAGTATATGTATATACTGCAAGTCCTAAGTATATGTATATATAAACCTACCAACTCAAGAAAGAACTTCCTCTATCTCACAAAGTGGTTCCTAAGATATGAGACAATTAGTATTTATTTGTATTTGTAGAATACTTATTTCACATTTTACAGACCCAGGAGGCTCCCATAGGGTACCAGGATCATCCAGGCAACATACCCTGCCTTTGTTCTTTGTCTTCCCTGGTGCCGGCTCTCTCCCACCTCCTACTAGGCAGCAGAGGCCATTAGGCAGCTCTTCAGACAAGGGAGTGGAACTTCCGCAACTGGAACTTTTGTAGCCCGTGAGGAGGGTAGGTTTTTTCCTCCTGGCTGTTAGCAGTTTCTAGGTAGCAGCCTAGCCACCACCACCAAGGTCCTCTGATACAGGGGGTAGGGCACAGCAGAGCAGCTTAAAATCACACAGCCCATGACAGAGACAGGTTTTCTTTTCCTGACAGTCAACAGGCAAAATAGAGTTTCCCTCCCTTCCCCCCCCTTTTTTTTACACACACAGTTATGTTTAATGTTATCTTCCATATCTATAATATGGATCAGGCTTTGTTTCTAACTGCCTCAACTGTTCCTCATAAGGCTTGGTTTCCAGACCCTTCATCATCCTAGTCGCCTTCCTCTGCTCACCTTCCAGCTGCTCAGTATCCTTCTTCAGTTAGCCTGCACTGACCGGCAGCAGCTCTCCAGGGTTTCGGAATGGGGGGGCATTCCCAGCCCTCCCTGGAGATGCCGCCCAGGACAGAAGACCTGCATGCAAAGCAGATGGTCCAATCCTGCGCTATGGAGACCCCTAGCCTGCCTTGAAGGATGTGGGGATGGTCTCCCTTTGGAAATAGGGCTGCAGGAAGAAGGATATGAAACGAAGATGCAGCCCAGCTGCAGGTGGAACAGCAGGTGCCTCCAAGTTATGAAAGAGGAGCATCACCACTCAGGAGGGGCCAGGTGGGCCCAGGTCCAGGTGGGAGGGTTGCCACTGTTAATTAAGACAATTTATACAGATAAAACTGCAAACCTGATTGTAAATACAGTAATGCCGTTACAGGGGTGGAAATGTAAGATATAGAAGGGAACAAGGCAAGGATGCCCCCTATCACTGCTTCAATATATATCAGCCCTAGAGGTGGTGGTGGTGCAGAGAGTAAGAGATAATTCTGACCTAAAGGGGATATGGATGGGCCAACAGAATTATAAGATAAAAGCCTTTGCAGGTGATGTGGTGTTTTTTTGTAGAACTATTGACAAGTGTACAGTACCTAAGTTATTGGAGGAAATAAGAAAATATGAAGTTGCAGGTCTAAAATAAAACTGAAACTAAGGTTTTAGTGAAAAATATGGATGCACAGGCAAAAAAATATTTGCTGATGGTCAGTAGGCTGACAACCGAGAAGTTGAAGTATTTGGGAATATGGCTAACAGTGAAAACCCCCAATATATTTCTTTTAAAAAAATAATAGTATTTATTTTTATTGATTTGGGGGGCAGCTGCCCCCCGCCCCCTGGCTATACCCATGCAAACCTGCAGAGTCCTACTACAGCACATCAGTGGCCCATGAAACATGTTACAGGTAGGTAGCCGTGTTGGTCTGCCATAGTCAAAACAAAATAAAAAATTCCTTCCATTAGCACCTTAGAGACCAACTAAGTTTATTCTTGGTATGAGCTTTCGTGTGTATCTGAATAAGTGTGCATGCACATGAAAGCTCATACCAAGAACAAACTTAGTTGGCCTCTTAGGTGCTACCATGAAACATGGTGGTTAGTGTATTATTTTAATTATTTTCAACATTCAAATGGTGCCATTTTGGTCAAAATAGCTCACAGCGCAGCTTAGCCAAATCACAAAACAAGTTCTCTGTCCTGAAGATCACAATCCAAAACGGCAACCAAACACGCAGAGAATGGAAGCGGAGGAAGGAGGGGAAAGCGAGCTCAAACACACGTTCTTAAAAGTCTCGTCCGATTGTCAATTGCGGTTCCC
This sequence comes from Lacerta agilis, assembly GCF_009819535.1. Lineage (NCBI taxonomy): Eukaryota > Metazoa > Chordata > Lepidosauria > Squamata > Lacertidae > Lacerta > Lacerta agilis. The sequence continues at coordinate 5,888,932 of NC_046313.1, read as the reverse complement.
TTCCCCTTTCCGTGTGCCACGCAAAACAAGTGTGGCTATTTTCAGTACAGTCTGAGGATCACCGCGCAGGAATATCGTGCTTTCTGGCACCGAATTATTGCAGGGCTTTCCGTGTTTACTGCAACTTTTGCTAAAGGCAGAGCAGGGGGCTCTTCGCGTGGTGGAAAGAAGCAAAAGCAGCAGCGAGAGGAGCGCATGGAACCATAGAACAGCGCATGGGGCAGCCCCCCGGAGACCCGGAAGCCATTTCGGCTCGGACCGGAAGTCGCCCTCCCTCCGCCTCTCGCTCTCTTTCTGCCTCCATCTTGCGCCCGGCTCGACCTGTACAGTAAGTTCCCCCCGTTTGCATCCGCCGCCATCCTCCTCGGCGAGCCCCCTGACAGGGCAGGCGGGAAGCTCCCGAAGCCGGGGCGGCCTCGGACCGCTCAGGGGCTCGAGGCGGGGAAAGATGCGGCGTTGGGCGGGTGGGCCGAGCCCAGGGCTCCGGAGCCAAGCGGCGGTTCCGCGAATAGGCCGCTTCCCCCGAGTTGTAGGGCCTTCGGGAAAGGCCTTCCGCTCGTAGGGAAACGGTGGCAGGAGGCCCTGAAGGGAAGGACCACTGGGAGGGAGAGCCGAGGGGGGCAGAAAGACATTTTGGAGGGAGACCCGGCTCTCCACCCGCCCCCTGAGCGTGCCTTCCCTTCTCTGGGCGCCCTTGCTGGAAACAGAAGGGCGCTCGCCCCCTTTGGACTCGACCCTCCCCCTTGGAGCTTGGAGGTCGACGCCTGGAGGACCCTGGGCCGCACCTGCCACTTTGCCACCCCCCCTCCCCACTTGAAAAGGGGTGTCATTCTTGGCAGCAGGGTCTGCCAGGAGGGGGAAGCGGGGCTCTGGCCTTCCGCTCAGAGGTGGTGCTCTCATAGCGCTCCTCTTCAGGAGGGTTCCAGGAAGGTTGGCATTGAGTGGGTTGGTGGCTGTGCATGTTGGGGCACAGGCTTAAGCGCCTGGTGAAATGAAGGGAATTGAGGTTTGTCCTACCGTTCAGTTAAACTATTTCTGTTTGGATGAGTATTATGCCTGTCAAGTTACAGGTGGGTAGCCGTGTTGGTCTGCCATAGTCAAAACAAAATAAAAAAAAATTTCCAGTAGCACCTTAGTTGGTCTCTAAGGTGCTACTGGAAAGAATTTTTTTATGCCTCAAGGAGGAAGTGCAGGGGTAAGGAAGCTCCTGCATGAGAGTGAATGGAAGATCTCGCTGTATCCATAGTTTGGGTACATGGCGGTTGTAGGGTGGAGTTGTAGCAAAGCAAATAGGTGCCTTGCTGGATCAGACCAAAGGCCTACCTAAGCCTGTGCTCTTTTTCCAACATTAGCCAACCAGATGTTTTGGGGAGATCCTACAGGCCTTTTCTGTTTCTCACCATAGTCTGCTATGCTGCCATTGAGCATGGATGGTTAATTTAGGTATCATGGCTGATAGTAATACTGCCAGTCTTGCTTGCCATACAACTTGGTTAGGTGAGGGTAGAAGTGAATAAAAGCTTTTTAACCCATTGGTAAACATCCAGGGATGAAAGTTGATTATGGATACTGAAGTTGGGCAGGTCTCCTGTAGTTGTATCAATAGTCCTTCAGTGGATATGGTTTTTTATGCATTTAGTACAGAAATTGGGGCTGGTTAAAGTTAAGTAATTTGACAAACAAAAGTTTTTGAATGTATGCATATTTTTTTTGTGTGACTACCTAGAACAAATTGTACTTGGTAGCAGTGTTCATTCTCTAGGAAGTGATTCAATTTTTTCATATGTAGCTTGCCATGATAATCTGATTGTAGAGAAGCAAGATTTTAGTTAGATACCCTGTAGTGTTTTTACACTAATTCTGTAGAAAAGTTGACTGAATTTTACTTCCCTTCTCCCAGAAATGCCTGGTGAAGCCACAGAAACTGTTCCAGCAACAGAACAAGAGCTGCCACAGCCTCAGGCTGAGACAGGTTAGTGCCTTGGATGATAATACACTTTCAGAAAGGATCCTGAAACTCGTCCAGTCAGCCAGTTTAACAAAGCAGGTAAAACCATTTGTGAAGGGTAGAACTTGCAAATAATTGAGGGCTATTGTGGCAGAATGGCTAAGAGTCTAAAACTGCAGTCTTGCACATTTACCTGGGAATAAGTCCTATTCAACTCAGTAGGGCTTCATTTGAGTAGACATGCATAGAAATCCATGGTAAAAGAGGTCATGTGTAAGTTGCACTGTAAGAAGCTTGGTTCGAGTCTTACATCTGCCATGAGCTTTCTAGGTAGCCTTAGAAAAGCCATTATCTCTAAACTTCACCCCCCCCCCCCCCCAATCTGCAGTATGGGGATAATAATGCTGGCTGCCCTTACAATGTTGCTGTAAGGATTAATGAGACAGTGTGTGGAAAATACTTGGAACTTGCCATATAAACGTTATCATGACTTTGAGAAATTGAGATAAATACTTTGAAATTGTCCTCTTGTGCTCTTACCACGTTTAGTCTCCTCCAAGTTGGATGAGTTGCATGGTCTCTCTCTGGAACATGGCAGTAGCATGCTTGACGTGAATCACAAGCTGGATAAACACTGCTGTCCCACCACATTTTGGAGGTTTTTAGACTACAAAATGCTAAAACTACTAACAACAGCTTCTGATTTTTGTGTGTATGCTAACATTGGGTGGTTACTAAATGAAACAGAAATGAGGATCTTAACCTAGGTCAAATTCTAGATACTTGCTTAATGACTTGGGAATGTTTTTCTTTTTGGCCTTTTGTGCTAGAGTAAACTGTGTGTGTTTTAAAGGATCTGTACATGGTTTGTTTCCCAATCATGCTTCCACATTAACAAATGGTTTGAAGTGTAAGAATTCTTCAGGAAGAAGGAGGCAGGTGGCTTAGTAAGAACCAAAGGATACAACCTCTTCATATTTCTAAACCTGTGTGAGACAGTTGGGAATTGGGATGTTAAGCTTATGATCATCCATCATTACTTTGTGACTCATGTTTCTTTTGCAAATTGGTGGTGACCACTGTTTAAGGTTGGAGAGGTGGTGACTGGTGTGACTGAAATGGGGACCTCAGACTAGAAGGAATTTTAATCTGTTTATTTGAAACCTACTAGATGTCAAGTGGATAACTTTCTAATCCACTCACTAACACTGCCTATCTTAAGCACAGAGCAAGGAATCATTGTTTTGTGACTGCAAGCCAAAAGATTACAACATAATTTGGCATTTACCAAGCATCCTGAACTTGGCAATAACACAGCTGATGGATGTGTTGGCTGTGAAAGCTGATGGATGTGTTGGCTAGTGGAGCAGAATTTTCAGCTGATACTGCATTTAAAAATCTAATTGTATTCTGAAGTGTGTGTTTGTGCGCACGTGCATCCTTCTTATTTGGGACATGCTAACTCTAAACCTTCCCTGTGTATTGTGTCTCCAGTTATCTATCCTGAAGGTATCATGGATGCTGGTTAGCAGAGAACCAGGTCTCCTTGTATGCTACATTTCTGCCTTGCTGCTTAGGGAACACTGCATGACTTTGTGACTGGGTCTCTCCTATACACACACCTACGCATGGGGATGCTGTATACTGCATGACTGGTAAATGCAATGACTTCTGTCCAAGGGTTGTGAGAGTTTCTCTTAGGCAGGGAGGAAACACACAAGTTTGGTTGGATAAACAAATGGAGCTGTGTAGAATGGAGCAGTTTTTCTCTGAAGCAAACATAAAATGTCTGCCTGTCAATATTGTGGATGTCATGGTGTTGAATGGCCTACCAAATCTTAGCAAAGTCTACGCTGGTTTTCAGCTTTTCTTCTGGCCCATTAGAGAGTTATGCCAAGGCACCTGTGTTGCAGAGTAGAGATGGCTGTAAGTGCCAGTGTGGGCACGTCTGTCTAGTGTTGGCAAAATGTGTGACACACTAGACAGAATTCTGTGAGGAGATTATTGGGGCACAGCAAATAGATTTTGCTTTGCTCCAGTCAAGCTTTGCTGCTGGTTCTTGGATGTAAGAAGTGGCAAAGAAGACGCACGGCAGCTTTGCCAGTGCCACCCACACTGAATATAGATGCAAGCTAGGAGGAGACAGAAGAACTGATACAACTAGTTCCAAATCAAGTGTGTCATCCATTCTTGTTCATATTTACCACAGTCTGGTGCATGAATATGCCCTTCCGCCCTCAAAGGCACTGGTTACTATTGTGATACAAATGGGGAAGATTTTTAACTGCTTCCTCTGCTAGTGGTAGCTACATTAAAAAAAAAACCACACAACTGTGCTGACTTCCATCCATTTTATCCCATTATGAAGTGGTTGCATGCATGACCACTGTGACGCAGTAAACTTGGCCCAGATTGGCTTTTGATACATCAGCGCTAACATTGAGAAGCTGATGTCAGCTGAGTTACGACTCTTAGTGTGATGACACCAAATCCTCGTGATGGCTAGGAAACATAACTTAAATTTTCAGTTTCCTCTCCAGAGTAGATTATCCCAATAATGCTTCATACAATAAGGTTTTTATTAGTCCTGGTGCCATTTGTCTCTGGGCTACTGAGGATAACTCACATCTTTCCCCAGTTTTGGATGCCACTTATTGCTAATCACCTCATGAGGCATGTGCAGACTGTTGGGTTTCCTGAGTGGTATCTGAACAGTTGACACTATTTCAGTAACTCTACCCCCAGTTCCTGGGGTCCCCATGGAAGTGATGCGGACAGCTGAGGAGTCCAAACCAGTTGCCACCAAGAATCCTGAGGTGGCAGGCAAGGGTTCTCAGGCTGGGACTGCTCTGGAGCCATCAGGTAGGTTTCAAGTTAAAACAGCAAGATGGGATTGAAATCACTTCATTTTAATTTTTAAAATGAATTTTTTTTATTTAAAAAAACCCTATAATGAATCAGGGCTCCAGAACTGCCAGCTTTGTTTAAGCTGAGATTTTGTTTCCTGCTGGTCAAAGAAATAAGTAAATGTACATACTTGAAACATACATTTCTACTTAATAAATACACTACTGCAAGAGTTAACAGCTGTTAAGTATGGCATGCAGGTCTTCCTAAGAAGGTGTTTCTATGGTTTGCTTGTGATGTCCCTGGGTGTACTACTTGTGGTATATAATTTACAGTAGACCTAGGGGAAATGTCACATCTCTGTGATTCCAAGTTTATGATGATGATTTATTGCTGCTTTTTTGTGGGGCGGGGAATGGTGAGCCACCTTAAACGCCATCCTTTAGAATGACTGTTAGTTTGAATGCCTGCACTTTGATAGTACTCTTTTAGGCTAGGTCGTGTTTTCACTAAAATGTCATAGTTTAATTTTAAGAAATGGTTCAGCTTTCTTCGCATGAATCTTATAACTTTCTGGTTACATGTAGTTCTTGCCCCTTCCTTGTTTAACTTTTTTTTGGGGGTGTGTGTGAGAGAGAATCTTCATTCCATTATCTTGCTCTCCCATTGTACTGTATGCCTATTTTTCCACTCACTTCCCAAGAACTGATGCACAGCAGTGGGTAGCTGTAGACAACTGACCACTTAAAGTTCAGTGACCAACACAAATTATATAGTGATTCCTTTGCCTTCTTTTCTTCATCTGCTTAGTAGAAACATGACCCAGAATCTACAGTTAAGGACTGTTTAGTAAATCATTCGTGAGAGACAGTTATGATTATTGAAGCCAGCTCTCTCATTGAACTGAGGCTTCTAGCATTCTTACTGGAAAGCTTGGAAATAAGGAAAACCTTGAAGTGTAGCAAATTGGTGTTAGTGTAGTCTGAGCACTTGCTCAATCTGGCATTGACACCACCTTTCTGCTAATTTCGGGCCTTGAATTCTGGTTTTCCCAGTCCTGCTATAAAGCGATGCAGCCCATGATTAGAGGGAATTCTCACAGTAGTAAAAGCCTTTTTTATTCATCTGCTAGTCTAGCTGATGAGTACAAAAAGGGACCCTTGATCCGCTCAGAATCTTTTATCATGTTGTATTATAGCCATTTTGTTTTTTACTGCCCTTATGAAGGTCAGTCCCTGTGTTATGGAAGTAGCTCTTAAATTCCTGTTTCTGGAATTCTAAGATCCTTCTGCTTAAGTTACATGTGATAGCGGACTTCTGTCCCATGCAGTCATACATTAATATAACATGTGCTGGGCTCCTCTTCCCTGCCCGATTTCACTGAGCGGTGTGCTTCTGGCTTCATTTAAAGCAGTTTATGTTCATCAGAGTAGACTTGCAGACATTCCTAGTGCAGCCACACATTATTTAAGATTAGCCACCATTTAATGCTTTGATGAAACATCACTGAGTGACTCATGCTTTAAAAGTTTGGGTGGATGCTAGCAGTGTAAATTGTAGCTTGCATGTCCCATTTAGGTTTGAATAATGCCAAGTCTGAAGTTGAAGGCATCTTAGTTCAGGGATAGACAGCTCCCAGTAGACTTTAATTTGTCATTTTGACTAAGCCAAGAGAATAGAACCTTCTAGATGGTTCTAGCCCCAGGCTTATTGGCTTGTCGTTAATAACCTATTGCTCTTGCTCATTTAGCTCCTGCCACTCCAAACCCTTTTGCTGGTGCTTCTGAAGCACCTGCAGCCTGTTTTTCTCAGCTTCCTGTTCAAGCACCAGGTATTTGCTGTTAGTCCCTATGTATGTCTCCTTAACAATATTTTGCTGTGTTGTGTTGATGCAGTTACATTAACCGTAGTATTTAGCACACAAAAAAGACTTGGTTAAAGGGGACTCCTGAGTTCTATTCTTCGCTCTTCAGCTGACATAGATCATATACAAGTTACTGTGTAGAATACAAACTTCTCTCTGGAGTTAGCAAAGTTAGTAATGTAAGGAAATGTATTATGGACTGATCTGCCATCTAGATTACCAGAGAGAGGGTTTGGGTTTTTTTTTTCTGTGGGTGCTTGCTGTTGACAGGTACACAGAATTGGTGTGAAAAGTTCTGTGGTACCTTGCATTGCTGTCCCAATATCTCTTTCAAAGAATACTGGCATTTTGTGGTTCCTGGGATGCCAGTGGCTACACCTTGAAATTACATGTGACTTGTGTGAAGATCTTCCTTTGATCGCCTCTGCTTATACATTGGCCTAACCTCAGGGTAGGTGACAAACCATGTTCCCAAGCTTCATTTCTGCAACCAAATTAACGGGTGGTATAGGAGCCATTGCCATTTAAATGGAACATGTACTACAAAGCAGTTTTCAAGCAGCAGCAGACTGTCCTTTTCAAACCTGTGCACCTGGACACAACATGGAAGGCTAAATGTCAGCACTTGTAAGACTTTGCAACTTGTTTCTTGAACCAGCTGTTTTCTCCTCTATAATTGAGTTTCTGTTGATAGCATGTGTTGAGGGTGCCCAACCAGATATCTGGATAATAGAGTTGGATATGTAGTGAGACATCCAATGAGAGTGGTGACAAGTATGTTGGACTTGCCTGTGCACTGTCACATGTTTTCAAAAGATTTGATCCTGCACATGTCCTCCAGCGGAATATTGGCACTATACAAGGAGCCTTGGTTGATGGGGTGGGGCATACAAACACTGTGATACTTTTTTCTGACAGCGGCTACAGCAATTTCTACCTCACAGGTAACTGAGATGCATTTCCATGTGGGTGGCTGTAGATAATTCATTTTTTCTTCTCCATGTTTTCGTCATTGATTCACTTTTTCTCTCCTTTAGCTGCTGTTTCCGGCTCCTCTGTATCTAGCGCTGCCCACCCTCCCTCTTCATCCCATGATGCTAACTCTCCCCTTGCTGGACTCTGTCCTTCCAGTACTCCACTGGCACCTACTGACCTTGCTGCCTCACCTGGGCAGCTTTTCTCCTTTGTGGCTCCTCCTTCCTCCTTCCCAACGTCAGTCTCTCCTGGCTCAGCCTTGCCTCCTAGTGTCCCAGCTGTGGTGACCCAGATTCCTTCCTCTCCCCTGAAGCCTCCGGATCTGGCTGATGCTGCACAAAAAGTTAGCCCCTCGTCTCCCAGCATTGCAGTTGGGCCTGTAGCTTCTGCCCCAGCCTCAATAATTTCCTCTGGGTCTCTTAGTTCAGCTCATCCAGCTACCCCTGTGAGCCCACCACAGGCAACATCTGCAGGCCCAGTTCCTCAGGTGCCATCGTGTCCTATTCCAGCTCCTTTCATTCTCCCAGTTGCTCCCGTTTCTCCTCTGGTCCTTGGACCCACTGTTCTCCCTGTTGTCTCAAGCACAGTTCCTCTCAGCTCTCCTGTCAGTCCCACAGTCCCTAAGCCTCATACCACTATGATACTGCCTGCTTCTCCTTCTAGACCCAATAATTCTGTTACAGCACCTCTTTCTCCTCTATCCTTTGCAGTGAATACTCAAGGCTCTACAGCCTCTCCAGTGCCAGCATCTAGTCCTGTGGCACCCCCAGGGCCACCTGTGGGAACTGCTTGCCACCCTGTGACTCCTCCTTTGGCACCTATAGCTGGCTCTGCAGCACCTGCTTCCTGCCCCTTGGCTTCTGTGGTGTGTCCTGGTGCCCCTCCTTTGTCCCCAGCAGGGCCTGCTCCTAGACAACTGATACCTGCAGGGCCACCTGTGAAACCTGCTTCTGGCCCTGTGGCTCCTGTTTTGGCACCTGTTTCTAGCCCTGCATTTGTGGCTCCAGCAGAGCCTGCTCATGCACCCCTGCTACCTGCAGGGCCATCTGTGAAACCTGCTTCTGCTTCAGCACCTGTTTCTGGCCCTGTGACCCTAGTGGGGTCTGCTTCTTGTCCTGTATCACCCGTTAATAAGTCTGTGACTCCTGTTTTGACACCTGTTTCTGGTTCTATTTCCCTTCCTGTATCCCAACAAGTACCTGCTCCTATTCTGTTGGCACCTGCAGTACCAACAGTGAAACCTGAATCTCCAGCACCTACTTCTGGCCCTCTAACTTCAGCTGTGCCTGTTTCCCAGCCTGTGGCCCCTGTTCTGCCCCCTCCTTCTGCTGCTGTAACCCCAGCAAGGCCTGCTTCTAGTCCTGTGACTCCTTCTTTGGCTACTGCTTCAGGACCTATATCTTCTTCTGATGCTCCAGTAGGAGTCGCTCCTCGACCATTGGCACCCACAGCTTCTCCTTTGCTACCAACTTCTGATCCTGTGGCTCCTCCTCCTGGCCCTGTGACTCCAGTGGGGTCTGCCTCTAGTCCCATGGCTCCTCCTTTGCCACCTCCTTCTGGATGTGTAACTCCTCCTATAGTTGCATCAGAGGTTGCTTCTAAGCCGCAAGCACTTGCAGTGCTGGCTGTGAAACCACCACCTCCATCAGCACCTGCACCTGGTCCTTTAACCACAGCAGGGCCTGCTTCTAGTCCTTCGGCACCTCCTCCTGGACCTGTGGCCCCAGCAGGGCCTCTTCCTAGATCATTGGCATCTGCGGTGCCACCTGTGAAACCAGATTCCCCTTCGGTTTCTGCTTCTAGCTCTGTGGCCCCAGGAGGACCGCCCCCTAGACCTGGGGCACCTCTTGCCGAAGCTGTGCCTCTTCCTTTGGCACCTGTTTCTGGCTCCATAACCTCTCCTGTGGTTGCAAAACTACCTGCATCCAAACAAGTGGCACCTACAGTTCCACCTATGGCATCTCCTGATTCTTGCCCTGTGGCTTTTCATCCCATGGCTCCTCTTCTGGCACCTGTGCCTGTTCCTGGGGTTCTTGCTTCCTGTCCCTTGGCCTCAACAGGGCCCGTTCCTATGGCATCATCAGAAGTAGCTCCCAGATCACTGGTGCCTGTATCTAGTCCTGTCACCCCAGCAGGGCCTGCATCTAGTCCTTCGATCCCTACTTCTGGACCTGTGGCCCCAGCAGTGGTCCCTCCTAGACCACTTCCCTCCACAGGGCCACCTCTGAAACCTGCTTCTGGCCCTGTGGTTCCGTCTTTGGCACCTCCTGCAGTACCAGAAGGGGTTGCTTCTAAGCCAGTGCCACCTTTGAAACCTACTTCACCTTTGTCACCTACTTCTGGTCCTGTGCCCCCAGCAGTGACCCTTCCTAAGCCACTGGCCCCCACAGGCTCAGCAGTGAAACCTCCTCCTTCATCCCAGCCTGTGGCTCCTCCTCTGGCACCTCCTGTGGGCCCAGCAGGGCTTGTTTCTAAGCCAGTGCCTCCTGAAAAACCTGCATCTCCTTTGACACCTACACCTGGCCCTATGGCCCCAGTAGGGCCTTCTTCTGGTCCTACACCTGCCCCTGTGCCTGCTCCTACCCCTTTGGCACCTGCGGTGCCTGTTGCAAAACCCGCTTCTCCTTTGGCAGCTGCACCTGAGCCCTTAGTTCCCCCTGTATCCCCAGGTGTGCCTGCCTCTAGCCCTGTACCCTCAACAGCTCCCTCAATGGCCCCTCCAGTTCTCCCTGTAACTTCTGCTGCTGGTCCCAAAGGCCCTTCTGTAGACTCCTCTGTAACTGTGACCCCCACTGCTTCCCCTAAGTCTCCTATTGTTTCTGCTTCTGGCTCAGGAGCCTCCCCAGTGTCACCTGTTGTGTCTCCTCCTGGCACTGTGGCCACCACTTCCCCACTGGCTGCTTCTACATCCTCTGCCACCCCGAGCACTCCTACCCCTCTTTCTCTGGTGACCCCTGCCTCTGCTGTCCCTTTTGGCTCTGCTGCCTTGCCCTTGGATGTGTCCCAGGTCCCTGTCACCTCTGCTGGGGATAAGGCACCTCCACAAAAAACAACACCTTTGCCTCTTGCACCTGCTGATCTTTCTGTCTCTGCCACAGCTACAAGCAGTCTCACTCAGCCTGCTTCCCCTGTGCCACCTCCTACTTCCCCTGTAAAAAAGCTAACACCCTCTGCTGTGCTTCCTAAGCCATCACCAGTTTCACCTGCATCTGGTCTAGCATCTGAAGTGCCACCCAAACCCCCCACTCCTGTCTCTACTGTCATTGAAGACGACGAGTTGCCGCCTTTGATCCCTCCAGAGGTGCCTGCTGGGGAGCAACCTCTGCAGCCAATCCTGGTGGATTTCTCTCCCAAACAAGCTGTGGCCCTTGCTGAGGCCCCAGCAACTGCTCCTCCTGCTCCTCTTCCTCCTCCTGCCAAACAGCCTGTCCTGAAGAATGACAAGGGTATTTGCCTCCTTGGTTTGCTGTGTGCATGGATATCACAGACTGCTCACTGAATACTAACCTGTCTGTATGGGCAAGGGGTCCCAAGTTTCCTCCTTTGGGCTCCTTGCTTTGTTTGTTAGTCTAGAAAAGTAGTATTTAGAAGTGAAGCCAAAGTAAGTCCAAGCTGAGCTGTAACCAGTTGTGGTCAGAGCCAATTGAAAACTCCTTTTGTGCGCGCGCTGAGGAATCAAGACTTGTGCATAAGAATGTACGGCACAAATGAGGCGGAGTCTCTTCACATGCTCAGCATGTTGTGAATGTCTTATCGAGGGTGTGACATCAATGTTGCCTTGGCTGGTATTTCTGGAATAGCACTAACCTAGAAACCCTAATCACAGCTTTGTTTTCTGTAGCACTGTAGCAGTCCTCTGTCTCCAATCCTAGTACTTGGCTTGTGATTGGACATCTAGTACATCTTCTTAATTAAAAGTGCTTTAAGCGAGATGTTCATAGATTTAGCATGTGTTGCCAACTCTTGTGTAATGTTTTATCCAGACTCTGGAAGAAATTGCAGTGTCCACTATCCACTTCAGTTGTGCTTTGTCTGTATTTGTACTTGCACTGGGGGGTGGGATTACACAGAAATGTACTTCTTTATGTTGGCTGTAGTTCTCTGTTAAAGACATATTAAACAAGATGCATGCTATGTGTTAAAATCAAACATCTGCCTAAATTCAAGAACCAGTGTGGTCTGGTGCCTATGCAAATACAGTGGAACCTTGGTTTTCGAACGTAATCTGTTCCAGAAGTCATTCGACTTCCAAAACAATCGAAAATCAAAGGGCTGTCGGCAAAGTGAATGGTGAAAATGGAAAAACATGCTGCAGAAGCCATTCGACTTCCGAGGCGCATTCACTTCTGGGTTTGGCTTCTGAAACGTTTGGTAGCCGAGATGTTTGAAAACAGAGCTTCCACTGTATTGGGAAAGATGCTAGGGTATTACATAAACTAGAATTAGCTGAGTTCATTGGCAAGTGAGAAAATAGTTGCACTTGTTCTAGGAAAAGTGTTCTATAGATATATTTTGTTCCTTTAACAATTGTTGGTCAGTTATTTCCCCCCTTCCATTTACATCACAGTCACTTAGTCCTAAAAGGACAAGGGTATTCAATGGTTATCATTCGAAAAAACAGCAGTGAACTTCATTCTAGGTTCTTGAGAAGAAGCATATCCAGGTCACTATTTCAGAACAGGGCTTTTAAAATCTATGTTGTTTTGTTACTTGAAAAAGGTGAGGAATTAGCAAAATTAAATCGAGTCATTGGGAATGTGCTATGGGCTCCTCAGCTTCCATCTCCCCCCCCCAATTGCGCATTCTACTTCCTTTCCATGTTTTGCAATAACTACAGTTGCCACGACACCCAGCACACTATGGGTTTGCAGACGCATCATCTCATAACTATCCTGATTAATCCTACTTAAAGATAGCCCAATTAAGACATAATTACAAATCATGGAAAGGAAAGACATAACTGCAGAGAGTGTGCAAGTCTGCAACACATTCCTAATCTCAAACCATTGAATTAAGCCAGAGCTCAGCTGCCAATTCTCCTACAAGTAGAAGTGGTATCTCAATCCTAAAAATGCAAGCAAGATCCTTCCCCCAGGAACTTTTCTCTTCATACACTACAACTAATATTAGCATGCCTAGAATACCCACACTTTCCCAGATATTTGTTTTTAGCTGGAACTCTTAAAACTTTTTAAAAGTCTTTTTGCTTCACCTTTTCCCATACACACAGACCTATTTCTAGTAGTAATATCTGAATGCAGTGACCTGAATTAATCTTTGAAAGAGCTAGTGTTTTATATGCACTGTCTTGAAGCTCAGGCTGAGCAAAGCTCAAAGCACCTCTATTGCTACAAAAATTATAGCCACTGATAACATAAAGCACTGCCATTCCAAAGTCATTTGTAGGTTGCATTATTTCGTGTGTCGTTTGCTTTGCTACCTGTATTGGGAATAAATGCCTCTGCCACTAGATAATTGTGACTATTCTGGATTTGTATGAGTTTCTTGATGTGCATTATCACAATAAAAGGGAGATAGAATCTGCATGATCAAGTTGGCAAAGCCCTTCATGTTTCCCCTGGGCTTCTCTGCCACACCCAACTGAAGCCAAAATGGGGGGAAAAAAGATTGTACACATTTGTATTTGTAGGGTCTGGAACAGAATCTGACAGCGATGAATCAGTGCCAGAACTTGAAGAACAGGACTCCACGCATGCCACAACACAGCAGGCACAGGTGAGAAGCAAATAACTGGGCTGCATTTAATTGGCATCTGGGGCAGGGCCACAAAACCCTGTGACATTGAAGATCTACCAATGCACAAAAAACCACACACCAGAATGCTTAACACACCATTTACAGTGTGTGCTTTGTTCAGCCACACACACTTAAACAAGCATCCTTGTCCTAGGATGGTTTGCCTTCTGACCAGTTGGTAGTGACTACACAGTCTGAAATTCTGTGTTTAAAATCCCAAGTTTGAAAAAGCAAACAAAAGAAGCAAATTACACAAGAATAACAAACAGCAAGTATTGTTAAATGTACACTTTTTACAATTCTCCATAATTTTTATTCAATCTGGATTATAATTGAAATAGTGAAAGGCAAGAGGAAAGTTGCTGTGGTGAAAAAGCTCCAAAGTCTACAGTTCGTAACATCTTATGATGGATTGAAGGGCATGTTACATAGATTCAGACCATTGTAAGAGCAAAACATTTCAGGTCCTACTGGGACATAGAAACAGCAAGGACTATTCCTTTGTATTTTTAAAATATAAAAGGAAGCAATTACTGAATTATGCTGGACTTATTTTCAAAATATGGAGAACAGCCATTGCTGTGAGATCTGTGGGGTTTTCTGTTGTTCCAGCCTTTTCTCTGGATAGTAAGCCTTTTGGTTTTGCTTAATCCAAGTTGAATAACTGTTGTGGAGAGTGCCAAAGCTTGCTCACTACTTAGCACTGTTTTATTTGCAATGTTACCCTGCTGTGGTTTTTGAATGTTACTCTGTATCTGGCAATCAGTTAAGATCTGCTTCTGTAAGGCACAGAGGCTTGGGTTGGTGAGTCTCCAGGGGAAGAGAATTCTAACATTGTGGGACAACCACAAGGAACACCTTTCTGTGTGTTCTTGTGGTCCTAACTTGGCACATAGATAATGTACTTCAGTATATGAATTTATGCTAGTACATGGGAGTGGAGTGATTTCTTTGGCATGCTTTGCAAATACCTGGCCCTCCATGCTAGGATTTGGATGACTTGTAGGGTAGATGGGCAAGTGCATATAAATCTGTTCTCTCGTTTCCCTTTGTAGAAAGAGGGCACAATAAATCTTCAGTCAGAAAACGTATTTGGGGGGGATTTTGCTGGGCATCCCTTTAACTCCATTTGGGTCTTTTGATTTGCAGCTTGCAGCAGCAGCTGAAATAGATGAAGAACCAGTTAGCAAAGCAAAACAGAGTCGGAGTGAAAAGAAAGCACGGAAGGTAAAATGAAGTTGATTGGAAATGATTGATGTTTTGCTGATTCAGCCTGGGGAGGCAATAGCTACTCAAACATTTTATCCCCAATTACTTATCTATAATCATTTTAGTATACTCCTTGGGATGTTCTTCCAGAACCTATTTTATTGCAACCAGCAAAAGGGATTGATCTATGTGCCTATTTGCTCTGACACCGCTAGGAATGGACACTAGTTCCGGGTTTGCTTTTGGGGATTGTTGTTGTTAATCAAATGAGGAAAAAAAATGCCTGCTGTGTTACTGGAGTAGTTTTAGCACCGTTAGAAAGACTTTCTATAAACAACCAAAGAGTAGGGTTCTTGCCATGACTAGTTTAGCTCATATACTCAGTGGCTACTTCTCCCACCCACCCAAAAAAAATATTTCTCACTTGCTTTTAAGGCAATGTCCAAGCTTGGCCTTCGTCAAGTCACAGGTGTAACCAGGGTTACAATCCGGAAATCCAAGAACATCCTGTTTGTCATCACCAAGCCAGATGTCTACAAAAGTCCTGCATCAGATACCTATATAGTATTCGGTGAAGCAAAGGTGAGCTAAACTCAGGAATGTCTGGTTAGACTTTTGGGCCTTGCAATTTGAAGAACAGGACAGTTGCACTATGTAGTTTCTCTGCCACTGTGGAATGGGAGAAGGGTTCTAAAATTGGAGTGGGAACTGGGAGTCTATATCTGGAAATGCTGGTACCGGTAGTTCTTGTCAGTAGTGCTTGTGGAGGCTTTGTTCTGTTCTGTTCTGTTTTGCTGATCATTACTTACTTCAGTTGCAACAGCCTCACTGACCTCACTCTTCCTCACCCATCTCTAACAGATTGAAGATCTCTCACAGCAAGCACAGCTGGCTGCTGCAGAGAAATTCAAAGTGCAAGGAGAAGCCGTTTCAAACATTCAGGAAAACACACAGACTCCCACTGTACAAGAGGAGAGTGAAGAGGAAGAGGTATGCCACATACTTTCTGTATAAGTCATTTCAGCCTTGAAACTGGCCAACTCAGAGCTGTTGGTCTTTTTAATGTCTGCCTTGATGAAGAGCTTCCCCTGCTCATCGGGAGTTTCTTGATTTCTGACTTGTGTGGGGAGAGTATGGTTCTTCAGGTGGGTGTGAAGGGTACAGCTCAATGCTCCTTCATGTGGTCTCATTATTCTCAGTGTCCCTGTTGGGCAGCCTGCACTAACCAACCAACACCCTGCCTTCCTCTTATGAGCTTCCAGCTTCCTTCGTATCCCCAGGTGCATACCAAACAGATTGCATACTTCATTCAAGTTTTCTCCCAGTTTTAAAACCCCTTCAAGTGCTTAAGTGGCCTACAACACACATAACTCCAAGCCATGATTTGTTTATCCAAAGGTTTGTTTGTTTTCCAGCTCTTCTTAATTTGTGCCTTTGTTTGGGATGGAGTGGCCAGACCATCCACTGTTAAGGCATAATTTAAGTTCACGCATAATGCCATAACCCAACAATAAACTGGCTTCAGATTATGGTTTGCTTTTAGTGGACAGAGTTCTCACATTATGCTAAGCCATGGATTGATAAACTGTTGCTCATTATGCTAACCCATTGATTAATAAAACCATAATTCAGCATTATATGCAAACCAGGCTAGTGTGAAACCAATACACACACCCAACTTTTTCTTACCTGCTGCTGTCATGGAGAGTTGTCATGCACCCAGTCTCTTGTTTACCATCATCCCAGCTTCCTGTTTGAATTTGGGGAGGGGAACTTGATCGTATTCCCAATGAATAATCTGCTTAGGTTCTCCCGCCCCCAAACTATTGTAATTGGTGTCATGTACAGAAATAATAGAGCCAGCTGTTCTCTTATCACAGATATTGGCAAGTAGCAGGAGTGACATGGGCACTGAGGATGCATTCTATTAATGATCATGGATGTCTTACACAGAATACCAGTGACTATAATTGTACTTTCACTGGACTTAGAAAACTTCCTCTTGTGGAATAAACTGGCATACATTTAGCTGGCTAACAGGCAGGGGCAGTTGTCAAAAGAAATTCATTACCATTCCAGGCTTGTATTTTATTGGGTCTTTGCTGTGGGCAGACACATAGCCCTAGTCAGGCTGTGGGGTTAGAGTTCTAAGCATATGTGGAGAGCACACTCAATTGCCTGTCTGTTTCAATCTATTCTTCCTTTCTATTTGAAAGAGCAGGTGAGTTTTTCAAGTTTACCAGAGGCTATTGTTGGGGTTCACTGTGCTTGCTTTATCTTGTGGCTTTTGTAAACCTTAGGTTGAATGGATCCTTAACTTTTAAGGATCCATGCCATTTCTGTCCTGCTTGGCAGAAAAAGGCTTGAACAACTGTCCTGAAACATTATCTTTCCCCATCCAGGTTGATGAGACTGGTGTCGAGGTGAAAGACATTGAATTAGTGATGTCCCAAGCGAATGTTTCCCGGGCAAAAGCGGTTCGCGCCCTGAAGAATAACAGTAACGATATTGTAAACGCTATTATGGTAAGTTCCTGCTTGAGTGACATTTATCATAGGGCCCATGGACCCAGAGCCTGGAGAACAGATGGCAAAAAGTTCATGGCCATTTTATGTCATCACATCACCAGATTAATCCATTCCTGAGAAATGCATTGTTTTCTATCTCTTGCCCCACTACGACTGCTTTTCATCAGTGACTATAACATTTAACTACCTCTCAGCAATGAAAGGGGATGCCTGGAAAAGTCAAATGCAACACAATGCATTTTAACACCTATGTTTTCAAGTATATCTAAACATAGCTTAATATTTACTAAGATTCATTTGAAACAATGTGCTTTGGTCAACTGGATTTACAGATGGCATTCACTATGAAACAGTTTTTCCAGTGGTATTTTTTTATTGTGATCTTGAGCAGGGTATATGTATGTTGAAAAATGTAACATCAGCAACTGCTTATAGCCATGTGGGTCAGTGGGTAACAGTACTGTACACAAAACACTGCTCTAGTGCATAAGATCAAATGTATCAGGTATACCCTACA
The DNA here is from genome assembly GCF_009819535.1 of Lacerta agilis. Lineage (NCBI taxonomy): Eukaryota > Metazoa > Chordata > Lepidosauria > Squamata > Lacertidae > Lacerta > Lacerta agilis. The sequence goes on along the minus strand of NC_046313.1, from coordinate 5,871,287 downwards.
GATTTAACTGCCATGGTTTAGCTTTGCAAAATTTCTGAGGAGTGTCTTGTTGATATCAGTTGGCTTCTTCACAGAAATGCAGTTCCCAAGGTTCCAGGAGGCAGGAAGAATCTTCTCCTTTGAAACCACTTGAAATATCTAGTGCAGATTTGTCTGTCCTTTGGGAACAGATAAATGCATCAGTTCTCAATGTTATATCCTAGGCAACTACTTGGGAACCAGGCACTTTATTGCCTGTCCTCATCTGATTGCTTTATCTTGCTGCTAGAGTTATGCCTGCTGTGTTCTGCATACTCTCCATCTAAAATCTCAGGCAGCCATAACAGTAGCCTCCCAAGGTCATCTGGCTGTGCAGGGTAGATAAACAGTCGGCCAGTTTCCCACTGGTAAAATACCCAGCACTTCCACATCCCATCACCTATGGGAAAGCAAAGTTTCTAATTCTATTTTTTTCTGTTTTTCCCCCCAGGAGTTGACGATGTAGCCACCCAGGAAGGGGAACTTTTTGGTTGTTTCAGAGGAGAGTAAATTGCAGCTGAATTAAATTTGTACTATTTCTATCAATTAATAAAAGTTGTGGTTTCAAAGGTTTCACACATCTTTTTCTTAGTTGTCAACAACACATTCAATTACTCAAACTGAAACAATTAGTTGTGGTTTATGATCCTGGTGCCAGCATGCTCCCATTACTTTTGCCTATTTACTGAAAAGATTTTACTAATTCATTTAAGTTGCCTGAACCACTGGGATATCAGAAAACTAGAGATTGATATTAATGTTCCTTTAGAGATACAGTATGTGTTGTTCTGTTTCCTGGCTCTGAAGAGTTGACGCTTATTCATAGATCTAGCGTTTGTAGTTTAGAAATTGCCTGTTTTAAATGGTCTATTCAGGCACTCATGCTGGGGAAAATTGGGTAACACTGCAAAGAACAGTCTGTCCTGTTTCATTGATCCCAAAGAACGACTTCTGCCACTGTGTGAGAGGTTTTGGTTGATGTAATCCCCTTACAAATGCTGCCTCATATTTGGGCTCCTGCCATCACTTACTGTTTATTAATGTACATCCAAAGTTCAAAGGCACAGAACCATTACATTACAAACAGTACACACAAAAGCTCATACCAAGAACAAACTTAGTTGGTCTCTAAGGTGCTACTGGAAGGATTTTTTTATTTTTTGTTTTGTTTTGCATGTTCAAAATAATTGCATCCCCTGCTTTCTCCACCACCCTGTGCTGATCCCAAAAGCAGGTTTTTGTGAGCGGGGAGGAAGGAGCAATATCTCCGCCCGCCCCCCGCTGAACGCGGTAGGGGAGCACGCAGCGCTACCGGGCTTCCCCTTTCTCCGCCCCCCTTTTGCCATTGTCGGCCATTTTTTCCCTTGTTTTCCCCCTTTAAAAATATGTGCGTCTTATGGTATGAAAAAATACGGTAATTCAAAATTGGCAGCTTGGTCTCCAACTCCAACATAGTTTCTCCTTCAGGAACCTGTTGCCATTGAGACAATTTGCATCTTTCTTTTTATTTTGCTATTGGAGCTATATGCATAATGCTAGTTCAGCTAGACAGGCAAGGATCTGGGCCACGATACTGATGTTTTTTCTCTCACCACTGGAAAGCTACCTATGTCTCTGAAGGATATCTATTCTGTTCCCAGTTTTCTGTTGCTCCCCCCCATCAGTAGGCGTGGAGGTGGAGTTCGCTCTTTAGGATCCCCCTCACCACAAATAAATAAATAAATCCTATTGCAAGCTTTGGGAGATTCCTCCAAGCAGGTTGTTATCTCCCCCCCCCCCATTTTTCAGCCCCATGTTGGCTCCACAGCTGTAATGACTCCACTTGAGTTTGCTGTTGATGTATATTTCATACTATAAATATTCTGCACTTCTACGACAAATATAAAAGTGACAACTTACAGAACGTCTAAATACGCTGAAGACAGTGTCTCAAATTGCAGATAGGTAATTTCTGAGAACAAAAACAAAGAAATAGTGGCCTATAATGTGATTTAATAGAAAGATAAAGCTGAGATAATTTATTATCCTGAATGTGAGACATAGCCATTCTGAAATCATTAAAAAAATTGAACCTTTGAATCTTCAATTCATGTGTAGATTCTACACAAAATTATAATACACCCAGCTCCATTATTATAATACAGTAATATAAGAACTATAAAGGTAATCTCTAAGCCATTCTGGACTGTTCCCAGTTCAGCAACTTCCATCCAAACATGCATCTCTGTCCCAAAGACTAGGTCTGATCTTTCACAGAAATTAACTGCAGTTCTATGCATTTCTACTCAGAAGTAAGTTCCACTGAAGTCAGTGAAGCTTACACCCTAGCATATGGGCATAGGAGGTGGGACTAAATTAACTATCTAGATGAAGCAAAATTTAAAATGGGCTTGATAGCTGGAAATGCTTAATTCCTTCAACTGTTCTGCATTGACAGTATTTCCCCCCATTTGTGCACCTTAGTGTGTTTTTTAAACGGTAACCTTGATTTTACTAAAATTCAGCAGACCACATTTCTTTTTATGATATGCTCCTACATCTCTTAAGAAGGCACTTCATCAGGAACATGTTGTCCCTTAAAGCTTGTCATCAAGCAAAATGCTGAGAATCTTGGAGGTCCTTTACACTGGGTTAGAGCCAGAGAACCATGAGCTGAAGAAAAATGGCTGCAAGCGCTGTTCCACAGACCCTTGTGCAAGATTTCACAATGTTTATGCTGTCCCAAGAGGTTACACAAGTGGGAGAAATAGCCCTTCTGTGAGCAAAAGAATGTGAAAGTACCTTTGGAACCAACCCAGTATTATGTATAAACCAGGGGTCAGCAAACTACGGTGCGCAGGCCGGATATGGCCCGAGAGGGATGTTAAACCGGCCCCCGGCCCTTGCCGCCTGCTCAGTCAGCCCCTGCGTGGAGGTTTAGCTCCACTTGGGGACTGACTTCTGGGACGCAGCCACGGCTTCCTATTGGCAGCAGGAGCTTCCTCCCCTGCAGACTGCCTGACAGAAGCTGCAGACACCGCCTCCTCCCCTGCCATGGCTCTGAAAACCAGCGGGGAAAGAGCGGTGGGCATGTGTGCACACGCATGGGTGCGCGTGCTCCCGCGTGCGGGTGATCCAGCCCGCCAGCGGAAAAGTTTGCCGACCCCTGGTGTAAATGAAATGGGCTAACAGACACCACTTGGACATCCCCAAAGGTGGTGGCAGGTTTATCATAAAGACTTCTGGTCCTAAATTGAGTAAATATTTTAAATCAAAAGCAGCAACCCCTTACCAAAGTTAAGTGTTTGGCTACTATGAACAGTCTCTTAAGATCCAATGGGATGTTCAGAACCCTTGTTCTGCCATTATGCTAGGAGGCGAGGACTCTTAATTGTGTGTGTGTGTAGACTAGAGAGACTCCCCCAAGGCAGCTTAGGTTTAAATGCTCATAACCAGACAATCACTACAATGAAAGCCGAGAGCAGAAAAGTCAATAAAATACTTGAACAGGAGCCAACACGGTAAAACCAAATCACACAAGGCAGAGAGATTCAGCACAAAACAAATGCTTGGCATAATAAAAAAGCAGAATTTTTTTTTGGGGGGGGGGAGCTTCTGGAAGATTGATTGGGCTTAATTCTTAAAGTTAGGAGCCATAATACAAAATTGCCACCCAGACTGGAATTGTTCCCTCTAATTACAAATCTCTGTTGTAAGTGCTGACAGAATTCTACTCAAAACAGGGTACCTGGGAAACAGGATGGTATTGGAATGATCAGGGAACTCTGAGGTTTGTGGAAGTATCATTAGATACTTTTGTGGATATGCAAAACTTACTTTCAGAAAACCACTGAAGGTCATCCTTGCATAATAGCCATGGAATCTACACTATGATTTGAAAATGGAAAATGGGGTGCAGGGTGAGAAAATAAATGGGAGTATTCTCAGGAGGGTCTAGCCAGTTGGTTGAAATTCTGAACATAATTTCTCCTAGGTCCAGGATACATCATATCCTTTTGTTGCACTTCCATCTGTTTCTCTGTAATGTTGGTAAGCATGAAGCGTTCTGCAAAAAAAGTGAGCCTACCATTCACAGTATTGACTTCAGATTAAACATTTTAGCTCTCCCAAGATCTGACTTACTACATCATCATATATTTTAATAATTTTTATTTGCTTTTTTTTTACAAAACAATAAGTAAAAGGAAAAATGAAAACACAACTGCAACCAAACAGGGACACAACACAAGACACACATCATAATAAATGAGGTGCCTAAGCAACTGAACTACTCTAACGTGGAAATTCTTCCACCTAGCACATTTGCGATTCATGAATTACATCATCTTATTTTAGTGTGCTGGGAACACCCCTCAGTCTGAATTACACTGAATGGAAAGCTGAATGGCGAAATGAACACTTTCATATCTATCAATTGCTGAGAATGGGAGAGGAGAGAAGCATCTGATGGATACCACTTTCTGCACTGGCTGAAAGGAAACTATAACAAACGGCTGCATCCTCTTCCTGTTAGAAGTCCCGAGCTTTGTTAATAATGTCCAGAGAAGTAATCATATTAGTCTGCTGCAGCAAAATCAACAGTCTTGTGGCACTTTAAAGACAAAGTCATTGTGGTCACCCACAAAAGTGCATGCCATAATAAATTGGTTAAGTTGTTCCAAACTGCTGACCCAAAGGAGGGCTTGTGGGAGTGGTTGGGTGCAGGAACACCGAAGGAGGAGGCCAAATATGACAGCGTGATCAGTTCTAGTGCTTTGTTAAAGATTATGTGGATTTAGCAAAGCAGCCTGTCAGGTCTTCTAGCCTTTGCAGACACGGGACAGGAACCATGGCAAGGAGATGGCCTGCAATTGTGCATACATTCTTTATACACAAAGCAGCCTACATCATTTCACCTGACCAGATGAGGGCATAGGTGGCAAACACCCAAGCCTTAAAGATCTTTCTGAGCTCAGAGCCCAGCACCCCAAGCCCACAGATAAGGATGGCATTAAAGCAAGCCAATTAGCTTATATCAAAGCAAGTTAATATAAACATACACGAGCTGGTTGCTACAACTACCAATTAATTGTGGGGTTATCTTGACTACCAAGATGGCGTTAGCAAAGCTTCTGGAACGGTTCACCTTGGTTCAACACATGTCCGTTAAGGTGACAGAAGATGCTTCACTGAATTTGATCCTTAGAAACTCTCCATACTAGACAGGAAAAATTGCATTAAAAGCCCCAGTTCCTAAAGAAAAGGCAAATAATCACGGTTGCCTGCCACCCAAACTATATATTCAACTTTCATGGTCTGAACTTCAAACAAGGCACTGTAGTTTCCTCCATTAACAATACAGTGGTGCCCCGCTAGACGAAAATAATTCGTTCTACGAGTGTCTTCGTAGAGCGAATTTTTCGTCTAGCGAAGCGGCAATGTAGCGCGGAGGTTTTCGCGCCGAAATTTTTTTTCCCCCCTGTCTTGCGAGGCAGCCCCATTGACTTTTTCGTCTTGCGGGGCAGCCTTCCGCTAGCGAATGCCGTTCGTCTAGCGAGTTTTTCGTCTAGCGAGGCATTCGTCTAGCGGGGCACCACTGTACTTCCGTTCTTCAAATCAGGAGTAGCTTACCTGCCACCCTCCAGATTTCATTAGGCTCCCATCAATCTAGACAGAATGGCCAATGTTTAGGATTGTTGGAAGTTGTAGTCCACTGACAGGAGAACCACAGGTTAATCTACCAAATTAAAAAAAAAAATCAGAGGAGGGGGAATATATGAACTGAGGTATAGCCAAGCCTTAAAATTCTTATTTTTCTGAATTTTGTAATGCTGTTCTTGTGCCAAGTAACGTGTACAAAAACACATATACTAGGCCAGGCAATGTATATATATGGGTGGGTGGGAAACATACAGTGATGCATTATATATGGGGAATTGTTTTGTGAAATTATGCATATTAGGAGAAATTCACACTATAATGCTCATGCAGTGCCAGAGGTTCCCCTGCACAGGACACGGAGCCACAAGGGCATAAAATAACAATAAAACCTGTATTTATATGGGTACCTGCTGAGAAGATCCATACAAAAGCAACTGTATCAAAACGAATTATTGTGGAAAATAAGAAATACTATGGGGAGGGTGCCAAATGTTGTCCTCACTCAGGGCACCATATTAGCAAAGTCCGCCCCTGTACTAGTGCAACAGGGCTTTCCCTGTCTCTCAGGCCCCTGCATTGGCTGAGACTCGCATGGGTAGGCAAACTAAGGTCCGGAGGCCAGATCGGGCCCAATAGCCTTCTAAATCCGGCCCGCGGACGGTCCGGGAAGAGGGTGTCCTTTTATTTAAAATACATTTCTGGGTTATTTGTGGGGCCTGCCTGGTGTTTTTACATATAATGTGTGCTTTTATTTAAAATGCATCTAGGAATGGAGGAGTGTCTTGTGGTCCTCCTGATGTTCTTGGACTCCCATTAGCCCCAGACAGCATGGCCCAATGGTAAGGATGACTGGAGTTTTAGTACAACATCTGGAGGGTCACAGCTTCCTCACTCCCACTCAAAACCAATCTACCCAGTAGCTCAATGGTAGAGCCTATGATTTGCATGCAGGAAGTCTCAGGTTCAATCCCATGCCTTCTCCTGCTAATAGGATTTTGGGTGACCTCTCCCTCACTGCAGGTGGACAGCCATCTGTTGGGAGATGCTTGAACTCTGGATTTCCTGCATTGAGGATGGGACTGGACTAGCTTCTAGTAAGGCTAGATGGACCAACAGTCTAAATGTGTACAGCACCTTCATCAAACTGCTGTCAAAGAGTGCTTCTGTTTTACTGTGCCCGTGTCGGATTAATCCCCAGCAGAGAGCAGGTTTATGGTGCAAGTTCTCACAACTTGCTTTAGTTTGATACCTGCTGAAGAAAATAGCACTTTAAGGCATTAAAACCAAAACTGCATTACAACCCAGATGTCCTCTTCCTGCGTTCTTTCAAGCCTCTGGCAGCCACAGTCCTGCAGTACTTCTTAAACATGCTCCGGATTTGGCAAGTCTTTCCCTTAGACCCATGATGTTTAACATCCTCCCAGATTGAGCTGATAGTCAGGGAGCCTTTTCTTTGCATCTGCAGTTACTGTGGGTGGGTGGGGGTTGAGCTCTCAGGAAGTTTTATCTGAGTTCACTCCCCTCCTTCAGTGAAATGTCTGTTGTGAGGGAAAGAAAGGGAGGGGAGCAAAAGCATAAAAAGAATTATTCAACCCCTCTCCCCTCTCCACAGTTCCTTGTGGGTTCCCACTTATTCCTTTTATTTTACATTATTTAGTCTGGTGGTCAAGGTGAGGGATTGAGGGGGAAGAGGCTACTGTAGTCTAAGTAGGAGGTAGCTAGTCGGAACACGTACAAAGGTTTGGGCCAAAGTTTCAGACGGGAGTATTGCAGTATAGTACTAACGCAGGCGGCCTCAGTCCAGTATACCTGAAGGTGTGTCTCCACCCCCATCGTTCTGCCCGGACACTGAGGTCCAGCGCCGAGGGCCTTCTGGCAGTTCCCTTGCTGCGAGAAGCCAAGTTACAGGGAACCAGCCAGAGGGCCTTCTCAGTAGTGGCACCCAGCCTGTGGAACGCCCTCCCATCAGATGTCAAAGAGAAAAACAACTACCAGACTTGTATAAGACATGTGAGGGCAGCCCTGTATATGGAAGCTTTTATTGTTTGGCAGACTATTGTATTTTAATAATTTGTTGGAAGCCGCCCAGAGTGGCTAATACAAAATCTGACACATACACTAAGTACAGTCAAGTCTTGGTTTTCGAACGTCTTGGCTGCTGAATGTTGTGGAAGCCGAACGTTGAAAACCCGGAAGTGAATGCTTCTGTTTTCAAACAAGCTTCAGAAGTCAAATGGCTTCTGAGGCGCATTTTTCATTTCCCCGTATTGACTTTGCAGCCTGTCTGTCTGGAATCCTTTGATCCTTGGTTTTCAAACATTTTGGTCGTTGAACGGACTTCCGGAACGGATTACGTTCAAAAACTGAGGTTCCACTATACAGTCGAAGCACAGCCACCCTCCACCCTCCCCCTCTTTTTTCTTCCTAACCTAATACTGCATGCAACACTAATATCTCATAACAAATGAAACTGATCTGTAGAAAACACAACTTGAAAAAACAGACAATGCATGTATTTTTGTAAACAACAAAATATTTAATAAAAATATATATTTTAAAAACCAGTGGGCTTGTACCTTTCTATTGTTTTAATTTAACCAGGGCAAAAGTGATTTTCAGAGCAATCTGCATCTGGATTTCAACAAAGCAGCTACTCTGCCCTCCTCCCCCGCCTATGGTAGCAAAATCTGAAGGTACAGGAAATAGGCCCCCACAGAGGCCTCTCTGGTAAAGTTGTCCATAAACCTCTGCATTTTTTTGTACTGATACCCGATATTTATACACCAACTCTGATATCTAAAACTCTAATTTCTGATCACATAATCATAAGTCCTCCCTGAGTCAAGAAAATAAACTTGCATTAAACAAGTTATTTTAAATGGAGCTGTTGTTTCCACCACCACCTATGAGTAAATGCCTCAGTGTTCAATGCAAATAAATGGGTGGAATACAACATAATGCTATTCAGGTAACATGCTTCAAATACCTGGGAGTCGTTTTCCAAGCATCCAGGAAGAAAACGGCCCACATCAAATAAATCTCCTCCATTGCACAAAGAAGTATGACAGCAATTGTAAGATTCCACCAATCAAAGGAAGGAAATTATATTCCAGCAGCCCTCAAAAATTATTCATGGCTAAACCGATAGCCCAACTATTGTACGGTGCACCGCTTTGTTCCTCTCTCCAATCTGGACCCCTATGAAAAAATCCAATCAGGATTTCTAAGATCAATATTTCAAATACCGATATGTGTTCCCAATGCAGCCCTACGCCTGGAAACGGGCCTTCACAGGGTGGAAGCGAAAGTGTGGCAAGCTACTTTTTACTTCTGGCTAAGATTTAATAAGACACCAGTTGGCCTGCTCTCCTTGATACATCGTGATAAATTTCAATCAAGTTGGAAGAAGGGCATCCTTAGAAAACTATCCACATATAGACTCTCTTCAGGGCATCTCTTAAGCCTGGAAATGGGAAGGGCGAAAAATTTAATCAAAGAAAGAATCATTGACACTGAATACCAAAACAATCTTAACTGACTTTCAGCAATCTACAGGCCTCTTTATGATCATCAAAGGATGCACTTAGCAAATTACCTCAAGTCATTAGATAACCCCAAACATCGCTGGGCATTTTCCAGGGCCCGGCTTAACGCTCTCCCCTCAGCTCTCTTAGTGGGCAGATACAACAAGACCCCGATTGACCAAAGACTATGCCCATGTGAGGGCAACGAGATCGAATCCACTTTTATATTGCCCACTGTATCGTGACTCAAGGAAAGAACTGATCAAACCGCTCTTGGTGAAACAGCCTGGTTGATCAGAGGAAGCCTACACCAGATACCTTTTAGCTGACAAAGACACAGCGACCACTAGGATTGTTGCAAAATTTTGCTACATAGCGACAAGAATAAGACGCACTGTGATGACAGCAAATACCAGTGACTGATACCCTAGTCGAACTACCGTAGGACCACTGCAGGAATGTCGACAGGTGGTTAAGATCCATCCATAAAAATTCTATAAAACTTTTAAAAATCTGCAAAATTTTAATTGTAATTTTATTAAGTAAATACCAATTATATGACTTGGACTGTACAATTTTCTTGCTGGTCTTTGACCATATTAAAGATTTATTATAACATAATGCTATTAAGAATCTTTGGTCTGCATAGGCATTTCAACTTGCCAGACCAAACAATCCCTCTTCTCCCTGCATGCTGTTTTGGGGGTACTCCTGAACCAATTTCAAGGGGTGCAGAGGGGCAGGGGAGAAAGGGGGAAAGCCCTGTTGCACAAGAAGAAGTCCTTGCACAGGGCTTCTGCTGACAGGCCTAATTTGGTGAATCCCACCCTACATATTTATCATTGACTTGTTCTCCCTGCTTCTCTAAACCCTCAGATTAGAGGAAACCAAGACAGAATTGCAACTGAAGTCTGTAGTGGGGAGGGCGGAGGGCAGGAGCAGTTTGAGCAAGGAAACAGGTTTCCACCAACACTGTTAATTTATTGATCAATTATTTTAAATGTATAGGGAGGCTGTAGATGGTGAGCAAACCCCAGCACCCCTCCTGCATACATGTTATGTATGCAATGTATTCTTAATAATATTCTGCCACAGATTTATAGATCAAATTTGGGCTAGTCAATTACCTGGCAATATTCCCCCTCTGTAAAACGTGACCCATGTTCTCAGAACGGTATTACTATAGTTCATATATGTATCTTCTATGAGTTGCCTTTGTAACCTGTAACTTGCCTTGCTGTTTGGGGCTGAAATCATGTGCACAGCTAAACCTGCTTTGCACATGAACCACACATGATTACTGGGAGTACATCATGCTGCTGCCAACATTCCTGGATTGTCCACTGACATTTTGCAATGCCTATGCATGCGCTACTGCCTGTACATAGGCTTCCATGAGATCAGGACACACATACCATGGAGTCCCAGCTGTGTGGATGCTGTCTTCAGACATGTTCTAGCAGCGTGCCCAAAGCTAGTAATCACTTGATGTGGCTTCACACAAGGGCCTTCTTGATGGTGGCACCTTGCCTATCGAATGCCCTTTCCACTGACCCTTATCTTAATTTCTACATGAGTGTGGGGAACAACCATGTCTGTGCCCTTAGCATACACAATGTGGAAATCATACTTATGCAATTACAGACGCATCCATTGAAGACAGGCAGACCTTCGCAAAGGGTTGGTGAAAATTGTCTCCTGACAAGCTTATGATCGCAGTGGACTTTGATACAGCATTGCCAAAAACACACTGATGTAACTCACTGGTAGGAAAGACGATGCCAAGAAATTCCTACTCAATCAGCGCATGATTCTGTTCAGACCTGGTGATGGTTCTTGCCTGGCTGGTTCTTATGTTGGAGACATACATCCAGGTCATCTTTAGATGCAACAGCCTGGATTTCTAACTGCATGTGCCCTCTCATCCTCGCCTTACTCGCCTCATTTCTAAAGACCTGTGATGAGGGATCAGACAAAATCACAGAGGATCAAGCTATCAAGGGTTACTAGTCATAATGGCTGTCCTGTCTCCATATCCAAGTATTGCTAGTGAAAGAGCGATGTTACACAGTCCTCTGGCCTTTCCATAGGCATTTGCTAGTCACTGCAAGCACAGGATAGACGGGGCTGGCCCATCCATGAGGCAGACTGAGGTAGCCGCCTCAGGTGGCAGAATCCAAGGAGCCCCTCCATGTGTCCCGTCCCCCCCACAGAGGCTTCTTGGTTTGGGCGAGATATCAAAACACCCCCATGAAATCACGTAGAGGCCTCTCTTAGCCCCAGGAAAGCGCGCGCAAGGCTGCTGCCTGACCGAAGAGAGCCAACCCTGGTCGAAAACCTGAAGAAGGAACAGATACGAGACCATTTTTCCCCTCTCTTTCGGCGCATGCGCGTGAGGGCAGTTGGCAGCGGGGAAAATCTAGAGAGAACGAGAACATGCGCGAAAGACGGGCAGAGCGCATGCGTCGTCGTGTAGGAATTATAATAACGCTCGAGAGAGGGAGAACGTGCGCGAAAAGCAGAGGCGCGCACGCGCGTAGGGGAGAAGGGCTGTAGGCGCGTGCGCAGCAGCCAGCGATCCGGCGCCGCTTGGCTTGGGTGCGCGCGCGGTTGAGGACAGCGAAGCGGCAAAGGTGGCGGCGAGTGGCGCGCATGCGCTGTTCCGGCGTCTGGCTTTTGAGGGAGGGAGGGAGAGAGAGGGTAGTGTAAGGAAAGGAGGAAAGAGGGAGGGGGCGGGCATTTTGCTGCGTCACCACCCGCTCGGAAGCCGCCGTTGCTTGAGAGGGAGCGAGGCAGAGCGGCGGGAGGAGGTGAGTGCGGTGGGGTGGGGGGGAGAGAGCGAGCGAGAGCGCGCGCGCGCAGTGCTTTGTGGGTAACAGGCCTGAGCCTTTGAGCCCTGAGAAGGAGTCCCAGCCGCCGCCGCCGCAGCCGCCTCCTCACCTTTGCCCGAGGGTCTTCCCACCCCGACGACGTTGTTTTCTGGCCGAGCCCTTCGGAGAGACGGAGAGGAGGAAGAGGACACGCGCTGCCGCCGCCGCCGCCGCCGCCAACGCCGTCCGCCATGTGAGTGAGTGAGGCGGGGCGGGCTGAGCTAATCTGTTGCTGGGCCGGAGGAGGGTCAGGAGGGATTGGGATCAGATCGAGGCAAATCAGCCGGGACGGAGCTACCGGGGATGGCGAAAGGGAGAAAACACGGCATTCTCTCTCCCTCCCCACTCGATGGTATTTAAGGAAGGAGCGGGGGGGGGGCAGAAAGCAGCCCCAGACGCGGGGCTTAACTTGCGCCAGGGCTCAGCTCACGCTTCTCGGCGCCCTTCCGGAGAAAGAGCTGAGGGGAAAGGCGCCCCTGAGCAGGTGCAGAGCGCGCTCGTCTCGCCGCCACGCTTCGCGCGTTGTGGAGGAAGGTTCCCAGGGTCACGAGGGCGGCCTTTCCCGGACAGAGCCGTTCATTTATACTCGACACGTTCCCCTATAGAAATGAAGCGCTGCCCAGGCGTCACCTGACGGGCCCGGCGCTGGGGAGTTCATAGTGCTGGGAAGGTGGGGGAAATGGGTCGTTACTGTGCGGCATCCGGAATTAGGAGGCGGAAGCATGTGCTAGGCAATGCCGGGAGGAAAATGGATGCTCGTCCAGGTCGGGGTTGCAGCTAGAAGTTGACTTTCATTTTTGGAAGGGCTGTGAGGTGGCTTTTTTTTTTTTTTTTTTTTTAGGTGCTAGGAGAGGGAAGGGCGTAAAGGAAGTTAGGCTGCAAGATTTGAGAGGCAAAGAAATAGCACATAATGTGAGACCCGGAGCTGGATGCAGTGGGTTGTGGACTCTGGGACATAATGCTTTATGTGGTTAGGGCTGGAATGACTGGCTTAACCCTGTACGCTAAAGAAGATAGCCGTCATTGAGGATGCCTGGCTCATTGGGGAATAAGCATAGGAAGAGGGCAGGCGGGGCCTGGGAAAGGAAGTAAAGCTGGCTTAAATAATGGGCCTTTAACATACCTAGCGAGATGTTTCACTGGAGGAATAGTGGAAATGATAAGTGTGTGGGCAAATCGTTTGCAACTGTTCCAAGGCAAAAAGAGAGAGCTGAGATCGTACAGCCACATGAGTAAAAGGCAGAAGTGCTTTTGCAGGCAGTAATGTGCTACATCTGTAACTTTAAAAAAGATAATTTGTAGTGTTAATTTTCTTATAGTAACTTTTTTATCCACTGAGTTTGGGGCCTTATGTCTTTTCTGGGGCTGCCTGATGTCGAGAGGCATGCAGAGGGCTTACACATGCACTGTGCCCTAACCACCTCAAGCAAGAATAATTTCTGTTCTGTTAGGGCGAAGTCATAAACACCTGTTATTTCCAGTCAGGCTTACTGATGCCTATTTTCCTTCTATTTCTAAAAATGGAGGGTACTACTGACCTTGCTAGGTGCTCTCCAGCTTTGAGGGTTTTTTTTTTTTAAAGGTCTGGAATGACAAGCTTTGTTCCAGTATGGAGAATGGTCTCCTGTTGGGCATAGAGAAGCTGCCTCCACTTGCTGTCTCATCTCATTGTGGTTTGGGAAGAGCTACTGCCTTGTTTTAATTATGATTTCCTAGCATCATTACCTAGGAAGGTTCAGGTGACCTGTTGTGCTTCTCATGTAATACCCCCATGGATTAGTTGAATTTGTGCCCCTGACCCACAGATCCTTGTATAGTGTGCAAAATATAGTATGATTGCATTTTGCATACAATTAACTTGTGCAATTTCAACTGTACATGGTTGAAAGTCAGCCAGTTGAAATCCAGCAAATTACACGCAAGGCAGAGAGGTTAAAAGTTCCTTTTGCAATGAGTTTTCCAGGTGATTTTGGGTATGTGTTTTCGCTTATACTGTATGTGCCATCCCTGGAATGTAACCCCTGTGCAAGACACACTTGTACTGTAAAACCTTGTGCGAACGTTTCTGTACACTCAACAATGGACCAGATTGTTGATGCTTGGTGTGGGTAGTTCAGACAGTGAAGTTTAGGAGGCAGAGAGGCCAAACCAAAAGGTTTGAGAAACACTATTCTAGGTAAAATGAATTGTAAATGAAAGATGAAGAAACAGGTAAAACATGTTGCCTGAAAGCTGTTAATGAAAAAAAAAAGTTATTTGATATGCAAACACGTGCACTCATAACTCCACTCAACAGTCTTGCAATGACAAAAGGTGGATCTGGAGGAAGGAAGGAACTGAGACATTTTGCCTGTGCTCATTTTTGGTACCATGACCAAATTGCTTCTAATTTTGTCTTGAGTGAAGAAGTTAAAGTGGTCTAGAAGGAAGACAGGCTCTAATAACTGGTGAAATGGCCTTGCTAACAGTCACTCAGTTCAGAGGTGATGACAAATAATAGACAACTTTTTGCCAGAACCTTGGGCCTGTCTGAACATGCTCCCAGTTTGGTCCAGCAATAGTTTGCTGCTAAATCTGAAATGCGCAAACTGTGTTTTGCTTCCAAATCAGAATTGGAAGCCCACTTCAGACTATAGTTTTCAATTCCAGTATTTAGGCAAATGATGCCTTTTGCAAGCAGTCATTTGCAGGATGCATATATACCTGAAAACAATGGTTTAACCAAGGGAGCAAGGATGGAAATTCAAGCATTTGGGAAGGCGTATGCAAACTTGAGGCTCAGATTGAAATGCCCAAACCATGATCTTCCCTTATGTAAGAATTGAGTCATTGTCACCAGAGAATGCTCATCTGCAAGTCTTTAGACAAACTTGTTCAGCCATTATCAAGCAATATGTCATTATGCATTCAGAAAAGTAGGCTTTGTTTTTTTAACCTTACTGAAGCTATAGTTGTCATATAGAATTGCAGCAGTTATTCCTCCTCCCACTTTCTCTATATTGACTAAACAGTCCCTCTAAAGGTAAGTCAACCTCCTACATACCGGTAGTTGATGCTGATTGAAATCGCCAACATGTTCATGTAGGACTTGGATCCAGAGTCCTTAATTGAAAGCAAATGAAATAATTAGCTGTGTTGACAGAAATACTTACGTTGAGAGACAGTATGAGAATGGGATGCTCTTAGCAGGCATGCATATCCCCTCAAATAACTGCTTAAGCCAGGGGTCAGCAGACTTTTTCAGCAGGGGGCCGATCCACTGTCCCTTAGACCTTGGGGGGGGGCGGACTATAGTTTGAAAAAAAATATGAACGAATTCCTATGCCCCACAAATAACCGA
Source organism: Lacerta agilis (assembly GCF_009819535.1). Classification (NCBI taxonomy): domain Eukaryota; kingdom Metazoa; phylum Chordata; class Lepidosauria; order Squamata; family Lacertidae; genus Lacerta; species Lacerta agilis. The sequence goes on along the minus strand of NC_046313.1, from coordinate 5,855,895 downwards.
GATGCATTTTAAATAAAAGCACACATTCTACTCATGTAAAAACACTCCCAGACTGTCCGTGGGCCAGATTTAGAAGGCGATTGGGCCACATCCAGCCCTCGGGCCTTAGTTTGGGGACCCCTGGCTTAAGCAGTTTGGAAATGCAATGCTAGAAAGGAATATGACCTCTAGTTCCCTAACATTGATTCAGTTTAAATGTTACCCTTGGTTCCTTTGGAGCCATGGTTATCATGCTGACATTGGATAGCCCAACCTCCACTAAGTGGGACTATGTGGGGAGAGATAGAACAGATCTGTGTATGCAGAGCACACACGTGTCTTCTGTCTCATAAGAAATCCTTGCTATAGTATATAGACACTGTCTGCCCATCATTATTGACATTTTGCTAGCTCTGAAGAGCTGCCAAGAGGTTGCTTGGGAAGGAACTGCTCTTCTACAGCACACAAAAAAAATCATCCACAAACCCTGATTTACCAGAACTATGCTGTTTCCCTTTGCTAAAGTAATGAATATTCCTAGCAACTTCAAGGGTAGAAAATAGCCACCACAAGAAGGTAGTGGGACAGGCAGTTTTAAATGCAACAAGGGCCGAGATGAGGCTTCAGCTCTTAGCAACAGAAGCATGTTCAGGTAAGTATCTGTTACCCCTAGTAAATGATACACAACAGGCTTTGTTGGGTGGGTGGGAATGAAGCTGCAATGTGGATACATAATACTCAGTGTTTTGTGATATGATGTGCAATCAAGGTATCAAAGGTGTGTGTGTTTGTGGGGGGTGGGAGAGAGAGCGCATTGGGTCTTATAGGTGTAAGTACAAATTTAGTGATGCATGTGTGAACTGAGATATGGTGTACATTAGTGGTTCCCCATTGGTAGTTTGCAGACCCCAGGGTGCCCATGTAACCCACCCCAGGGGTCTGTGGCACCAATCACATAACAAAAACTACCATAGAGATATCAAAATTTTCAAGTAGGGAGGGGGTCTGTGTCTTGGCTTTTGAAAACAGGGGGTCCACAGTACTCACCTTATTGAGAACCACTGGTGTACATGATTGTGTGGTTGAGGAAATTGGGAACATAGGAAACTGCCTTATATTGAGTCAGACTGCTGATCAATCTATTTCAGTATTGTTTTACTGGCTGGCAGTGGTCTTACAGTATTTTGGTCAGAGTCATTCCTAGCCCTGTCTAAAGATGCCAGAAATTGAATCTTGGTTCTATGCACACAAAAGGTATGTGCTCTAGCATTGAGTTTGGCCCTTTCTTTTGTAGGTGGAAATGTGTGCCTCTTATGTAGGATATGTGGCTGTGCATGTAAATGAAGAGAGATATGTGGACTTCAGAGTGCACATTATATGTAAGGCTTTAGTAATCATACTTAAAATGTAGTAGGATGCAAGCCAATTGTCCACCCACCTGAGGTTTAATTGCAGGTTGTCACCTGTCTTCTGTACAGTGTTTTGTTTTTATTAAAGTCTGTTGCTTGTCTGAGCCTCTCTGCGTAGAGCAACTTACAATTGCACTCAAAGTGAACTTACCCTAAATCAAGATTTTATGGTTTGTTTTATCCCAGAGGTTCCAGACCAAATATATAAAATTCTTGTAAATTATGCTTAGTTTTGGGGCTTTGTTTGGTCTTTCTAAATCTAGAGCAGATACAAATAATTGAAAGCAAAATCTCAGGGTAGCCAACAGATCATACATTTTAAGCATAGAGGGCACAAGCCAAAAACATTGCTTTGTAGAGCACTGGGTGTTGAGTCTGAATCAAAGAACTGCTCAGTACGGCACATCAGTGCTGCTGCTGAGATCTGCTCAATATCTGCAGTTGACTAGAACTACACTGGCAACTAGCAACAACATCTGGATGTTTAAGCAACATTTGAGGAGTGAGCATGTAGGGGATCTGCTGGTCCCAGCCAATGTATGCCTCCCCAAACATCTTATGTTGAATGAGAAGTTCTGAAGAAGACTTCTAACAGTGCTGAAAAGCCTCCATGCAGTTTGAAAACCTAAAAATGCAGGGTTCCAGATTGCACATATTCTTAAGTGTTCAGATGATAATCTAAAAAGAGAGTAAAAGCTTATTTAGTCAAATAACATACTGTGTGCACAACACCCTTTTGATATTACAGGCCCCTGAATCATGTTGAGTCCAGTTTGTACTTTAAAATGCCTTTGAGTATCTTGAATAATAGCCAGATACAGATGTGTTAGAAAATGGAGTTAATAGCTAATAGAGCCCATTAGCTCTGGAGTTGAACTGTTGCTCTTTTCCATCTAAAAGTTCCAGGGCCCCTTGTATTCAGAACACACTGCAATAAGCAGTTCTGGATAATAGACACTTGAGAGATTATTGAGGACCACCCCCATCAGAGTAAAATAAAAAGCTGTACAATGGTACTTTGGTACTCGAGCAGGCTTGGCTCCCGAACAAATTGGCTCCCGAATGCCGCCAACCCAGAAATGAGTGTTCCAGTTTGAGAATGTTTTTCAGAAGCTGAACATCCGACGTGGCTTCCGCAGCTTCCAATTGAGTGCAGGAAGCTCCTGCAGCCAGTCGGAAGCTGTGCCTTGGTTTTCAAACCATTTCGGGAGTCGAACAAACTCCCAGAATGGATTAAGCTCGAGAACCAAGGTACCACTGTATTTAATCGGGAGCATTTGGGACTAGGTACAGGGCACAGATGTGTTGAAAAGCCATTAAAAGAGAAGTAATGGTGGAAGCATATATGTAGCTTTTTGGATAGCTTAGTGGTTTGATTGCAGCAGATAGTCTGTCATGCTGGCTTTGCTTTTGTTTATGTCAAGACCATGGCAACAAAAGTTGAGTGTTCTGTGGCCTCAACACACACCATTCTGTTCATCAAAACTTGTTAGTCTGTTACAAATTTGAAGTTTTATATTTGTACTTCCAATTCTAGGATGTTCAGAATATGTGGTATTACACTGTGCCCTGGTTCTTCTTAGACTTATGACCATTTTGGGAGTTGGTTTTGCCATTCTCAGGCTTTTATCCATTGAAGTAATGGCACAAGCAGAATGACTTCTACTCATGCAACAGAACACCCACTCGCTCTCATACCCCTGTGTGCCCATCAGATTTGTTTTGAGGGGATCCCCCCCCCAACCCTCCAGAGCAAATTGGGCTGGGGTTACCGAGGAGGAGAGGAAGAAGAAATTCCAATCCATGAGTGGATGTCATTTTGCTTGAGCAGTGACTGTTGGATTAAACCCCTGTGTCTTAACAGCTCGTTTCCGTGCGCTGCTCTTGTTCGCCTGAAGCGGCTTAGTCATGCTGGCCACATGACCCGGAAGCTGTACGCCGGCTCCTAAGGCCAGTAAAGCGAGATGAGCGTCGCAAGCCCAGAGTTGTCTGCGACTGGACCTAATGGTCAGGGGCCCCTTTACCTTTAACAGCTCTTTTAGAAAGTGCCTTTTACAAAAGCTGGTGTCCTTACTGTGGCAGCCTTTTTAAGGAATGTTACCAATATGTGAATGACAATGGCAGCATGATCATGGAGACCCTAGTTCTTGCAGTCATTGGCTCTGTGTGAGTTCTGTCATGCTGTAAACTCAACAGCATTATCTCATGAAGGCCTAAATTTGTATAAATTGGGTTTACGATTGCATGTATTTTTTTAATTAGGAAACTCCAGTTATGACTGACAAGATTAACAATGATTAAAATATATTTAACTGAAATAAGTTTAATAATATCAGGAATAGATCTTCTAGCATGTAATCTTGTAGTTTAGAGACCAGCAAAGGGGGGTGGGGAGGCTACATGGTGTTTTCCACTTGATACAAAATAATCTGCCATACTTACCTTTTCATGTCTTTTAAAAGGTGGTTCCTGTCCACTCAGAACTTATTGGCAATGCTTAGATTCATAAGGATGGTAATAGCAAAAAAAACCCTAGAAATTGGGATGCAAATCGAGTATTAGAGATACAGCAGTTGGAAAATAATTTGTATGAATAAGCAAAGTGGTTACATTCTCCCGTACACTTTGAAATTATATGGAGAAATGAACTAGAGTCAGTGTGGTGTAACGGTTAGGCTGGGCTAGGTCCTGGGAGACCAGAATTTGAATCTGCACTCAGCCATGAAGCTCACTGACTTCCCTTGTGCCAGACACTGTCTCTCAGCCTAACCTACTTCACAGGCTTGTTGTGATCATAAAATGGGGAGGGGAGAACTATGTACACCACCCTGAGCTCCTTGGAAGAAAAGGTGAGAGAAATAAACGGATTATTGAAGGCCAGCTGTAAAAACTGCTAACATTCCTGAATGCATTCTTTTTCTATTTCAATTTTTTACTTGATAGATTTTTTATTTTATTTTGCTGTCCAGCTTAAACACATGAGGCTGACACTTTTGACAAGATGGAAATAACTAAAAATAATTCACATTCTAATTTGTTCGCCATATTTGGGGAACCTAAACCTAAACTATGGGTGGGGAGAAGCCCATTTGAGGACAGTGCAGAAGTATTGTGCCTTTGGTGTTGTATCATCATGGCTGCCATCTACCTAGTGCAGGGGGGAAATGCAGCCAGGTGTGGCATGGGTGTTGACGTTAAACTAGGAAACTAAAGAATTCTTCTTTGGTGTTGACAGCTTCAATGCAAAATCATGACTGAAAATGGAATGATGCCATAATACATTGCCTTTTCTGAGAATATTGACTTGTCTGTGACAGAGCTTCTTCTGAAGCATTTAGGTTTTGTTTTTGGGTTAACATTCTTTGCTGCTGCAGGGATAGTTCATTTGAGTTTTTTTGTTTAAACATTAACATTTTCTTATTTCAATGCACTACTTGTGAATCTGCTTCCCTCCTTCTGAGGATTTCATAAAGACATTGGGCACCATATTTATGATGCTGTTGCCTTCACACGTGTGATTGTGCAGCAACACCTTAGCACTAGACTAGAAATTAAAATGTTGTGCACATTGCTCAGCTTCCTGACATATTGGAAAACCTGCTGAAATTAAAGCTACCAACAAAACACATGTTCCTATCAAGTTTCTGTGTTTCAAGTCAAACACCTTGCTTGCAGTGAAAACCTTTTCATATCTAATCAGAAGTAAGTCCTATTAGGCTCAGTGAGACTTAATCCCATTGTGGACACCTGCATAAGACAAGTAGGTGCTTGGCTGGGCGCCCAGGATTCTTTGAGTTCTTTGAATACTGTTGCAGTCTTGCTTTGCTGTAGATAGCGAAACTTGTAGCAAAAAAGAGAAGCTGGTAGGAAAAGCTGCTAGTGTAACACGAGCATCATACTCTAATAGAGTCATTTGTTGCTTTATGTCAAGTTTGCTGTGTACATTTTTATCTAATACTCCAATTACCTTTCTAGGCAGCCTGCTTCTGCGAAGTGGTATGACCGAAGGGACTACGTCTTTATTGAATTTTGTGTTGAAGACAGTAAAGATGTTAATGTAAATTTTGAGAAATCCAAACTTTCGTTCAGGTAAGCAAAACACCCTAAAGTTGACCATGAACAGAGATCACAGTTTCAACTGGATCCTGTTCTCAAGACAGTGTTAATATTTGTTTGTCATTTTCCTACAGTTGTCTTGGAGGAAACGATAACTTCAAGCATTTAAATGAAATTGATCTTTATAATTCAATTGATCCAAATGTAAGTTGCTTTCATTTCTCTATCGTATGCTTAATTTTAGGGTGTAAAAAACCACAGGACTTCACTTGGTTAGTAAGCCTATAAGCATAACCTGTAAATAGGTGGTGACGACTCTTGCTGCCGTTTAGTGTGCAGTTTGATTACAATTAAGTAGTTGAAAGATTGTACTCGGTGTTTAAAACACCCATTATTCTAGGCACATTTTGCGATGGGATTTCATTAAGGTGAGCAGTTTCTGATTAAAACTGCAGTGTGGAAGGAAAGGTGGACCTTTTCCTGCCTCCCCACTTCCAGATATTATCTGAAGACTGGAGAAGAGACCCTCTTAAGGATATTGGGGGGGGGTAGGCAGGGGAAGGACTAGACCATGTGAAAAATGAACATAATATTTTAGCTGCAGTTCATTTTCAGCTTTGTATTCTTGTTATAAAAAGTGTGCCTAGACATTCCATTGTTGCACTCATAACATAGGTTTAAGGTGCAATGTAGCTCCTAGCTTTCATATCTCTGTATCTAACACCGATTGTACTGAATCATGTAAAAGCATGTAGCCTCCTGGGAAAGCTAAAGATGATGTAATGTTTGATTATGTTGCACCTAGTAGACAAATTACCAACTTAAGTTATTATTGATTACTCTAATTCTTCGATTATGTATGTATGTGTTACTAACTTATCAAAAAGAATTGGTAACTACCATTAGGGCAGGGGTCAGCAACCTTTTTCAGCCGTGGGCCGGTCTACCATCCCTCAGACCATGTGGTGGGGAAAAAATAATAATGAACAAATTCCAATGCCCCACAAATAACCCAGATATGCATTTTAAATAAAAGGACACATTCTACTCATGTAAAAGCACACTGATTCCCGGACTGTCCGTGGGCTGGAATGAGAAGGTGATTGGGCCGAATCCGGCCCACGGGCCTTAGGTTGTCTACCCCTTCATTAGGGAGTAGAGTATGAAGCTCTGTTTCTGTCCATTGCTGCTCAACTTGTGTTGCTCTCGGTCTTCAAAGCATTTAATTGCATCATTACACATGGTTCAGAGTCTTCCCTCTGCCTGCTTTCCCTAATTACTTTTGGAGGAAACTGCAGTGGAAGCATGATGGCAAAGCTTACACAGTACTTGAGATTTTATGACCATTTAATATTTGATATTATGCTTTGATCATTGAGGGTAGGGGTGCTTGACAAATACCGGGTGGTTAACTCCCAACCATTTTACATGTTAACATGTTAGTTGTCAAAATGCAAGTAGAGGCAGGTAAGACGGATTGCCACTGTAGTAACTGCAGGCTCCCTCATGCCAATGAAGTCTAGTTCTCATAAACAGATGACGATGAACCTGTTTCTCAATTGTACCATTTCTGTAGCTTCCCAAAACGTTCAGTGTACCAAGGAAGCTGGGATGTCAGCAAGAAGGCTAGTACAGCTTTTTGAGTGTTTTTTAATATGAAGGAACACAGTTGTGTGAGCCCTCATCTGTAGCCTTGTGTAAGAATCAGGCACATCCTTACTATGTTAAAGGAACTTCTCTTCTTTTTAGGAATCTAAGCATAAAAGAACAGACAGATCTGTCTTATGTTGTTTACGAAAAGGAGAATCTGGCCAGTCATGGCCACGATTAACGAAAGAGAAGGCAAAGGTAAATCTTTATTCATGACGGTACTTTAACCTCTATATTGGTGTGTCTCAAGTTACTTTTAATGTGCCCCTGTTCTAAATGTACTTTTTGAGGGCTCCAACCTAGGACTATTCATTCTCCATTTGAACATACAGATATTCTCACAGGCAGTTACAATGCACACTAAGACCTACTTTGTATAAGTTCTGTGGTTTGGTGGCATTTATTAAACATTAGACAAGGAAGAATAGGTTATCTCTGAATATCTATCTCTCATGTACACGTAAACATTCCAAGTATAGTAGCAGACCACCTGGCCACTGTTCCTCAGATCAGGTTAGAATGAAGTGAGCTGTTGCCTCCACTGATTTCTTTGGAATCGGTGAAGATGATCTGCTGAGAGATTGTCCAGTTCCTGGCTGGTTATGAATGCTCTCATTCTGTGTATAATGCCCCAGAAACTTTGTGCCCTGTTCTAGAGTCTGAAAGCCTAGCCTATAAACAAATAATAAAATTACGATTTTGCAAGTCAAATTATCTTGATTTTTCGTAATCCTCATCCAGGAGTCAAATTTTGAAACCATCCTATACCCGCAAGTCTCGGGGTGGTTCACAGCATAAAAGCACAATACTGTATAAAAGCACAAAATCATCAGGGGGGTTGGGCTGGGTGTTCATCAGTATGCGGATGATACCCAGCTCTACCTCTTTTAAATCAGAACCAGTGAAGGCGGTGAAGGTCTTGTGTGAGTATCTGGAGGCGGTTGGAGGATGGACAGCGGCTAACTGAGGTTGAATCCTGACAAAACAGAAGTACTGTTTTTGGGGGACAGGAGGCGGGCAGGTGTGGAGGATTCCCTGGTCCTGAATGGGGTAACTGTGCCCCTGAAGGACCAGGTGCGCAGCCTGGGAGTCATTTTGGACTCACGGCTGTCCATGGAGGTGCAGGTTAATTCTGTGTCCTGCCATCTGGTACGCAGGCTGAGACCCTACCTGCCCACAGACCGTCTCGCCAGAGTGGTGCATGCTATAGTTATCTCTTGCTTGGATTACTGCAATGTGCTCTATGTGGGGCTACCTTTGAAAGTGACCCGGAAACTACAACTAATCCAGAATGTGGCAGCTAGACTGATGACTGGGAGTGGCCGTCGAGACCGCATAACACCGGTCTTGAAAGACCTACATTGGCTCCCAGTAGATTTCCAAGCACAATTCAAAGTGTTGGTGCTGACCTTTAAAGCCCTAAAACTCCATGATACCTGAAGGAGCGTCTCCACCCCCATCGTTCTGCCTGGACTTTGAGGTCCAATGCCGTGGGCCTTCTGGCGGTTCCCTCACTACGAGAAGCCATGTTACAGGGAACCAGGCAGAGGGCCTTCTCAGTAGTGGCACCCACCCTGTGGAACACCCCCCCCCACCAGATGTCAAAGAGAAAAACAACTACCAGACTTTTAGAAGACACCTGAAGGCAGCCCTGTTTAGGGAAGCTTTTAATGTTTAATAGATTATTGCATTTTAATATTCTGTTGGAAGCCACCCAGAGTGGCTTGGGAAACCCAGCCAGATGGGCGGGGTGTAATTAATAAATTATTATGATTATTATTTTATTATAAATAAAATTATAACCCCTGCAAGTAGAGGGTCAACTTGTAGAACAAAGTTTAGTAATTTTTCCAATGAATTAAAATACTCATTGGGTAGAACAAAAGTCAGAAGAATGTGTTACTTCAATTGAGCGTGGCGCTGTGGTCTAAACCACAGAGCCTAGGGCTTGCTGATCGGAAGGTCGGCAGTTTGAATCCCCGCAATGGGGTGAGCTCCTGTTGTTTGGTCCCAGCTCCTGCCCACCTAGCAGTATGAAAGCACGTCAGTGCAAGTAGATAAATAGGTACCGCTCCAACAGGAAGGTAAATGGCGTTTCTGTGCCAGAAGCGGCTTAGTCATGCTGGCCACATGACCCAGAAGCTGTCTGCAGACAAACGCCAGTTCCCTCGGCCTATAGAGCGAGATGAGCGCGCAACCCCTGAGTCGTCCGTGACTGGACCTAATGGTCAGGGATACCTTTACCTTTTAAGGCTCCTATAGACGCCATCCCATCCCTATTTGCCTAACTTGCCTATAACCTTATTTCTATATCCACAGCTCAATTGGCTCAGTGTGGACTTTAACAACTGGAAAGACTGGGAAGATGATTCTGATGAAGATTTGTCCAATTTTGATCGCTTTTCTGAAGTAAGCAGAACATTCTGCGGTTGATGACATAGCTTAAATTACTGGGCGTTGATCTTGATCTCGCTGAAGTTTTGATAGTTATTTTGTCTCCTTTTCATATATACTATTTTTACTTGCTTGATCAAAACAAAAAACACGACTTTACTTAATATTCCCTTGCGTCATTTAGATGATGAACAACATGGGTGGCGATGAAGATGTAGATTTGCCAGAAGTAGATGGAGCAGACGATGTGAGTAGATTCCCTGTGATAGGAACTTTTAGTCTCCTGCTTGAGGCTGATGTCAGTACTTGACATATATTGACATTTGCATAGTGTCACTGTTTGGAAACTCTGGGTAGTATCCATGATGTGCTTCTGCTAGTGGAAGGACTTTCTGTTGCACTCCAGAACTTCCCTTACCCACAGCTTCCTAAATCCGCCCGGGGAAGGGGTGTCCCGCAAACCTCCAGAGCAAATTTGGTTAGGTCATGTTTTGCACAAATACTGCCCTCTTTTTGAAACTTGAGAGTAGGGCTGGGCAGTATATCAATATATTGTCCAAAACAGGTTTAAATATCCATATTGTGATATCTGTTCCATAATTTTTGACCTGGTAATATATTGCGAATTGTGTGTGCGTGTGTGCACATGCTTGCACATGCTATGCAAAAATCATCATGGGGGAAACTGAAGCCAGCCAATGCCTCAACATAGCTCCATCCTTATTTCAGACATCGTGATAATATCAGTACATTGTGGTGTTTAGCTGGTAATACGCTGCAGTGTTGAAAACCAGATATCGCCCAGCCTTACTTGCAAGTTTATTCCTGTATCCAAACTCTACTTAAGTCTCCTCCCAAATGAGCATATTATCTGTGTCTCAAATGTGATATGCACAGTTGCATATAAACATTGAGTCCAAATTTTCTTGGTGCTAATATATAAAGTAGGCTTAACTCCATATCAAAATATATCTAACCCTTGCTCTCAGCATCAGCGGCAGAGGAGGCTGCTCGGGCGCCTGGGGCGGCGTGCCCAGCAGGGCCTCCAGAGTCTGCCTGCCTCCTTCCACTTAGCCGCCGTACAGCTGGGGGGAGGGGAGGAAGTGGGTGGACCGTTTTGGGCAGTGCAGAGCCTGTGCGCGCCCTAGCCACCACGTCTCTCCCAGGAGAGACGTGTGGCTCAGGTGCGCTGCAGGCCTTGCAGTGAGTGCCGCCTGGCATTTTGTCACCCTCCTCAGTGGTGACGCCCTGAGCAGCCTATACTCACCGCACCCCCCTTCCTTCACCCCTGCTCAGCATAATAATTGCAGATATGTAGATACTTTCCTGTAGAGGACCACAAAGTAATTTTGCAAATACTGTGCTATGGCTTGCTTTTGTAGCTGGCTTCAATTACTAACCTTCTGTGCTTCTGTCCTAGGATTCACCAGACAGTGATGATGAAAGTAAGTTGACTATTGTTCTGTGTTTACTTACATACACCCAAAAGAGTTAGACAAAACTCTTGGCACTTCTCATGAATATTTACTAAGTTGTGCCTCCCACACCTCATTAACATTTGCCTTACAAAGATTGCCATGGACCTACTATGCTACTTAGGTGGTGGAGAATGGAAGAATATTCTTCCTCAAAGTAACTTTACCTTGGGAAAAACTTGCTTTGCACTTGCATCACAAAGAGGGTGGGGTGGGAAAGCTCCCGATGGTTGGCAGGGCATAGATTGAACTATTTTACCTGCACTCTGTTTCTGGAGTGGAGCTGGTCATGTTAAATTCTGTATTAGTAATTGAAGGGCTTTCTTCTGCATTCTTGTAACTCATGCATGACTGGGCACACAGGAGAAGTACCTACATAATTTTATTTATATGCCACCTTTCCGCAGTTCAGACCATGCTCAAGCTGGCTTACAAAATGAAGAAAATACATACCGTATATACTCGAGTACAAGCCGAGTTTTTCAGCATATTTTTTATGCTGAAAAAGCCCCCCTCTGCTTATACTCGAGTGAGGGTCCCACCTTTTGGGCTGCTCCTTCCTCCACCTTTGCCACTGTCAGCGGCAGCAGCGGAGGAACGAGCGGCCCGAAAGCAGCCAGGAGGTTTGTGGTGTGGTGAACCGGCTTATACTTGAGTCAATAAGTTTTCCCGGTTTTTTGTGGTAGAATTAGGTGCCTCGGCTTATACTCGAGTATATACGGTAAGTGCAATTTAAAGTAGTTAAAACCAATAAATTAAGCACAACAAAATCTAAAACAAAAAACCAACGCACGCACATACCCATCAAAATACTGCAGCCCAAGAGTCTGTTCAGCAGCCTCAGCTTTTGTAGCTGCAATCAGTCAGGGCCACACCCTCTCAGGCCAGATGGAAAAAGACCTGCAAGGCAGGGAGCAGGTCTTCCAGGACTTAAAGCCAAGATGCATCAAGATGGAAGAGAAATTGTAAACATGTTCAAATTTACCACTGTAGTCCTTTTGAGGCATGCTTCTGTGAATGCACTCAAAATCTCCACTTCATTCTTCCCTGTGATTACAACCATTATGAATTTTACACTATACTCTCAAGGTCCTGCAAGTTGCAACTACCTAGAATAACTTGGTGTAAGAGGCATAAGAGTAATCTTTCAGAATTAGCCAGAATGATGGTTTGTAACACCTCTCAAGGACTTGTGAACATTAAGCCTGGCTGTTTAGATGGCCTCTGCTTGGGTTCACAACAAACTCCGCTGCTGTCCCCCAAAAATCGGTCAGGTCGGGAATACACATTTTTCATTTCCACTGTGATAGAGAAAATGTGTAAACAGTAGGAGAGGCTTTTGTTAGCTTACCCTAGTGTTTCTCAAACTTGGGTCCCCAGCTGCTTTTGGACTACAACTCCCATCAACCCTGACCACTGGTCCTGCTAGCTAGGGATGATGGGAGCTATAGTCCAACAGCAGATGGGGACCCAAATTTGAGACCCAGACCTCTGTGTGCTCAGGGGAGAGGATGTGTACTGCTGGACATACTTCTCACCAGAAGTAGTAGCATTGGGTACATGGCTCTGTGGGGCATATTACTCCCTATCTTTGGAGGTGGGACTGTTCTTCTAAATTGTTAAAGCTAACAATAACTTAGTGCTGACATCCTCAGCTGGTATCCTCTCTGTGTTTAGCACTACAACTCATCACTGACTATGGTGATGAGAGCTGTAGCCCAAAACATGTAGAAGGCACCAGGTGTTGGTGAAAGCTGCTTCTAGTGCTGTTGCCATACAATATTCAATGTTTGTTTTGTTTTATTTCAGAAATGCCAGACCTGGAGTAAGGGAACCTGCTATCTTTTGGGGGTTTAGGGAAAGAACTTCATCACAACATTTCATAATTGAGATAAGAATTCCTGAGTTGATAGCTCTAAAGGCAGAAAATGCATCCTTTAACTCATCTTCAACCTGTTTTAAGCAGCTTCATTGATGATTGGTGCGTACCATTGTTCAGGGCAGTCTTAAGCTACGTGAGGCAATAATGTTATGCATGAAAGGTTTTCCAGACTTCCAAAAACAAAACAAAAAAAGCCACACACAAACAATTGAGGTATAGGCAATCGATAAAAAAACAGTTGCAATAAAAGGGTTTACAACGCCTCTTTGCCTCATCATCAAATATAACAATGGGAAAACTCTCAATTTACATGAAGTGGTAAACTTGTACTTTTCCCCCTCACATTGTGGACAGCAGGTAACTTAGAACGTTTCAGATTTTATGCCTGGAACAGAACTGGCTGAAGCAATGTTTTAATTGGCTTTCAAAATTTAAACTGGTAACATGCTGTACCTCTTGGGGTGTCTTCAGGGTATGTTCCACTAATGTTTAATGCTCTTCACTTTGTTGTATTTAATCACTAGTTAGTGTTCAAGATATCCTAGCTAAAACTAGCAATCCCTTTAAAACTTAAAATGGGTGAAGCCTGTACATTGGTTGTTTGATCCTCAAAGCTCTTACATCTCAGTATGGAGGGGTTAGAGCCTGTAAGTTGTTGCTTGTCAATCTGTACATTTAGACCAAATTGTATTTGCACTGTTGGTATGAAAGCGAGTGACAAAATGTTAATACACTATTGGATCTTCTTTTGGGTTTTTTTTTTGACCAGTTTATGATAAGCCTAAAAACCTCAATTTGTGTTCAAAGCAGTGGGGATTTTTTAATGTCTACATTATTTCTAATAAACTGTTGAAGACTCCATGGCTGTCAACTGTCTGGCTGGCTGTAACTTCATGTATTCTTACTATTTGTTGGAATGGAATACTTAATTAATTTCTAGTTGGAATAAAAGTGTGGGACTATTTCATCTGTTTGAAGGAGGAAAATTGTAATATTCCCAAGCAAGTCTTTACAAAAAAAAAGGATCTGTAAGTTGTGGGTACACTGACAGTTTAAAGAAAAAATGTTGTGATTTGACTAAAATAAAAGCAAGTTTGTCCTCCTTTAAAAACGGTGAGCTTCTGCATTTGACACTTGTTTTCTGCAATACTTTTTTTTAGAAAAAGGTTCTCGAGCTAAATATGTGTGACTGAGGTGGGACACTTGGAATTTTATATAGGCTGTTAATACTGAAGAAGCATTTTTTCCAATGTACACTTCAGTACCTCCAACACTTTAACATGCACCTCCAAATGCACACAGTTCCATACCTTTTTTGACTGTTGGATCCAGGGTCCTCAGTAAGCCTGCGTTTTTATGAAGGTGTCGAATTAAGGAATTTGGGGGATTATATTATTTGGATTTCATAGAAGTGCTGTCTTCTCAACCAGACTTTTTCCCTTTAATAGTATCAGATAGACATAACATGCATTTATGCTTGCCACTGGTTTCCAACTTAGCACCTGCTCTGAAACCATAAACATCTAAGTTAAGTCTTAAACCAAAGGCTGTTAAGAGACTATTGATCTGAGATGCAAACAAGCATTTGGGGGGGGGGGTGAAATGCAGTTTCTGCCCTGAGGATAGCTGGTCATCACCTTGACCAGAATGTCCTTGTCTGCAGCCCCAGGGCAGAATGAGCTCCCAAGAAGCCAACCTTGCTGAGTCCCTTGCCAGAGGTAAACAAACTTCATTTTTTAAAGGCCATTGTTGGAGCCTTAAACCAAAATTAAGTCCCTCAAATGTGGGAATGGAGCAGAGAGAAGATCTACATCAGTACATCTGAATTGTTTCTTAAATTCAGAAGCATGTGATTAAGTTGGTGTTGGCTCATGCTGTTTGCTGCAAACAGCTGTGCTGTACCTTGCATCTGATGTGCCTCCACTGAAGTCAGTTTCTGGAAGACTGAAAGCCTTGTAGAGAATGTTTGCAGGGGAAGCAGGGTAGACAAAAGAAACAAAACGAGACTACAGGGAGGGCTGGGGCAGATAGGAATGTAAAGAAGTGAGTGCTTAAGGAGTGTGTTAAGGAAAGGCCAGAAGAAGTTAAAATTTTAATATGCTTTTCTGTGATTCTAAACCCCAAGGGGCTGCCAACTTGAGCAAGTGCCATGGTTCCTGTGAAGGCCTTCACAGGCAGCTGGGTAGGGGGGCCTGACTCTGGGCTTTCTTTTTTTTTAAAAAAAAGTCTCTAGAATGTAAGTGGTGAAGCAAAATTTACTGGTAACCTAATCAATTTTGTGAAATGAGCCATCTTGGTTGTTTTTGCCTATTAGTGTCAGAGCTACAATAAGTAGATACCAAGCAATCCCGCTTCTTATTTTCTAGTCCTTGGAATCTCTAGTTTCCCTTTTTTTCCATATCAACCAGGCTGCATCTTTCATGTGGTGGGTTCATCTCAGATCAGGTATTCTCTAGAAGTTATTTTCTGCAAATACTACTACGCAGTAAGTGTGGGTAGATGTTTGTCCCCTAAATGCCAGTGCTCAGTTGGTAGAACATGAGGCCCTTAATCTCATCATTGGCTTGAGCCCCATATTGTGCAATATATTCCTGCATTGCAGGGAGTTGGACTAGATGACCCTTGTGGTCCCCTCCAACTCTACAATTCTATGATTATAAGATTTGGCATGTATGTGCAGGAGCCAAAAAGATCAGGCACTCATTAAGAATTCAGTGTATATTTAACTTACAGTACAATATCTACACAGAATTAAATGCTGGTATTTAAAGGGACTTACTCCCAAGTAAGTGGGTCCAGGATAGGCTTTGGTTTAGGGTTAGCATTTGGGAAAAACAGGGCTCTTGTGCCTTAAGACAAGTTCAACACATTAAGCCATTTCTAGTATGGAAATACAATTATAGGGAAATCTTCACCATGGCTGTTCTCTTAATTTTGTATTATGCCTTGCCCCTCCCATGCAGCAGCCATTTTGTAACTGGTTCCCACTTGGTGAAAGGCCCAAACCAAGACTCTTGGTGGGCTTGGATCTGCATATGTCTAATAGTTTACATCAGAGTTTGTGTGCATTTTCCCATACTTCGAACTTGATACGTAGTGTGCTTGCCCAAAAGGTTGGTGGTTGCTGGTGCAGCCCTTTTTAAATGTCTGAAGTTAAGAACACAAGTATGTTGAGTCTGGGTGCAGCTTATAATCTTGAAAGAGCTTCACAACTAGGGCATCACCTGGTGCTTCCTAGCATCTGTTAATCAAAATAATGCTGTTTGAACATTGGAACTGTATTTTTCTGGCTGATTATTGCAAATAGACTTAACTTCCATATGTTATGAACATTAAAAGCCCTTTATCTTAGAAAGTGAATTCTGCTACTGAACTATGCACAAGACTGCATTGTGTTCTTCAATCAAGGAATTGGATCTGGCAAATCACATTTAGCACTCTGGGAACACTTTGCTTGATGTGAGGCGTGGTTTGGAAACCATTTTCAGATTCAGGCTGCATTGCCTCCTGGGGAACTTTCCCAGAGCATCTTGCCAGTTGACCGGGGCGGTGGAGTGGGCAGAGGCACCCCATAAACCTACTTTCATACATACACATACCCATCCATTCAATTCTTCCTTGTCTTCTGCCGCCTGTCCTTAGCCCCACCCCACGTGACAATACACGTTTAAAAATGCTCCTATTGGTGCCAATGCAAACATTTTTAAAAGCCTAATTGCTATATGTAGGATGAGGGGAGGGCGACTTGCAGTGGGGAGGCACAGTGAGGGGAGAGTTAACCTTTATCTCGCAAGCTGTGACTCCATGAAAATCCCACTTACCTGTACCAATAAATCTTCTAAAGTGCTTTCAGGCACACCTATAGGACATTTTCCTAAGTCTTAATTACTGTGTGGGGTAGTAAAGCTGAGGGTTGGGATTTTGTTTGTTTTGTTTTTTAATTCTTGAGTTTTTCTTCTACTTATTAGGTGGAGCACTTCATACTGTAAAACGATATTGGAAGCAGAATCATCAAAATATACAAGACAATCAGACCTGTGTAATTTGCGATTTCAGGTTTTTTTAAATGAAAGGTATACTCTGATCCTGTTGCATGGTGAAATACTGCGTCTTCTTTAAGCTGTTCTGTAATCATAAGAGAACATTGGTGTATGCTGAGAGAAAGCATTTTGAATTTATCATCCTAGTAGCTAATACTCCGTTTTTTGGGTAGATAACAACTTAATCAACACTGCAGCAGGCAGCGGACAGACGGTTAAAGCTGCAAAAATTAAAGTAATTTTTACTATCCCAACAGAAAGCCCTTTGGCATACAAGAGAGAGCATGAACTGGTTTTAATGCAGGCTCAAGAATCTGGTACAAGATAGATATGTCTTATTTAGAGGTAATAGCAACCCAAACTGGCTAAGCAGGAAGGAACAAGTGGGCTGGGGTACAGCTGACAAATCATGACTGCTTCATTCCTCTCCTGCTGTGCTGCCAGGCCAGGATTGAGGTTTCTTTTCCCCCAAACAAATCCCAAGTGATAAGCCAATAACAAACCCTTCGTTCATGGTTTGTTGGCGAATGAGGCAAGTTGTGACCCTGTGTTTGATTACATGTAACGCTAAGCCAAACCATGGCTTAATTCCCAGTAGTGTAGCAGCAGCAGCATGAATTGGGAGAAGTGACATGTCTATGATTTTCTAACTGCACGATTATTCTTTTATTAATTAAATTTCTATACCACCCTTCATCCGGCGATCACATGGCGGTTTACAATATGAAAGCACAATAATACACTCTACAATAACAAGAACAATATCCCCCACATATTATTTATGAAGTATTTCTGATGTTGCTTAGATCTAGGGCCTAGCTTTGCTGATGTATCTGGCCCATGCTGCTTCAGATTGCAGGTGGAGGCTCCCATTGTTAAAATCTTCTACACATGCACCTCCACGCAGAAAGCTAGAATGGCAGGTGGAAGACTAGGCTAGAGAACACTTTCCTGCTATCTTGCTTTCAATATTAGGCGGGTGGCACTTTTGACACAGCACCTAAACAAAGACCACAGAGTAAGCTTACTGGTCATGGAATAAGAGGAGAGATCTTGTGGATTGGTAACTGGCTAAGAAACAAGAAGAGAATAGGAATAAATGGACAGTTCTCTCAATGAAGGACCAGGTGTGCAGCCTGGGAGTCATTTTGGACTCACAGCTGTCCATGGAAGTGCAGGTTAATTCTGTGTCCAGGGCGGCTGTTTACCAGCTCCATCTGGTACGCAGGCTGAGACCCTACCTGCCCGCAGACTGTCTTGCCAGAGTGGTGCATGCTCTGGTTATCTCCCGCTTGGACTACTGCAATGCGCTCTACGTGGGGCTACCTTTGAAGGTGACCCGGAAACTGCAATTAATCCAGAATGCGGCAGCTAGACTGGTGACTGGGAGTGGCCGCCGGGACCACGTAACACCGGTCCTGAGAGATCTGCATTGGCTCCCAGTACATTTCCGAGCACAATTCAAAGTGTTGGTGTTGACCTTTAAAGCCCTAAACGGCCTCGGTCCTGTATACCTGAAGGAGCGTCTCTACCCCCATCATTCAGCCCGGACACTGAGATCCAGCGCCGAGGGCCTTCTGGCGGTTCCCTCACTGCGAGAAGCAAAAGTACAGGGAACCAGGCAGAGGGCCTTCTCGGTAGTGGCGCCTGCCCTGTGGAACACCCTCCCATCAGAAGTCAAGGGAATAAACAACTACCTGACATTCAGAAAATACCTAAAGGCAGCCCTGTTTAGGGAAGTTTTTAAACTGTGACTTTGCATTGTATTTTGGTATTTGTTGGAGGCCACCCAGAGTGGCTGGGGAGACCCGGCCAGATGGGCGGGGTATAAATAATAAATTATTATTATTATTATTATTATTATTATTATTATTATTATTATTATATGGATGGATGTAGAAAATTGGGTAAAGTGATGCATACTGGGGCAAAACAATTCAATTTGTATACATGCTCATGAGTCTGAACTGGTGGTGACTGACCAGGAATGAGATCATGGGTTCATGAAGATGGTGACCCATTGTGGGGCTGCTGTGAAAATGTGAATTCCATGTTAGGAACCACTAAGGAAAGGAACCGAAAATAAAACTGCCAATATCATAATGCCATTATATGAATCTATGATGTATTCCAAGTGCAGCCACTGTATACTCCTCACCTCAAAAAAGGATGTTGTAGAGCTGGAAAAGGGCAACCAAAAGGATGAAGGAGATAAGGAGCAAATCTCTCCAAGGAAAGGTTGCAACATTATCAGTTTAGAGAAAAGGCGAGTAAGAGGAGACATGATAGAGGGGTCTGAAATGGGTCAAAAGAGGTTCTTCTCCCTCTCTCAGAACACTAGAACTCAGACATCCAATGAAGCAGAATGCTGCAAGATTCAGGAGACCCAAAAAATCAGAAAATACTTCACACAAACCCTTTAGGGGCAGACACAACAGGAGCAGCAAATAGATTTAAACTGCTTTAAAAAGCTTGGCTCTGAGGACCTCGTGTAAGTCAGGGAAGTGTCACCTGTAATGATGGGACACTAAGGTAAAAGGTAAAGGACCCCTGGACGGTTAAGTCCAGTCAAAGGTGACTATGGGATGCGGCACTCATCTTTTTTCAGCCCGAGGGAGCTGGCATTTGTCCACAGACAGCTTTCCGGGTCATGTGGCCAGCATGACTAAACCACTTCTGGTGCAACGGAACACCATGACGGTATCCAATGCTAGTCCTACTCAAAGTAGACCCATTGGAATTAATGGACATGACTAACCTTTTAAAATTTCCTGCTTTTTCACCATGTAGGTATTAAAGCAGTTTACAGCAATAGAATAATATGCAAAATTTAAAACAAAAAATTGGGTCCATTAATTTTAATGGACCTACTCTGAGCAGGACTAGCATTGTATGCAACCCATGGTGCTCCAAAAACTCTGGTATCTCCTGAAAACTTTAATACCTAGCAATGTTAATGAAATCTTCCAGATATCTGGAACTCTGCTGGATAATAGATCATTCTGAGCAGAGACTGCGATGATAGGCTTTCATAAATCAAAATATACTGGTTGGAGAGCAAAGCACAGAGAGTGTGTGTGTACTGTCAACTAATTTGATAGAGTAGCTATTTTTGTAATGCACACTTCAACAAGCCTACCTTTTAACTCCCAAGACATACTCCGGCTACTCTTGCCTCAAAGTGTTTGTTACCTCTCTCCAACAACACATCTGACCATGATATCTTGCCCCTGGTTTTCATGGCAGACAAATGTAGTCATTTGCATGACTCAAGGTAATGCAAAACACTCACCTAAGCCCGAGACTCCAGAAAGTGAAAGCCACTGGTTCTCAAACTTTTTTCTCTGGGCCAAACTGATTTTTTTTATTGATAAGAAATATATTGGAAAACAAAAACAAACAACTCCTAGCAGTGCTTAATTTAGAACACAGAACACAGCTATTTTATAACATGATCATGAGACATCCAGAAAGTATAAAACAATGTACAGGCGAAACTTGAAAAATTAGAATATCGTGGAAAGGTTCATTTCTTTCAGTAATTCAAATTAAAAGGTGAAACTAATATATGAGATAGACTCATGACATGCAAAGCAAGATATGTCAAGCCTTTATTTGTTTTAATTGTGATGATTATGGCGTACAGCTGATGAGAGCCCCAAATTAACAATTTCAACTTTGGGGTTTTCATCAGCTGTGCGCCATAATCATCACAATTGTAACAAACAAAGGCTTGACATATCTCGCTTTGCATGTCATAAGTCTATCTCATATATTAAACTCCAGTAGCTAATGAAAACAATTGCTTACATAAATGGACTTTTCCACAATATTCTAATTTTTCAAGTTTCACCTGTAGGTACATAAGGACACAAATCATTCCTAAATATAGTTTAGATATTTCTTTGATTGTCCTTGAATCTTCCCACTACACTTGCCATCCTCTCCTTGCACCACAGCCTTTAAGAACCACCGGCCTTCATCAATCAGCAGGACTTCCAAGTTTGGGAACCTGAGCGCCACATTATTGGTCCATGGCTTTTGTAAATACAGCGCTTGTACCAATAAGTTAATTGTAATCGACATATATAATAATAATAATAATAATAATAATAATAATAATAATAATAATGTCCAGTAGCACCTTAGAGACCAACTAAGTTTGTTCTTGGTGTAAGCTTTTGTGTGCATGCATACTTCTTCAGATACCAACCAGATAGAAGTTTGCATGCACACGAAAGCTTATACCTTATAAGGGGACGCGGGTGGCGCTGTGGTCTAAACCACAGATACTCTAGGGCTTGCCGATCAGAAGGTCAGTGGTTCGAATCCCAAACGACGGGGTGAGCTCCCCTTGTTTGGTCCCAGCTCCTGCCCACCTAGCAGTTCGAAAGCACGTCAAAGTGCAAGTAGATAAATAGGTACCGCTCCAGCGGGAAGGTAAACGGCGTTTCCGTGCGCTGCTCTGGTTCGCCAGACGTGGCTTAGTCATGCTGACCACATGACCCAGAAGCTGTCTGCGGACAAACGCCGGCTCCCTTGGCCTATAGAGCGAGATGAGCGCACAACCCCCGAGTCGTCGGCAACTGGACCTAACAGTCAGGGGTACCTTTACCTTTAAGGTGTGTGTGTGTATACACACACACACATATATTTCAACTGCGTCATACCAACACGGCTGAAGTTAATTGTAATGGTGATGATGATGATATGGGGGGAGCAGTCACTTCAGCTGATCAGATTATTGAGGACAAATGTTCTGATAACAGTGTTACCAATGTGATCATGATAAAAGGAGATTGTCACCTGTCACAAATCACCTGTCATGATAAAAGGAGATTGTCACCTGTCACAAATTACCTGTCACATTACAAGTGAAGGTTGTACCGAGAAGCACTTTAAAAGAGACCAGTATCCCATACCCATTTCTGAATAAACTCCTCCTTTAAAAGTAGAATCTCTCTAAATTGCTTGCACTGTAATTTGCTCAACATTGCCCAACATGCTGGTCAGTTGAAAGTAGTAAGTACAGGGCTCATTCTGGCTTCTATGCAATAAAATGCTATTGGAGCAAATACATTTTGAAACTGCAGCCAACCTGGAAGCCGCCAGGGGGCAATCTGTACAATTGTTTGAGCCAGGCTTTATTAATCTTTTTCTTTCTTTCCGTATTTGTGCCTTATTTATTTGTATGGATTTTGTTGCAAAACCACCCAACAGCAGTATATAAGTACTGTAAATTAATAATACAAATATCACAAGTTGTTGTTTTTGGACAATATTTGAATGATTGCTTCTCCAAATGAAAAAACCTTTTATTTAAAAAAAACCTTTGCACATACAAAAGCCAAGCAGCAGGAATAAGCACTCTAGCCTAACCAGCTGCTGCCATGCTGGGATATTTTGTGTGTGTGTGTAGGGATCCTTTTATTGGGGTTTAGCCCTGCAAGTCCCTACCTGCAGATTGAAGTACTACTTTCAACAAGACACAGGCATGCTTCCTGAGAACGTCTCTACCAGATTTCAAGAACAGTTGGCTACTCCCAACACTGGAGGGCAGAACTGTTGTTTAAAAAAACTGTTCGGCAGAAACAGCAGAATCCACAGCATCTAGAAGACTAGCAAGGCCTGAGTTTTCATGGACTCTAATCCACTTGCTGTAGATGAAGTGGACCTTTATGTCATAATAATACATCTGATCCTCTTTTTATATATAGTTTTTAATTAAGTTTTCAGATTCAGGTAGGTAGCCGTGTTGGTCTGACACAGTCGAAATATATAAAAAGATAGAAAAATTGTCCAGTACCACCTTAGAAGTCAACTAAGTTCTAAGTTGGTCTCTAAGGTGCTACTGGACAATTTTATTTCTTTATATATTTTGATTAAGTTTTCAGTTTTACACCTCAAATTAAACATCTTTCATTATACCATACATTCAATGACTTCCCTCCTTCCTCTTCCATGGTTCATTTAATTTGTCCACCATTCCTACATATTATAACCATCTAATTCAGTTCTCTTATCTTACATCACTTCCACATTTATTATACTGTTGAATTCACCTTAATACTGTCAGCGTTTTCAACTATAACATCCACCTGTACTTAAAGTGACATAGTACCTTATATTGTGGAAATAACTTCTAGGGAGTACCTGACCGCAGATGAACCCACTACATTAAAGATGCATCTTGGTTGCTAGGGAAAAATGAAAGGCAAGCTACCAAGACTATTAAAGACTGCTAGAAAATAAGAGAGAAGCAAGACAAGGGTGTGGCATCTAGGCAGACTATTCATTTGCTTTGGGTGAAAGCAAAGGCAACGTAACAGTGGGTTGCAGCAAGTTCTTCAACCATCATTTAAACGGCGTATTACTTTTTACAAATATACTTTCATCCATCACCTTATAAAACACATACACACACACACACACACTTTAAATTACACATGCAAACGTGATGGGGGGGGGATGTGCTGGTGATGCCACAGGCACTATTTAATAAGGGCTCTCGACAGCTGGCTTTCCTTGACTCAAGCAGCATCACACTGAAGACTTCCAGAACCAGTTTGTTTTGATTTCCTTTAAAGGCACAGCCGAGTTCTGTATTGAATTTGGTGAGAGTGTTTCCCAACACACTACACTGCTCTTCAAATGCTATGCCTGGTTTCACCAGTTGTAGCCATGCCACTTACCAGCTGAGATCAGAGCCAGGTTTAAGGTGGTGCAGGCAGCTCCTCCTCGCAGGGCGCCAAGCCAAGGGAGCGCTCCAGCGAAGACCAGTTGAATTCAACTGGTGTGGCACTCCTTTTGTCTGCTGACAGCTTTTCAGGATCACGTGGCCAGCATTACTAAACTGCTTCTGGCACGCACAACACCGTGACAAGTGTCAGAGTGCATGGAAATGCCGTTTACCTTCCTGCTGCAGCGGTACCTATTTACCTACTTGCGCTGGCATGCTTTCAAACTGCTAGGTGGGCAGGAGCTGGGACAGAGCAATGGGAGCTCACCCCGTTGCGGGAATTCAAACTGCCAACCTTACGATCGGCAAGCCCAAGAGGCTCTGTGGTTTAGACCACAGCACCACCTGCACCCCTAATTATCATCATAAATAATAATTTGTTGTTGTTGTTGTTGTTCAGCCGTTCAGTCGTGTCCAACTCTTCGTGACCCCATGGACCAGAGCACGCCAGGCACGCCTATCCTTCACTGCCTCTCGCAGTTTGGCCAAACTCATGTTAGTAGCTTCGAGAACACTGTCCAACCATCTCGTCCTCTGTCGTCCCCTTCTCCTTGTGCCCTCCATCTTTCCCAACATCAGGGTCTTTTCCAGGCAGTCTTCTCTTATCATGAGGTGGCCAAAGTATTGGAGCCTCAGCTTCAGGATCTGTCCTTCCAGTGAGCACTCAGGGCTGATTTCCTTCAGAATGGATAGGCTTGATCTTGCTGTCCATGGGACTCTCAAGAGTCTCCTCCAGCACCATAATTCAAAAGCATCAATTCTTCAGCGATCAGCCTTCTTTATGGTCCAGCTCTCACTTCCGTACATTACTACTGGGAAAACCATAGCTTTAACTATACGGACCTTTGTCGGCAGGGTGATGTATTTGCTTTTTAAGATGCTGTTTAGGTTTGTCATTTATATGGGTACCAACAGAGATGTTTTAAAAAGCAACTGCAGCAAAAGGAAATATTGTGAAAAAACAAAAATAAAAATTGGGAGGGCACCAAGTTTCGTCCTTGCTCAGGGTGCCATATTACCAAAGTCTGCCGCTGCTGAGATGGAGGCAAGGGAATAGCTTTGCCTTTAACAAAAGTGTGATCTGGAGAGATCAGTAGGAGACACTTTTCACAGCGCAGAGATCAACATTTTCACCTGCTGTTTTCTGTGCATTATTAAGCTGCTGCAGGTAGAGCAGGTTGAAAAGTTGGCAGGACAACCATGGAGGTGTTATCAAGCTCCAGGCAAGTGCTCTGTAATACAGCTTAGGCTGGGGACAGTCCCTCTCGTCTGGTTTACCAGAAGCCCCATATTACAAGCTGATGTTGGCAGGATACACAGAGGCTCCAGTGAAATCAGATCCCAAACATATGCTGCAGTAAATTTTAATTAGAGAGATTTGGGACACAAAAGGGCTCTCTGCAGGCTTTTGTAAGCATCACAAGGGAAAAAGTTCATGTTAGACAGTAACAGCTGCAATACACCAAGACGATGGGTAGAGAACCAAGCAACGTGACAGTTCCAGTGATCACATTTGAACTTCTTTGCAAATACTGAATTGGGAGCTAACCAATGTCAGCCTTCCTAATATTACTGAACTTTAAAAAAAGAGGGGGTATGTCACTTTCCAATAATGTCCAGTTCTAACCAGTAGATAATTATAAAACAGCCAGTTAGCTGGGGAGGAAATGGGGAAATGTCCTGGCACACTTCTGTGCTACAATTGTTGTTGTTCAGTCGTTCAGTCGTGTCCGACTCTTCGTGACCCCATGGACCAGAGCACGCCAGGCACGCCTATCCTTCACTGCCTCTCGCAGTTTGGCCAAACTCATGTTAGTAGCTTCAAGAACACTGTCCAACCATCTCATCCTCTGTCGTCCCCTTCTCCTTGTGCCCTCCATCTTTCCCAGCATCAGGGTCTTTTCTAGGGATTCTTCTCTTCTCATGAGTTGGCCAAAGTACTGGAGCCTCAACTTCAGGATCTGTCCTTCTAGTGAGTACTCAGGGCTGATTTCTTTGAGAATGGATAGGTTTGATCTTCTTGCAGTCCATGGGACTCTCAAGAGTCTCCTCCAGCACCATAATTCAAAAGCATCAATTCTACAATAGTTTATGCCAAAATTGTACCGGTATGTTTGCTAGCCTTTAATGTGGGACAAGACTCTTCATTGCTTTCGACTTAACACAGCTGTCCCTCTGGAATTTGTTTGGTGATAGAATCAAAGAATCATAGAGTTGGAAGGGACCCCAAGGGTCATCTTGTCCAGCCCCCTGCAATGCAGGAATTTGCTCTCCCAATGCATATACGATGTCTCTAGGGGTGTTCGGTCTGTGAGCAGAAATAGGCGAGCTGTACAACAATGACAGATGTATTGTTTTTCACTTGTGCACATGTAGAGACAGTGCAGTATAGTGCTTAGAGCAGGGGTCAGCAAACTTTTTCAGCAGGGGGCCGGTCTACTGTCCCTCAGACCTTGTGGCGAGCCAGACTATATTTTGAAAAAAAAATATGAATGAATTCCTATGCCCCACAAATAACCCAGAGATGCATTTTAAATAAAAGCACACATTATACTCATGTAAAAACACCAGGCAGGCCCCACAAATAATCCAGAGATGCATTTTAAATAAAAGGACACATTCTACTCATGTAAAAACACGCTGATTCCCGGACCGTCCGTGGGCTGGATTTAGAAGGCGATTAGGCTGCATCCGGCCCCCAGGCCTTAGTTTGGGGACCCCCAGCTTAGAGTGTCGGAGTAGTATCTGGAAGACGAGGGCTCAATTCCCCACTCAGCTATGAGTGTATTGTAGTAATCTTAAAAGATGCAAAAACTGGGCCAGAAAATAATCCCCAACGTTGACTTAAAAGTGATGCATTTTTAATAAAGTGGAGGCTTATTTTCCTTCTGCTATCTGTAACATTCTGCTACGTATTGTTTTGGAGCTCTTGTTCACTAATGGTTAAGGTAGGAATGGCTGTTTTTATTTTGGAAATGAGAAGCACATGATTTCGGCAACAATAACTTGAAGGGAACAGAAAGTTCACATGGCAGAAATTGAGAGTGTTTTCCAAACCACAAGTCCCAGTGGGATTCCCTCCCCCCCCATTGCCTGTTCTTTCAGTCACCTCTTCTATGAACCTCCTCTGATAGCTTGTAGGTTTTCAAATATTCCTTAAAACTTTTTCCACATTTGTCGAAATATAAACTTTTATATGCCTAGCCACCAGCCTAAGGGCTCCTGTGCTTTTAACAAGGGCACGGCAGGAGGCAATTCAACTACCAATGCTTTCTCCTGTTATAGAGCTATAATGTGGGGGTCAACACCTGCTGAATGCCTGCCTGCAGCTTTTAAAGGCCAGAAAACAGGTAACATTCAGCTATGGCTGTCAAATTTTCAACTCACAGCTGCAACTGTGGCTTGTGGGGAGTCTTAGGCCCAGAAGCCAAACCTGTCTTCAAGTCCTCTTTGTCTGAGCATAAAAAGGTAAAGGTAAAGGGACCCCTGACCATTAGGTCCAGTCGTGTCTGACTCTGGGGTTGCGGCGCTCATCTCACGTTACTGGCCGAGGGAGCCGGCATACAGCTTCTGGGTCATGTGGCTAGCATGACAAAGCCGCTTCTGGTGAACCAGAGCAGCGCACGGAAATGCCGTTTACCTTCCTGCCGGAGCGGTACCTATTTATCTACTTGCACTTTTGACGTGCTTTCGAACTGCTAGGTGGGCAGGAGCTGGGACCGAGCAACGGGAGCTCACCCCGTCGCGGGGATTTGAACCGCCGACCTTCTGATCAGCAAGCCCTAGGCTCTGTGGTTTAACCCACAGCGCCAACCGCGTCCTTTTGTCTGGGCATACCTCTTACCAAACCTGCTTCACACCTTCCATAGGTACTTTTACCTGTATGAAATGTGTCCTTGGACTACAATAACACATCTTGCTAGCCTGGATGGGAGACAGAGAAGTGCATATACGTGTGGCTATAGAAACCTATGAATTTTGTATGGCTGGAAAGTAGCTTATTGTGCAGTCATATCCATTGCGCTTCTCTCTTTTACTTCTGGCCACATCCACTTTTGCCTCTGGCCACGCCCACTGCTAGCATGACACACACACACACACAACCATTAAGAGTTTCCTGTAAAAGAATGCAATCCTCAGGCTTGAAAAAAACCTTTGCCCCTCCTGATCTACAACAAATAAGGGTTTATCCACACTTCTGAGAGGTTTTACTGCTGAATCAGAACAAACATCAGTCAGGTTTTCTGCAGACTGACATTTATTCTGATTCAGCAGTAAACAGCAGGTTTTTCTGGGGAAAGCAGAGGGACTGAAGAAACACCTCTTGGACCTATGCCTAGAAATCTCAGGACAAACGGAAGAAATTGCATGACAAAGGGATGCGTGGATGAGCCCTAACTGGTGGTCATTTATTTTGCCATGTCATAAAAACCTTCACCTGCTAATTTCAGCAGAACAAGTCTGCAGCCACAGAGGCAGGTTGAAAAGTTCACAACTCTTGTGTTTTAGAAATAGGTGGGAAGCAGGCAGGCATGGAGAATAACTGGAAGTTGGTTGTGTGATGCTACTCGCTCCCTTGTAAATAGAACTGCATTTGTGGTGCATTCTCTTTTAACTTTTTGGCCTTTAGCAAAGTTGGCTTAGATGATAATGATTATTATTTTTAAACACCTTTGTGTATTTCCACCCTTTATCATATTCAGGGTTAGAAACTTGCTTGATCCTCAGGGCTTTGAAAAGCTGTCAAATTGGCAGGATTGTGGTCATGCAATTGTCCAGCCACATTGGCTGCAGATGTACAGCATGATTCTTGGTAAAGGGAACAATCATTGCTACGTGTCACAAGGGAAACTTCGGGAATCATTCTTGCAAAATGCCTGCATTCCCAGAATGCACTGCAGAATGCGGGCAAATGGGGGTGCACCAGATCTACCTGGTGTTCTGTTAGGTGAAGAAAAAATTGTGGTGGCCGTTCTCTGAGGATTGTATCCCTTGGGAAGTGTAGAAGATCAAAGCAGCAAATCTATCGTGAGAAGGCTGGTGAGAAACGCTGTGAGAAGATTGGCAAAACTGCGGAAGTGATGAATTGACATGAATGCCTGCCTAAGGTGCCCACCCAGGCTGAGGAAAATAATCTATTTGCTATGGGGTGGAGAGATGTCCAGCCCTACCTATATAGGATTTTTTGCCGGATCACTGACATATTTTGGAACCTCTGTCACTACAACCATGCGGCACCTCATCAAGAATACCTTGGTACACTGATGTCCGTGAAACTGGAGACCTGATGTTATTGAGGCAACATAAGCAACCAGCTTTCTGTCCTCACTAAGCTCCAAAGTACCAAATCCATCTTTCTTCTCATAAAACCTGGGAGTCACAAAAGGTGGTAGACCCTCCCTTTAGTGGAAAGTCCAGTTTTTCTCCTCCTTTGTAAGTGTTGGACCAGTAAATACAGGGAAAGTGATGTTTTAGTGGCTATTAGGTCTAGAAAGCTGACAATTCTTCTCCGGGTCAGATTTATCGGAGCCAGAGAAGAATTTGGGAGCTTGAAAGGACCCATCTCTCCTTAGAGCCAGGCTTTTATGAGCCTCCTCTGAGTCAGAGCTTGTTTCCCTGGCATCTCTAGCGGAGAAATAGCATGGCAATATGTACCACAGCTGGAAGAGAATTCTTATCTTGACATCA
Source organism: Lacerta agilis (assembly GCF_009819535.1). Taxonomy (NCBI): domain Eukaryota; kingdom Metazoa; phylum Chordata; class Lepidosauria; order Squamata; family Lacertidae; genus Lacerta; species Lacerta agilis. Next base: position 5,826,583 of record NC_046313.1, on the reverse strand, counting down.
CTTAAGCCCTCCCCGTCTGTCGCTGACCCTCAGCCACAATCCTGCTCAGTGAGCACTTACATGCTGCAGCTGCGAGGAGGAGGCTGCTGGAGCCTTAAGAAGAACAACTGTGCCAGAAGAGGCCCTCTGCAATCTCCTTCCCACCCAGCTCAGAGATGATGAATACCACGTTCTCCAGCAAGGACACTTACTCTCCTGGGGAAGCTGCTCCCACAGTGGACTCACTCATCACCTCCTGCTGCACCCTAGTGACAGGGGCATGGGTGCCGGGGATCTCGGTGGCCACAGATGTCCAGAAGAACCAGCACGTGGCAAGGATGGTACAAATTGCTGTCCTTTGTGTCCTCTGTCTGACTGTCATCTTCGGGGTGTTTTTCTTAGGCTGTAACTTGCTGATCAAGTCGGAGAGCATGATCAACATGCTGATGAAAGACAGGAGAGCCTCCAGGGAAGTTGAGGTGGTTATCATTGAGACTTAACAATGGAAGCGGACAAGGGGGAAGAGAATTCCACCAGCCTTTGGGACTTCAAGGGTGTTTTGCCGAGTTGGCTGCTAGATCCTCAAGTTGGTACTCTTTAATGGATGCTAAAAAATGAGGTGACAGGATGGAAGTGGATTTGCACAGAGAAGGATGTGCTTGTCCAAAACGTCATTTGGAAATCTGTGCTCTTCCTAGTTATTTCTCTCTCTCCCCTTTGGGTGGATTTTCCTACACAGAGACTTCATAGAGCCTGTCTGGGTTTCAAAAGCTGTACAAAAAGCCCAGACCGAGGGCAAAGGAACTGCAGTTTTGTGCCGAAATCTTCATGGAATGGGCTCATCAGTACGTTTCTGTGACTTGAGACTGAGTCTCTTTGCTGCTATTGCGATTCTGATTCGTCTTGAAGAAGTGCAGCCACACCCTGGAAGAAAGAGAGAGAAAGAGAGAACACCCACAGAGACACTTGAAATGCATCCAGATCATTTGAACTCTGCCAAATTGGCTGCGTGTCAGAATTACCCCCATTCGTAACCTAAAATGGCCAATAAGCATGGTCATCCCTCTGTTGAGAGACTCATGGTTGCCATAAGCTATTTCATTGTTGTTAAATGTCGTGCAAACCCAGTGAGGATGTGTAGCAGCGCTGACAGTGATGGGTTGTTTATTGTGTCCTTTCCAACCCTATTAAATAGGCACGGAAATGGTTCTGATTTCTGTTCAGTCTCGACTTGCACCCATGCTCCTTCTGCAGGTCCTGGATACTCAAGTTCAAAATGAGAAAGGCCTGAGCTGACGAAGCGTGTGACTATGTGAGGTGCACAGCAGTCGCCAACAAAGGTATTTTTGGGTAAGAAATGAATTTTGGCCTGAGGTTATTGAGAACTGCGTTGGCAATATTGAGACTGAGTACACACCTTACCTGCAAAGTACAGAGCTTCCCCCAGAGAATCCCGGAAACTGTAGTTTACCCCTCACAGAGCTACAATGCCTAGCACTCTCAACAAACTACAGTTCCCAGGATTCTTTCTGGGTGTGTTTGCAGCATCAGTTACATAGGAGCCACTTGATCAGGGTCCTTGAAGGGCAAAATGGATCCTTATGGACATTTAAAGGGCTAGTTAGATCAGACTCAATTATTTCTCTTGTTTGGGTTTGGGGTTTTAGTTCCACCCAAAAAGAAGTGGGTTGGCGTACCATACCACCCTCCCTTACTTCAAGCACTGAAAAGGGTAACAAATGTTGTTAGAAAGACAGTTTGGCTTTATTCCTTGTTGCCAAATAAAATGTAAAAATCATTTTGCACCTGTCAATAAGTACCATGTGCTGCGGGGTGGGGTGGGAAATGACATATTTGCAATATGTTGAAGTTAGCTCAAGAGAAGGGATCCTTACTTACGGTGGACATTCTCATTGCACTTTCTCCTCTGTTAAGCAGGCTTTTCAGATTGAGGGGTGGGCTCAGTGCCGGATTTACGTATAAGCTAAACAAGCTATAGCTTAGGGTCCCACTCTCTTGGGGCCCCCAAAAAATTAAAGGAAAAAACAACTGGATGTACATTTCCAAAATATAAGATAAAAAACAAATAAAACAAAACCTACATACAACAACAGTGTTTTGTGTTGTGTAGGCTCCTATGATGTAAGTAATGGGCCCTGCCCATTAGTGGACTACTATGGTGATATTGATATTACATAAAAATGCATTGTATTAACTACGCATTGTACAGGTTATAACACTTAATTTCATATTAACAAAGCTATTTATAATTATTAGTAGTTTGCATCATATATTTACACCTATTATTTCATGTTACAGCAAGTTTCTAGAGACTAGATTATGAGTCTTTGTAAATTGTGTTTCCAAAGGAACTTTTGTTATTGCCAAATGCCAATGTGTTTGCATTATTAAGTTTGTTATGAATAAAAAAATCATTTAAGTTAGAGCTTAATAATTATTTCACTATTGACATACTTCTTAATTGTATTTCACAATTAATATACTTCTTCTTAATTGTATTTCAGTTCAACAATTACTTTGATAAAATACGTATTTTGTTATGTGCAAAGGGCTTTAGATACCTATAAGGTCCATAAATTACCATATAGCATATATTCAACACAAGAAACAGCGACAATTTGTTGTTGACAAAGGACAGCTGGGCATATAAAGGACCCCATTACCTTCAGTAGTTTAGGGCCTCATCAAACCTAAATCTGGCCTGGCCCTGGGTGGGCTACAGACAAACCACATTTTGTACAACTGACTGACTGCTAATAGTTCAGGATTGTTGATTGATATTTCATCAGTGGGAGCTCATGTCAAGAGACGAACTCCTGAGAGCTGTCATTGCTCCCCGCATTTGGAGATAAGATTCCCCATCAGGTCTTGCTGAAGGTGACATTCACCAAGCTGTAAGGAGCAGACTGTGAGACAACAATAACGTAGCTCCTAGTGAGAGAATGAGAAAGAGGGCGATGAGAAGCCTTGGGGAGGAGAGATGTCAGGATTGGCTACCTGCTGCTTGGATTCCTATTTCCTTCCCTTTACTCAGCATAGCTGCTGTAGCTCCACGCCCCTTATAGTAATGTTTAGCTAAACAAAAAGGGCTTGCAGTCAGTAGAGCATGAGATTCTTAATCTCAGGGTTGTGGGTTTGAGACCCAAGTTGGGCAAAAGGTTCCTGCAGCGCAGGGGGTTGGACTAGATGAGCCTTGATGTCCTTTCCAAGACTACAGTTCTATGAAGACCACCAACATGATTCTGAGTGTGCAGCTGTTTCTTTCAAAGGGAATGTCAGAATGCAAGTGAAAATAAAACGTCAGGCTTTAGGAAGAAATCTGCTGGAAAAGCCTGAGCAATTAATTTTGCTCTTCCGTTCCTGGTCTAAGGCTGTGTACACAGGTAGCCTTTGCAATGCACAGGGGTTGATTTTTCGCACTGCACTTTTGTAGAAAGTGGTTTGTAGCTGTACACACATGATGAAGTCATCTAAAGCAGCAGCTACTCTCCATGTTGTCTGTACACAGGCAGATATCTCATCACTCTAGTGTGCAATGCTGTTCTCTAACACACCCATCCCAATTAGTACTTCCACGTATCTTTTCAAAATTAAAATTATTTTTCAGTCTTTTGAAAGAGGGGGGCTGGGAACAGTTGTGCTGATGTACAGAGGATATACACAGAGGATCAGTATACAGAGTATACAGTATGCAGAGGCGGCTATGTTACCGTACTGCTTCTTGTTTTGCTTATTTCATGCATCTAGGCAAAGCAAGCAGGAGAGGCGGTGGAATGGCAGAGTCCTGCAGTGCCAGCAGGTGAGAAGGTGCTGTGTGCACAGGTTTGCAACAAGACCTTGAGAAATACATTCTTGGCACAAAATGGATTCTAACCGTTTCAGCAGAATGGGCTTTAGATTGACAAATTATGTGGGACAGGAATGACGTGGGGATGACGTTGTGTGTACAGCATCCCCAAAAGGCTCCTGAATGTACATTACGACAGTGTGTTCCTTCCATTTGCAGCTGGAAACTTGCTTTTCCTCCAGACTGGTGGTGTGTTGGTCACTCAGCTTCCAGCAGTGATTTTATGAGAGATAGTATCTCTGGCCAGTAATAGCACTAAGAGGTTGTAATCACTTCGACAATACATGCAAGACCATATATTGCAGAGATGTTCATCAGGGCTTTAAACTGTTAGGCATTAATCAGAAGAACTGCAGATAAGATTCCCCTCTCTCAGGGAAGATCTTTGTCACTTGCAAATACTTCTTGCATATCCTAAATGTTGATGAATAATTGAAATAGAGAGGAAGGGGAATTTTGACAGAAATCTTTTTGTTTGGATGTGTGGCCTTACTTCCTCACAGGATCAAAGTTTAATGGGCCCACAAAGACAGAGACTGAAACTAGTCAGGAAAGCTGCCAATTCTGGCATTGGAGGGGTTTGGACTAGATGAACCTCAGGGTGCCTTCCAACGCTAGGATTCTATGATTCTAAGATTCTGGTGAAAGCAGCAAACCTGGGTTGCCAATTTTTCAAGTAGCCATTGCAGCCCTGCCTTGATGAGTAGCAGCTGCCGCTGTTTAACTGCAGCCTTTACCAGATGATAAAACTGGCTTTGAAGGGCAGAATAACAGTTTAGGTAGGGTTGTTGTCTTTCCTGGTCTGTTAGCAAACCTACAGCAAGCTCCACTACATGCAGCCCTTGCAGTACTGTCCCAAAGCTGGGGACTAGAGGTGTTGGGCTTTGGGAAGGAAGTGTGAGGGCTCGGACAGGGTCCTAGAGCCCTCCTGTATCTTTCCCAAAGTCTAGTTCAGGCATAGGCAAACTCCGCCCTCCAGATGTTTTGGGACTACAACTCCCATGACCCCATGTCCTGTTAGCTAGGGATGATGGGAGTTGTAGTCCCAAAACATCTGGAGGGCCGAGTTTGCCTATGCCTGGCCTAGTTAGTGCTTTCCCAGCTTTGGGAAGGAGGTGGGAGGGCTCTAGGACGCTACCAGAGCCTTGTGCCTTCTTCCCAAAGTCCAAAGCCTTGCTGTGGATCCACCGCTTCCACCAAAATGTAGCAGATCCCACCGCTGTATCCCAACTGCGGCAGATTCCACCTACATACATACTTTATAATATATATTTTCAACAACCACAGGTTATATTTTGGTTCTTGTGTGAAGGAAAAATTAAATACTTGGGAGACTCAGGCAGAAGTTGAACAAATATTTGTTTAACAGAACAAAGTGGATAAAACAGGAAAAAATGAGAAGCTGAATTGCTCAGCTATATATGCTTATTCAGGAAAGCGTTGCAGTGCCTTTGATGAGTCCAACCCCTGAGGTCTAGAAACTTGCGGTATGTGCACATTAGCTTAAAACACAATAAGGCGATTTCCCTCCCCCTGCATTTCAAGTTGTGCTTTACATTGCTTTACATACCAGAACTTGACTTGATTCCTTGCATGTTATCTGATGTGTTTTCCCACACCTGCAACCACCCCCTCTCCTGAACTCCAATGAAGCCATCACCTGCACATGTGTTATTAATGGTGCATGTGCAATGGGTGTCTAAAATATACACACTTCAGCTTAATGAAGACTTGGAAGCCAGCTTGAGGGAAAGCACATGCATCAGCAGTATTTCTCAAGAGACTGCAGGATGCTGATGGATTGTGGCTCACAGCTTCAAACACCAGAGTGTTTGTGGGAGTGGGAGTGTGCTGGAGATGGAGCAAATGGTCTTGTTTACCCAGCCTTGGTCTCTTCCTTTCCTTCGCCTTGGTTGCTCAGGCAAATAAAAGAAATGTTTCAACCTCCTTGTAGCGGAGACTGAAATAAACTTGACCCTGATTCCCTACGCAAAAGAGTCCCCCCCGGCCCTTGCGCTGTGAAAGCTTTGTAGCCACACTAATCCAAGGCCGGAGGAGATTAGCGCAAATTTGTATTTCATGTTTCCCAGTTAATCCCTGCAGAGCGCTGGCTGCAAAAACTTTCCTCACAGAAGAGGATCAGAGCCGTCGCCTGCGGTGAGGAACAGGGCCAGCGAGGGATGCTGGTCTCAAATCTCCTGGGTTTAATTTGAAGACACCAGGGACAGCAAGATTTTAAAAAGAGGGAGTTTCTCATACTTAAGCACACAGGCGAGAGGATATCATTGTCTGTCACCTACATGCATGGAGCACACGCTAAACACCTGCTTTGGCTGAGTTAATCCACAGGTGAGCAACCTGTGGTCCTCCAGATGTTGGGGCTGTAGCTCCTCTCATCCTTGAACACTGGCCCTACTGGCTGGGGCTGGTGTGAGTCCCATGACTTCTGCAAGGCGCCAGGTTTCCCCCACTTGAGTTAACTCATGAATGGCCAACTAGCAATCTGAATGCTGGACCTGGTCTCCAAGATGGAACTTTGGCAGGCAGTTAGATTCAGAGAGTTCAGCTCCACCGCAGCACAAATCTGCGTAAAATGTGCACGTGGTCATTTATATGTGGAGGTGAATTTCAGTCTCGGAGCAAAATAAGATGGTGATTTGCTGGAGTCTCACCGGCATTGTGCTTTGAATTAAGAAAGAAAGACAGGAAGTGGAAAGGAGATCTGGGGCAAAAGAGGCAGGTTTCCTGGAGCACTCCTATAACAAGCATGCTTGCCTTGGAGGCAAATTTGTCTGCCTTTTGGCAGCCCTACCAATTTTAAAAAGATTGCCCAGTGCCCCGTGTTTAATCTTGAGGCAAAGAACAATAGGCAGCAGGAATCAGCTGAGTTGTTGTCTGCACAATAATACAAGGTCAGTTTATGCCAGGGGTCAGCAACCTTTTCCAGCCGTGGGCTGGTCCACCGTCCCTCAGACCATGTGGTGCGCCAGACTATATTTTGAAAATAAAAATATAACTGAATGCATTCCTATGCCCAACAAATAACCCAGAGATGCATTTTAAATAAAAGGACATATTCTACTCATGTAAAAACACGCTGGTTCCCGGAACGTCCGGGGGGCCGGACTGAGAAGGCAATTGGGCCGCATCTGGCCCACGGGCCTTAGGTTGCCTACCCCTGGTTTATGCAAAGTGACTTCATCTTTGCCCTCCTCCCACCTGTGCCCCTGAAATCTGCTCTGGAGGGTTAGGGGCAGGTTTAAGGGATGTGCAGAGGGAGGAGAGGGTGGAAGTCTTGTTCCGCAAGTGGACTTTGTTCTGGGCATACATACGCCATGTTGAACGCCACCCAATGTTTTCAAGTTGCAAGAAATATATTCCACACTTTATTACATTCCAAATCAAAAAGTACACAGGTAATTCTTGGCATCTTCACGTAAAGAGCCAGCAGGTGACGGGAAAGTCCAAAGATCACAGTCTATTGAAATGCAGTCTTGGTATAAAGAAAAAAAAATGCCATTGGCCTATGAAGTACCTAAAGCCCCTTTAATCATATTGTTGGGATATCTCAGATGAATTGTGCTTCTGGAAGACTCGGAGATAACAACTCATTATTAACAGCAGCCCAGATGGCTATATGTCAGGAACGGAAAAAGCCAGACCTGCTCCCCACCCTGCTTCAAGGGAGGCCTGGAGAGCAAGCATCTGGGATATGGCTTATATGATTAAATTAACAAACATAATAAAGGTCAGTGAAGGAAGGCAACAAAATAAGTTTGTTGAGAAACTGAGCTCATTCATTTTATATTGGAATAATACACTGCATGACGCAATTAATCCATACACATTATTAGGTGAGTATAGAATGACTCAGCAGAAATACAGAAAAGTTACAATACAGGATGTGTAATACTGAATCATAGAATCATAGAGTTGGAAGAGACCACTAGGGCCATCCAGTCCAACCCCCTGCCAAGCAGGAAACACCATCAAATCATTCCTGACAGATGGCTGTCAAGCCTCCGCTTAAAGACCTCCAAAGAAGGAGATTCCACCACACTCCTTGGCAGCAAATTCACTGTCAAACAGCTCTTACTGTCAGGAAGTTCTTCCTAATGTTTAGGTGGAATCTTCTTTCTTGTAGTTTGAATCCATTGCTCCGTGTCCGCTTCTCTGGAGCAGCAGAAAACAACCTTTCTCCCCCCTCTAAATGACATCCTTTTATATATTTGAACATGGCTATCATATCACCCCTTAACCTTCTCTTCTCCAGGCTAAACATACCCAGCTCCCTAAGCCGTTCCTCATAAGGCATCGTTTCCAGGCCTTTGACCATTTTGGTTGCCCTCCTCTGGACACCTTCCAGCTTGTCAGTATCCTTCTTGAACTGTGGTGCCCAGAACTGGACACAGTATTCCAGGTGAGGTCTGACCAGAGTGGAATACAGTGGTACTATTACTCCCCTTGATCTAGATGCTATACTCCTATTGATGCAGCCCAGAATTGCATTGGCTTTTTTAGCTGCTGCATCACATTGATGACTCATGTCAAGTTTGTGGTCTACCAAGACTCCTAGATCCTTTTCACATGTACTGCTCTCAAGCCAGTTGTCACCCATCCTGTATTTGTGCCTTTCATTTTTTTTGCCCAAGTGTAGTACTTTACATTTCTCCCTGTTAAAATTCATCTTGTTTGCTTTGGCCCAGTTCTCTAATCTGTTAAGGTCATTTTGAAGTGTGATCCTGTCCTCTGGGGTATTAGCCACCCCTCCCAATTTGGTGTCATCTGCAAACTTGATCAGGATGGGCTGTGGAGTGTTAAATATGGCATTTGCACAGGGTTCATCTTGTTCCAGTTTGGTATCCTTGAATAGCTTTTTGAACCTCGTCACTTAATTTTAAATTTTTGATTGTTATGAATGATCGTCAATGTGAATCACATCACTGAATTTAAGATGCAATGATATGCACAGGAGATAATCTCCTACAAGGGAGAAAATGATGTATATTGAAATGGATTTATGGTATATAATTTAGAGTAATTTTAGGGTTATGATGCATAATCCATCTACACTTGTTTTCTTAAGCATCTTTGTAATTCAATGAAATGTTCTGTGTATTAGAAAATTAAAGTTGGGGGGAGTTAGACAAATAGTCTGATCTGACAGACGGCATTTTCCTGTTTTTCTGTGCTAGAGAGCCAGTCCCAATGAACATTTTCCCCCTCTGTGGCCACCAGCAGCTTTTGGGTTTTTTGATTCAGACCTGGAGTCATCCAGTATAAGGATGATTTTTTGAACACTCAGGAGGAAGACTCTTGGAAGATAAAGGAAGCATTTTTTTTCACATAGCACACAGCTAAAGAATGGAATTTTCTACCACAATACATAGTGAGAACTGGATGCTGAATTTGATGGGTCTCTGTTTTGATGCAGCAAGGTTCTTCTGTATGCTCTTAATGGGGAATCGGCTTCTCTCTCACATGCCCCTTGTGTCATGGTCTGCTCTTAGGCCCCATATGCATTTAAAGCAGTATCATACCACTTTAAACAGTCATGGCTTTCCTTCCGCAAAGAATGCTGGGAACTGTAGTTTCTTCTTCCCATGGAACCGTGGGAATGGTGCTGCTAAACTGTCTGCTAAGAGGCTCACAGACTTTCTGCTGTCATGTGTGAAAGTATCACTGACAGACCCTCCAAGTGTCCCTGTTTCCAGGGGTGTCCCTGATTTAGAGAAGCCGTCCTGGTTTCTAATTTGACCCAGGAACGTCCCGTTTTTCCTTAGGATGTCCTTTTTTTCATCAGAGAAATACTGAAGGATATGGAGATATCCGACCCCAGAGCCATCTGAAGGCAGCCCTGTATAGGGAAGTTTTTCAATGTTTAATGTTTTCAGAGCCTAGGGCTTGCTGATCAGGTCGGCGGTTCGAATCCCCGCGATGGGGTGAGCTTCCGTTGCTCGGTCCCAGCTCCTGCCCACCTAGCAGTTCGAAAGCACGTCAAAAGTGCAAGTAGATAAATAGGTACCGCTCCAGCGGGAAGGTAAACGGCGTTTCCATGCGCTGCTCTGGTTCACCAGAAGCGGTTTTGTCATGCTGGCCACATGACCTGGAAGCTGTACACCGGCTCCCTCGGCCAGTAACGCGAGATGAGTGCCACAACCCCAGAGTCGGACACGGCTGGACCTAATGGTCAGGGATCCCTTTACTTTTACCTTATATATGTTGGAAGGCACCCTGAGTGGCTGGAGCAACCTAGTCAGATGGGTGGCATATAAATAGTAAAATTATTATTATGGATTAGGATGTCCCTATTTGCACCAGAGAAATGTTGGAGGGTATTCATTGGTTATCCTTAAGGAGGAAATCAACAATCCCTTTGTTTATCCCCCGGGAGCATTTGCATGATTTATAAAGGGGGCATACAGCGCCACCTGCTGGCAAGAGTGTGGACAAAGTAACCAGGCAGTCAACACCAGGAGAAAAATTCCTACAAAACTACATGGGTCAACATTTTAGAAATGAAGAAGACAGCCTGTAATAGTCTTGTGTTTCATGATTAGTGGTTCGTATATAGTGAGCTAGAGAGGAAGTAGAAAAATAAACAAATCCATCGCTGCAGAGGATGAAAGCTCAATTAAAAAAAAATAGTATCAAAAGTTTTCAGCCATCTGAAAGAAAATGCAGGATTTAAGCAGATTTTAAACAAATCTGTTAATTTTTCACATATCATGCAAACCAGCCTTTTTCAGAATTTCAAACTAATTTGTGACAAATAAATAAATAAATGAATAAATGCAGCATATGAAGATGGCTGTCTTTCATTTAAAGCCTGATACAAGCACACCATCTCCCTGTCTTATCTGGTTTTTTAATAACTACAGTTTGAGTTTCCTTCCATGCAGATGGAATCTGCTCTCCTACCATAACCACATTTAATAACAAAATATTTTTTTTTTACTATGGCAGACCAACATGACTACCTACCTGTAACCACATTTAATAAATTACATAAAATTGGTGTTACTAGTTCTTTTTATAAAATGTGTCTAACCATCATTACCTGGTGACTCATTTGTTTTTAGGCTTTTAATAGCATCATGTGGGACTTCCGGTTTTACCGCTGCCGCATCCAGGTGTATACCGAGAGCTCCCAAGCTCTCGGGTAAGTAGCTGGGACAAGGGGGGGCTGCACAAGGCTAGGTGCACCCCCAAAATAAAGGTGGGGGAGGCGTGCCTCCACCGAAGGTTGGCGGCGCTCCAAAAGGAACCTGGCATCCCTCGCCAAGCCGGACGCGGGCGCAGAGACGCGGAGACGCGAAGACGCGGGGACGCTGGGCTCGGCTGAGGAGAGGAGGCTTCCTGAGCGCTAAGACAAAGAAGATCGCACCCACCAGCTCAGAGCTTACCCCTGGAGCGGCTGTGACGGTAAAATTCCTTTTAACTTATGGATTGTACCTTTTCCTCGTGCGATAAACAAATAAACAGAAGGAAAAAGAGCTGAGTTTAACGTAAACCCCCCCCCCATACGCTGCACGCAGAAGAGATAGGTGGAGGAGGAGGAGACGAGTGTAGTGGAAAGAAGGGCGCAGCGGCGCAGCGGAAGGGAGAGGAGATTTCATACGAAGAGGTGAAACAATAGCGCACGAGAAAGAAACTTATAAAAATAACTTACAAGAAGCTGTAAAGGAAAGCGTTTAGAGGAGTTACCTTACTGTGTGTCAGAACACATACGCACGTGCAAAGAATTGGATCAGAAACGTGGAAACAAATTAAGGATAGCTGCATGGAAAAGCTAGAACTGGCTGGAGGGGAGGAGTTGAAAGAAGAGCGAGACGTGGCGAAGGGTATTTAAAAAGAAAGGAAAGAAGTCGTAAAAGGAATAGAAGGGGTGGAGAAAATGGCGGAGACAGTATAATCTGGAATGACTAAGCAAGTGGAAGTAGAAAGAACCGGGAAGTGGAGGATTTAAGAAACGATAGTCAAAGGATAGCTAAGGGAAGATACCAGCGACATCCAGTGGCGCGACGGAAGATTGCAAGCAGTAAATTGCGTATAATAAATAAATAATTAAATAAACGAAATCAGACCTAAGCGCCACCGTGAGGAGAGAAAGTACATTACACCTGGGTTGAAAAAAATAAATAAATAAATAATTAAATAATTAAATAAATAAACCAGAGCTGAGCGCCATTGTGAGGAGGAAAAGCATATTGCATCTGTATTAAGAAAATATTTACACATATATAACAATGGACAAACACCTAAAAAAGACGACAACAGGAATAACAGTGCAAAGAAGAAATTCAATGGCTGAACAAGCCCAAGAACTAGACCTTCGAGAATTAATTCTCAGTTTGAAAGGCGATATTGGAGAAATTAAACAGGACATTACAGAAATTAAAAAAGAAATGAACGCAATGAATGACAGGTTTAAAGGACTGGAAGGAAAAATAGAAAAGATGGAAGAGAAACTGGAAAGTAATGATAAGGAGAAACTAGAAATTAAAGAAAACCTGAAGAAAGTGGAAGAAAAAGCAAATCAATCCGAAAAAGCAATACAAGACATACAAGCTAAAAACCTGACAACTGAGAACGCTGTGAAAAAATTCTCCAAGGAAAAAAAAGAAGGGAAAAAGGAAGTGGAAAAAATAAAGAAAGAGATGGAAGAACAGAGATTGATACAGGGGGCAACACAAGATGCACTATCTATGATACAGATGCAACTGCGCGAAAAGACCCTCAGGTTCAGGAATATACCAGAAAACCCTAATGAAGAAATAGAGACAAAAATAATTAGTGAACTGGCGAAATGGCTGAACTTAGAGGAACAAGAAGTTGAAATACGGATTGAAAAGGCCTTCAGAGTTAACTCACAAAAAGCAAAAATCAACAACTGGCCTGGGGATTGCTTAGTGACTTTTACAACTTTATGGATGAGAAATAAAATTTTACAAACAAAAGGAAGGAAGAAGTTAAGAATAGATGGAGAGGAAATAGTAATCCTGAAAGAAATTCCTCCCAGGTTGATTCAAAAGAGGAAAAACTATCAGTTTTTGACAAAAGCCCTAAAATCTAAAAGAATTCGCTTCCGCTGGGAATATCCAGAAGGACTACCATTCACATTTAAGGGAAGAAGGAGAAGATTCGAGACTGTGTTGGAAGCTAAAAGATTTGAAAGAACATATCTACAGGAACTGGGAGGAGGCAAAACGAAGTCGATAAAAGAACAACGACACAACCAGGAAGAGGAAGAAGAAGAAGGCGCCGTAGAGACTGACGTAGAGGGAGAAGAGGTCGAAGCAGAGGGAGAAGAGGAAGAAGAAGCAGAGGACAAGGGGGAGGAGTAAGAACTATATACACACATCTGTGGTTCCTTCTTTTTTTACTCAACCGGCACACTATCCACTTGAACGAATCCTTAAAACCTCATACACCCAAATTTGATAATAGTATTAATAAAGGATGAAGATAAAATCACTTTGCTGGAATGTAAATGGCCTGAATAATAAAAAGAAGAGAAATAGGATAACTCACACACTAAAAAAACAAGGTTGGGATATCATCTGCCTCCAGGAAACACATGTAAATAAAAAGCATGAAAGAGTTTTAAAAAACGAAAAACTAGGGTCAGAATTTATATCCTCACACCAAAAGAAAAAAAGAGGAGTAATATACGTAAAAAATAAATGGGAACCAGAACTAGTATGGAGGGATAAAGAGGGAAGAGTAATAATAGTTAAGACATTAATAGAGGGGAAAAGGTGGTTTTGGGTTGGGGTGTATGCACCCAATGGAAGTAAGGTGACCTTCTTCAAAAACCTAGAAAAACAATTAATGAATTATGTGGAAGAGAGGGTAATAATTATGGGAGACTTAAATGGAGTCATCAACCCTGAGTTGGACAGGACGACAAATGCAGGAAAAAAGAGAGAAAATAAACTACCGAAACTATTTGTAGAAATGATGAGTAATCTGGATATGGTAGATGCCTGGAGACATAAATTTCCCATAAAAAAAGAATTTACTTTCTTCTCAAATAGACATCAAACTGCAAGTAGGATAGATAGTATTTGGATACCCAAGGAATTGACCCTACACATACAAAAAGTAGAGATTGGACCTCAGACCTTTTCTGATCATAGCCCGGTAACAATAGTATTAGAAGAAGGGAAACAAGAGATAAACAGGAAATGGAGATTAAATGTATTTCTATTGAATAACGACGAGATTAAAAAAGGAGCCCTAGAGCTTATGAAGGAATTTTTTGTGCTTAACGATAATGGAGAGGTGGATTCGAAAATAGTGTGGGACACAGCGAAAGCGGTGGCAAGAGGGTATTTTATCCAACAAAATGCCATAATCAGAAAGAAAAGGGAAAAACATAAAGAGACATTATTAGAAGAGATAAAAATTAAAGAAAAAAACTTATATAAGTCAGGAAAAAAGGAAATAGAAAATGAAATAAAAATTTTGAGACTACAATATCAAAAAATCATAGAACAAGAAATGGAATATCAAATCCAACTATGGAAATATAGAAATTTTGAGTGGGCAAATAAACCTAGTAAATTACTTAGTTGGAAAATAAAAAAAAGAAAAAATGAAAGATTAATAAATAAAATTAAAGTAGAGGGAAAGATTACAAATAATATCAACGAGATCATGAAAGTTTTTGAAAATTATTATAAAACCTTATATCAAAATGAAGAAGCACCGAAGAAAGATATAGAGGAATACATTACTAAACACAAACTCCCAAGATTATCCCAAGAAAAAATCGATATGCTAAATAAAGAAATTACTATACCAGAAATAAAGGAAACAATCAAAGGCATGAAAAAAGGAAAAACACCGGGCCCAGATGGATTACCAACAGAATATTATAAACACCTGGAGGAGGTAATATTACCACCACTGAAGGAATTAATGAATAATATTATGAGGAAGGGGACAATACCAAAGTCATGGGAAGAGGCAGTGATATCATTAATCCCAAAACAGGAAACAGACTTAGAATTACCGCATAATTATAGACCAATATCACTTCTAAATTGCGATTACAAAATTTTCACCAAAGTATTAGCAAATAGACTAAATAACATATTGACAGATATAATACACAAAGACCAAGTAGGGTTTGTGAAAGGCAGACAGGCCAAAGAAAATATAAGAAACATCATAAACATAATGGAATGCCTAGAAAATAATAGAGACAAAAAAGCGGCAATAATATCCCTTGACGCGGAAAAGGCTTTCGACAGGGTTTCCTGGCAATTTATGAAAGAAATACTAAAGGAAATAAATATTGGAGAAAAATTTGAAAGGGCAATAGGAGCTATATATGGGAATCAAAATGCGAGATTACTGATCAATAATAAATTAACAGAAAGTATAAATATTACAAGAGGAACGCGACAAGGTTGTCCCCTATCACCATCCCTTTTTATAATGGTTTTGGAAATGCTATTAAAAACGATAAGAGAGGATGAGAAAATAAGGGGGGTGGTGATAGGGAAAACGAAACATAAAATTAAAGCCTTCGCGGATGATATACTTATAACATCAGAAGATCCCATAGATAGCATCCCGAATGCTTTACAAGTTATAAAAGAATACGGTAACCTAGCAGGCTTAAAAATAAATTACGAGAAAACAAAGATGATGGTAAAGAATTTGGAAAATAAAGAAAAAGAAAAACTACAGGAACTCACAGGATTAAAAATATCAAAAAAAATAAAGTATCTAGGCATTTCAATAACAACAAATAGTTTAGACCTGTTAAAAGAAAACTACGGAGAAATATGGAGACAAATTAAAGGAAAATTGGAAATATGGTCCAAACTAAAAATATCACTACTTGGAAAAATCTCACTGGTGAAAATGGGAGTATTATCTAAAATGAACTACCTGTTTCTGAACTTACCATTAATAGGGGGGACGGACTACTTTAAAGAATGGAAAAAAGACATCGCAAAGTTTATCTGGAACGGGAAAAAACCCCGAATAAAACACAAAAATTTAATAGACAGTAGAGAAAGAGGGGGTCTCGGATTACCAGACTTAAGATTGTACCACGATGCAGCAGCACTATATTGGATCAAGGACTGGATAGAACTGAAAGATAACGATTTGTTAGACTTGGAGGGAGAAGGACTGGGGTTTGGCTGGCATTGGTACCTAATGAAAGAGAAAATAAACAAACAAAACATCTTTATGAACAACATAATTAGGAGATCGTTATTTGGAATTTGGTTAAAATACAAAAGATACTTTGAGACAAAGGTTCCTTGGTGGTTATCTCCCCTAGAGATGGTGGCAATGAAGAGAAGGAATATGGACTCCAATTGGCCTACCTACAGAGATTTATTAGAAGAAAAAGAAGGAGAATTAAAATTAAAGGCATATGATGATTTGAAAGACTACTTAACTAGTTGGCTCCAATATTTCCAAATAAACCAAAAATTCCAACAAGATAAAAAAATTGGATTTGTAAAAGGGAAATCAAAATTAGAGGAAATTTTATTGGATTCGCAAAAAAGCCATACAAAAAATTTATACAAAATTTTGTTGCAATGGGAGACAGAGGAGGAACAAATCAAAGAAGCCATGATAAGATGGGGCCGAGACTTAGGCCGGCCAATAATGTTGGAGAAATGGGAAAGATTATGGAGGAGGGATAACCACCTAACCCCAAATTACGACATCAAGGAAAATTTATTGAAGATGCAATATAGATGGTATCTTACGCCGGTCAAACTGGCAAAAATTCATAAGAACGAAAACAACAAATGCTGGCGATGTAAAAAAGAAAAAGGTACATTCATGCACATGTGGTGGTCTTGTAAAGAAATTAAAGTGTTTTGGGAAATGATATATAAGGAGATAAAGAAAATGGTTAAATATTCTTTTAAAAAAAGTGTGGAGTTATTTCTATTAGGAATGATAGAAAATGAAATACAGACTAAAGATAGACATTTATTACTATATGCCACGGTCTCGGCGAGATTGTTGGTAGCGCAAAATTGGAAGACACAAAGAGTACCGGAAAAAGAGGAATGGCAATTAAAACTATTGACTTATTATAATTGGGCAGTAAAATATGAAGAATTACAAGGGAAAGGCAAATTGGAGATAGAAAAGAATTGGGAAACGCTTTAAAACTATTTTAAATTATATGTTAAGAGAGCCAACCTCTTGGCAGAATGGTAAAGATCCAAATGAACTAATTGTAAAAGAAAATTGGATAGATAAAAGGACGTGCGGATAGATTAATAGACATTAAGGACAACATGTAAGGTAAACTGTGAAGAAGAGGGGAGGGGAGGGGAGGAAAGAATGGAGGGAGGGGGGAGGGACCGAACTAGGAATAAATCGTAATAAGATGTAATGATTTGGTAATTTATGTGATGCACATTTTTTCTTTTTGTGATAAATCTTTGTTTGTCTGTGGTTTGTGTACAATTTGAAAGAAATACAATAATAAAAAAAAAAGCATCATGTTTCCCTGCACTTGTGATGGGACTATTTAGATCCTTTTTGTGTTCATCTGATATTTGCTTTACCCCAACTTTGTCTAACCATTTGCAGCCAGGCCACTATAAATAACTGTGCTTTTAATAGCAGTCTAATGTGAAGGTGGTGTATTTATTCCCCATGCTATGAAAAGAGAATAAAAGAAGCCACCTACTGATTTCTGCCCATCAAACTCCCTTTAAAGGCAGCACTTGGTAATATTTAGCTCTTCACATTTTTGGACTACAGCTCCCATCATCCACCTAGGATTGCCATATTCCAAAGCCCCCAAACCCGGACACGTTTGGGGCACACACCCCACCCCACATCTCCCTTGCTCGCTCGCCCCCTCCCTGCCTCTGACCCCTTCATTGCCCCCTCCTTCCCTCCCCTCTCTTACCTTTGCTGTCTTGGATGGGAAGCTGAGCGGCCCTGGGAAGGCTGTGCCAGGAAAGGCTGCTGGAAGTACAGCCAGGCCTAGTGCCACCCGCGGAAGGCCTGGGAGCCGCTGGAAACCCTAACAGCCCCCTCCCCAATATAAAATTAAAGAATAATCATAATAAAATTTTAATAAACAAAAAAACCCCAAAACCTGGAATTTCATGTAAAATTTGGCCAGAGGGGCATGCTGCCCCCCCCCCACAAAAGAAGACATGTCAGGGAAAATACAGACATATGGCAGCTCTATCTGTCCACGTTAACTGGAGCTGATAATAAGGACCAATCTGGGGGGAGGGGGCTGGAGGAAAAATTGGTCTAGGCCTCAAGTGGTAGTGGTGGGGAATAAAATTTATACCCTTGTATATATATTTTTAATTTTATGGTTTTCCCAGTAGTAATGTATGGAAGTGAGAGCTGGACCATAAAGAAGGCTGATCGCCGAAGAATTGATGCTTTTGAATTATGGTGCTGGAGGAGACTCTTGAGAGTCCCATGGATTGCAAGAAGATCAAACTTATCCATCCTTAAAGAAATCAGCCCTGAGTGCTCACTGGAAGGACAGATCCTAAAGTTGAGGCTCCAATACTTTGGCCACCTCATGAGAAGGGAAGACTCCCTGGAAAAGACCCTGATGTTGGGAAAGATGGAGGGCACAAGGAGAAGGGGACGACAGAGGATGAGATGGTTGGACAGCGTTCTCGAAGCTACTAACATGAGTTTGGCCAAACTGCGAGAGGCAGTGAAGGATAGGCGTGCCTGGCTTGCTCTGGTCCATGGGGTCACGAAGAGTCGGACACGACTGAACAACAACAACAAGATTTGTTTTATGCACATTGCGCCCTATTGTCACATGCTTTCTCGGCTAAAGAGCTGCAAACAAAGAGATGCGACTTGGTAGAATACGCTCTTTTCCTGTTACCCGATAAAAGGGCTTGCCATTCATACTATGGCGCTTAAAATGCTCACAAACATTAGGGGGGACGATTAGACAAAGATTAGAGCATGTGCAGAGAGTGCATCCTCTCAGAACCAGCGGATCCTATGAACCACTCGTTCTTTTTTTTGCGGTCCTTCTATTTTCATGCGTTGCCCATGTTTTGTTTCCTTGGTCGTCCTCTTTCGTGATGGCGAGGAGGAGCCTCTAAACCCGGCAGAGTGAGAGCCAGGCCTCTTCCCACCTGCGACGTGCTTTGCCCCCCCCCCTCACGCCCCCCATCTGAAAGACCCCCTCTTCCCCCTCAGGAGGCGGGGAGGGCCCTGCTTCTCTCCCCCCCCCCCCGCCGCCGCCGTGAAGAGCGGCAGAGCTGCGTTGCGTCGGCCTCATCCTAAAGCGCAACGAGATGCTCCTTTCTCCTCCGCTCGGCGGGAGCAGGAGCGCTGCGCCACGCGCGCCCACTGCTCCTATCCTTCGACCGCCTCGGGGGGGGGGGAAGAGGCTTTTCGCACATGCTCAGAGGCACTCTTCGAAGGGAAAACAACAACAACAAGCATTGCTTATGACGTTGCAGAAGGGCTGCGCCCTGGCGCGGAAAGCGCGCGCTGCGGTTGGGTGACCCCTGGCCCGTTCAGTCGCCCTCGCCCGCTGCTGCCACTCGCCCTCGCCCGCTCCCCTTCTCCTCCCGCGCTTCTGCTTCTCCCCCCCCCCAACCCAGGGATCCCGCCTGCCTCCCTCTCCCTCTCTCTCTCTCTCTCCCACCCTCCTCTCCCTCATCCCGCCTCCTCCAATCGCGGCCGCCCTTACTGCCGGGTGGGCTGAGCTGCCCGCCTGCACGCCCAGCTGATCCGAGGCTCGGCCATGGTAATGTCTGCCGCTTTGTTATTCCCCCTCCCCCGAAGATCCGGGGCGGAGATGGGTTCGCGGGGCGGAGGGGTGCGTGTGTGTGCACGATGCAAGCTTGCAAGGGAGAGGGAGGGACGGAGGGGAGGCGGAGGGGACATCCTCCATGCGCCAAATTGCCCCCACATCTTTTGCACCGAAGGGGGAATGGTGATCGTGCTCCCCACCCTCCTCCTCCTCCTCTTTCTTGCTCCCACTCGGGAGGCTTCGGAGCAATGAGGTGGGTGCTGGAAGGAGGCCGGGAGGAGGGTGCGCAGCCGGATAGTGAGGCACCCTGTTTTGTGCAACTAGATACACATGCATGCACCATGCCAGAAAGGGAGGAAAAAAATTGCAAAAGCATCCAGATCTCTCTACAGGTGCATGCAGAACTACATGAACCCCATATGTGCAAACACACATGTGCAGATGTTGGAATAGGTGCACACATAAAGCATGTGTAGATTTTACACAGGCTTTATCCCAGGGGATGGATTTGAAGCGAACAAGTATTCCTTGCCAAGGTGTTTTGGGATCTCAAGGAGAAGCTAAGTTCAGTTGAGATAGCAATCTTCCCGAGGCCACCCAGTAGTGAGCTTTATGACTGAGCAGGAATCTGAACCAGTCTCCCACAGGCACCCTGTCTCCTGCACCATGCCCGCTCTCTGGTCTATATCTATACTCACACACAAACACTGTCCATGGGAACAAGCACGCAGCAATAAATGGGGTGTGTCATACATAAGTATGCACACCCTGATGTATGCATGCAGGGGTAGGTATGAACACCTGCTAAAGCACATAAATGCGCAAATACATGCACTGATTAATACATAGGCACCTTCAAACGTAAATTGCAAAAGAAGTAATATTTATTTGTCATGTACATCTAAATATAGGCACATGTGGAAGGATGCATGTTTGAAGGCCCACCTGCAGATAGACATTGCAGACAAATGTGTAGGTGTAGGCACAAATAGGTGGACACATTGACCTAGATACATGTACACGCATGCATAGGCAGATAATGTGTATATAAAATAAGTCTGTTCCAGATCCAAACTGCCATTGCAGACAGTGAACTGGGCTTAGAAATTCCCTTCAGTATTGGGCAGAGAGCATCATAGTAGTTTGTAAAAGTTTCCCTGAGGATGGAACCAGTGTCAGGTTTGCTGATGTCACTTGTGAAGTGAAGTGAAAAGGGAGTTATGTGGGAATAAGCCTTGATAGATTGCACTAGAATGAACTTCCATGCAAGAAGCTGAAAGAGCCCCATGGCTTCCCTGTTTAAGAGCGGGTCTTCCAGGTCAGTTGTTAGGAAAAGGAGTGTAGCTTAGTTGTCGAGCCCATGCTCTCCATGCAGAAAGTCCCTGGTTTGATGATCCCTGGCATCTCCAGGTAGGACCGAGAGACTCCTGAAGAGCACTCTTCAGCCTTGTGTCCACAGATGTTGCTGGACTCCAACTCCCATCATCCCCAACAGGTTTGGCCAATGGACAGTGATTATGGGAGTTGTTATTCAGCGACATCTGGGGACCCAAGACTGAAGAACGGTAGACAAGTGCTGAGCTATAGAGAGCAATCTAGTGTGGTGTAGTGGTTAAGAGCGGTAGACTCGTAATCTGGGGAACCGGGTTCGAGTCTCCACTCCTCCACATGCAACTGCTGGGTGACCTTGGGCTAGTCACACTTCTCTGAAGTCTCTCAGCCCCACTCACCTCACAGAGTGTTTGTTGTGGGGGAGGAAGGGAAAGGAGAATGTTAGCCGCTTTGAGACTCCTTCGGGTAGTGAAAAGCGGGATATCAAATCCAAACTCTTCTTCTTACCAATCATCTGACTTGATACAAGGCAGCTTTTTATGTTCTGATTTAGGGCAATAAGTTGGGGGCTAGGTGCTGTGTCCCCACACTTGATATTTCCTCTAGCTCAGTTACAGAAGAAGGCAATTCAGAATTGTCTTGTCCCTGCCCAACTCTTTCCAAATCTGGGATCTTCTTATGCTGGAGGGAATAAGGCATTGGTGCCATTTATGTGTCGCTCCTGGAGAGGAGTCTGACGACACGCTAAGTCAACCCATGCTAACCACATGTGCTAGAAGGAAAAATGGGTGGGAGTTCTTCAGGAGCCAACACTTTGCCCGGTCATGGTAAGCCAAAATTTGGTTTACTGTGAACGAATGAAGCCATTCTCTAGATATGCCACCATTTCCCACCAAATGTTGTTGCTCATGCCCCAATGTAGCCATTCCTTATTACTTTCCATCTCCGCTCTCAGTCATCCTCATCTCCTACAAGCTCCATGTTCATCTGTATGCATGTGCCCATTAATCCAAGTTTGCTTTCCAAACCCGGCCATCCTCATACAGAAAAAGGGCAACCAAAAGGATCATTAGGCTGGAGCACTTGCCTTAAGCTTATGGTGTTTGTGAAAAGGATGGCAGGTTTTATAAAATTATGAATGGCGTTGGACAGAAGAAACATTTCTCTCACACATCCTGTGTCAGAACTTAGCATCACCAACAAGCAGTAGATTCAGGAGGAATAGCAAAAAGAAGTGCATTTTTCACACAGAAGTGTGTTAATGGATGTTAATTATTTGTTCATTTATCCCACTTATTTATTAGTGACTTTTCAGGGTCAAGCCCTTCTTAAGGTGATGTACAAAGAGAAATTAAAACAGTAGACCATCAGGCGGAATGCGAAGCATTGACTAGATACAGGCCAGTAGACACAAGAGAGAAATGGAGCGAAGTCACGAAATCTCTTAAGAAAAAGAAGTAGGGGAAAGTATAAGGCCAGAACATAAATGGCCAAGTGAATGGTAACAGAGAGAGTTCCATGACTGTGGATACACCACAGAGAAAGACCTGTCTTGTGCAGGAGGGGCTTGCCCAGTGGGGTGGAGCTACAACAGTAGTCTCCACACAAGTGTTTACTGGGAGGGCCAAGATCAGGACCATGGGAATGGTCTGGTGGAGCCAAACTGGTACTCCCGCACACAGTCCCGAGCTAGCTGCCTCCTTTCCTCTCCCAGTAAGCAGCAGTGACATTGCTGCCGAGAGGCTATTGCTGCATCTCTGCCCCACCGGGCAAGCCACTCTGTGCTCACCAAACCAACCAATTTCACTGGGCACACAAACACATTAGGAATTCACTACTGCAAGCTGGGGAGATGGCCATTAGCTTGCTTGCTTTTGTTATTTAAGGGCTGGACAAATTCAGCGAGAAAAGAGCCATCAGTGGCCGATAGCCGTGTTAGCTAAAGTGAATTGCTATGTCCAGAGGCAGTGTACCTGCAATAAATGCAACAGGGAAAGGCAGGCATCCTTGGACTTTAGTTGTTAGCTTCCAGGGACATCTTCCAGACATCTGTTTAGGACTGCAGTCCCTCTCTTACTTGGTTACAGGTAGGTAGCCGTGTTGGTCTGCCATAGTCAAAACAAAAAAAATAAATTAAAAAAAATCCTTCCAGTAGCACCTTAGAGACCAACTAAGTTTGTTCTTGGTATGAGCTTTCGTGTGCATGCACACTTCTTCAGATACACTGAAACAGAAGTCACCAGACCCTTATATATAGTGAGAGAGTGGGGAGGGGTATTACTCAGAAGGGTGGTGGGAATGGGTGATCGGCTGATGGGTGTGGAAAACCTGTTGATGACGACTGCAATTGGTTTCACAGGAAAAAGCAAGGGGTGAGATGGCTAAAGATAGCTTTGTCATGTATAATGAGATAAGAATCCAATGTCTTTGTTCAGACCAGGTCTCTCCATGGTTTTAAGTTTGGTAATGAGTTGCAATTACCATTCCTACCACCCTTCTGAGCAGTGGCGGAGTAAGGCTCCGCGGTACCCGGGGCGGCAAAGGAAACGCCCCGGGGGCGGGGCGTCGTGACATCACATTGTGACGTCATGACGCTCCGCCCCCAGGGCGTTTCCGGGGGTGCCGGCGCCGCTTCTGCAGCCCTCTTTTAAGCCGAAGAGCTCGCTTTTAAGCTCTTCGGCTCAAAAGGAGGCTGTGGAAGCGGCGATCCGATGACAGAGTGCGCCTGCGCGTGCAGGCGCACTCCGTCGTCGGGCCGTGCGCTGCCGCTCCCAGGGTGACGGAGGGAGCGGCAGCGCGTGGGAATGGTGGGAGGGGCTGCCTCTTGTCCCCCCCACGTGCCGCCGTTCGCTCCGTTGCCCCAGGAGCAGCAGCACCACACACACCGTGCGCTGCTGCTCCCGGGGGGACGGAGCCAGCGGCAGCTCGTGGGGCTGACAAGCGCCGGCCCCTCCTGCCACTCCCCACGCTGCCGGTCACCCCGGGAGCAGCAGCGCTGCACGGACGGGGTGCTCCCTCGGCCGTGCGCTGTTGCTCCTGGGGTGACGGAGGGAGCGGCAGCGCTTGGGAATGGCGGGAGGGGCTGCCGCTTGTCACCCCCATGCGCCGCCGCTCACTCCGGTCGCCCCGGGAGCAACAGCACACGGCCGAGGGAGCACCCCATCCGTGCAGCGCTGCTGCTCCCGGGGTGACCGGCGTTGCCTGGGGAGTGGCGGGAGGGGCGCCGCTTGTCGCCCCCACCCGCCGCTTGTGGCCCCTGTCGCCCGGGGGCGTACCGCCCCCACCGCACCCCCCTAGCGACGCCCCTGCTTCTGAGTAATACCCCTCCCCACTCTCTCACTATATATAAGGGTCTGGTGACTTCTGTTTCAGTGTATCTGAAGAAGTGTGCATGCACATGAAAGCTCATACCAAGAACAAACTTAGTTGGTCTCTAAGGTGCTACTGGAAGGATTTTTTTTATATTTTATTTTGTTTTCTCTTATTTGGGTTAGCCTGTTTTCCTGAACTGTTTCTCCTAACCAAAAGGCACACTTGAGTAGCATCCCAAGCCAGTTTTTTGCCCATGTACTTCACAAAAGAATAAAGAAAGCCACTGAAGCCTATCCATTTGGGGTGGAAAGTATTTCTCATCGTGTGTCAGGATCTTAAGATTTGATTATTTGTATATTCTAACAAACTCAGCAGGGGAGATCCAGAAACACTAGTTTGGGGGAGCAAAGGGTTGGCAAGGCAAGGGTTAGAGGAGCAGCACATTAAATGCAAATTATGCTGTAACTGGAAAGAGGGAGCAAGCAATTTTGTTATGGCTGGAGGAAGGCCAGCTAAACACTTGGAGTCATTCTTGCAGCTCAGACTGGCATTTTAACCTCATAACACTGCGTGAGGAGTTAGATTACAAGAGTGTGACTTGCCGAAGGGGGATCAGTGGACTTCACAGGCTGAGCGGAGATTTATTCCTGGGTTTGCCCCATCCAGACCTAATACCTACCCCTTGCACCAGTTTTCACTTTAGCTGCCTTTGCCCTCCCTAGCAATAAACCTGCAATTACCACGCACCACGTTTATTCTCTCACTTCTCTCCCTCTCTCTTTGCAGTCAGCTCCAGATGCAGGCAGTGGCCCTCCGCCTGGGCAGCCAGCCCCATTTCCTCCAGCTCCACCGCCACCACCAATTCTGCCTCCTCCCTTTGTAAGTTAATTGCTTGTATCTCGGCATGTTAAGCTGCCTTCCGGTTCTTGATCCTGCGCAACGGGGTGTATGGTGTGTGTGTGTGTGTGTGAGAGAGAGAGAGAGAGGGAGAAGTAAATTTAATATTAAATAAAAGTGGGGATGTGTTTTGAGTACAGTGGGACCTCGACTTACAAGCTCCTGGACGTACGTCGTTTTCGACTTGCGAATGGCTTCCGGGAGAAAAAAAATGGCCGCCGCTTCTGAATTTTTCGACCTACGAAGGGGAAGCGGTGGCACGATACCTCGACTTACGAGGTTTTTAATGCGGTTTTCTCGACGCACGAATTTTTTCCCCCCTCCGGAGATAGCGCCCTTCGAGTTACAAAAATTTTGACCTACGAGGGCGCCTTCGGAACGCATTAAGCTCGTAACTCGAGGTACCACTGTACATGTGAAAGTGGCACGAGTGTGCGTTTGTATCTACTCTTTATATACCGGAGCAGCAAAATAATAATTGTTATATTAACAACAACCAAGAAAAGCACCAATAGTGTGGATGATGCTTTGCAAAGTATAAGACAGGAGTGGGCGATCTGTGGCCCTTCAGATGTGGCTGAACTTCAACTCCATTCATTCCTGATTACTGTATTGTCAATCGAGGGCAGTGAAATGCTGTGAAAGTCTGAAAGGTCATTGCAGGCTTTGGTGGAGTTCAGATCCTGTTGTCTTTCTACACGTTTCCTTTACTTGAGTCGTGGTGCGGAACTGCAGCGTGTGAAACGTGGACTGGAGACCGTTGTCTGGACTTCAGTCTGCCAGTTCGCCATGTCCGCGGTAGGATTTTGTAAGCTTGTACAGTATATGTGCACAATTGCCCTCCCTATCAGTGCTGCTGTGGGAGGGGTTATCCTGTGAAAATGTTGCCTTCTTATTTCCCTGATGTTGGACCCAATTTGCTTCTACTTGAGAGAGGCCCAAGTCATGCCATGGTTGCTGGCAGCTGTTTTGGGTATGTGCGACTTGGGGTGCATTCTTTCTCTTTTTCTCCTTGCTCCTAGATGCCTCATCCCGGGATCCCACCTCCGTTCCCTCCAATGGGATTGCCCCCACTGGGACCGCGCCCGCCCCCTATGCCGCCCATGCCTCCGGGCATGATGCCTCCTCCCCCAATGATCCCACCCATGCCTGGACCACCTCCCCTTGGACAGGTAATGCCTTTCCCACAAAGCCTTTATTTGTCCTTCTGACCATCTTCTTATGACTTATACCATTTTTTGGTTGTGTCTCCCAGATGCCCACCATGGTACCACCAATGCTGCCTGGGATGATAATGCCTGGGGTGCCAGGTGGGCCTGTTGCTGTCTCTGGAGGGGTGAGTATCTGGGAGGGGCATAGATCTCAGGGGGTTATAGTGAGATAAGGGTCCCCAGTTTGTGGCATGGCTGCTGGCAGTGGCTGCACTCACACTAGGAGTTCGGTGACATGCCTGTATATCAGTAGGACAGCCTCTTGATCTTGACCAGGGGTCAGCAAACGTTTTCAGCAGGGGGCCAGTCCACTGTCCCTCAGACCTTGTGGGGGGCCAAACTATATTTTTTGGGGGGCGGGGGGATGAACGAATTCCTATGCCCCACAAAGAACCCAGAGATGCATTTTAAATAAAAGGACACATTCTACTAATGTAAAAACACGCTGATTCCCGGACCGTCCACAGGCCGGATTTAGAAGGCGATTGGGCCTGATCCAGCCCCCGGGCCTTAGTTTGCCTACCCCTGATCTCGACTGTGGCCTACATTCCTGCTTGCCTCTCCCTGCCAGTAGAGGGCGAAGCAACCCCAGGGCACAAAGGGTTGCATGTGTACTGCAGTAGCCGCTGAAACTGGGTTGTTTATTACTCCGAATGTGGCATGCGGTGCTCTTGATGACGACAAAGTCAAAAAGAAACAGGTTGGCCACACTATTGGAGAAGGGTTTCCTGGTGGCTGCTGCTGCTAGGGTCACCAAGCTGTGGGTTGTGTTATCAATTTGGCCCAGGCAGATGTGGCAGCGTTTGCTGGCCTTCGATGTAGCTCGAGCACCCGGGTATGAGGATGAGTGTTGCAAGAGATAGTCGGTGCTGTTGGGCCTTACTAAATAGGCAAGGGGATAGGCCAGTGGCCTGTTTTTCAAGAGCAAAGTTGTCATGGGAAGGGGTGACTTAGAATGGCGGAGCAGCACTTGTGCACATGAGCATGCACACACATGCTTAACTCTTCACATGCCTCCCGCTTCTCTGCTCCAAATCACTTTGCTTTGCCAATATTTTTTTTTGCAACATGTGGAGAGGCTCAGGAATTCCCTCCAGTTACGGACAGAGCAGATTCCAAACGCCTTGATTTAGTTCCCATTTCTCTTTTGACAGGCAGGTCCTGCAACAGACCCATCCAATGGTGAGTATCCCAGTGGATTTGTCCTTGAGGGGAGGGTGCATCCAGATCTGGAGCAGGCTCTGTGTGAAAAACCCAACAACAGAGAAACCTGCTGCTCCTCGCCCTGGCCTTTCTTTGCAATGGAGTTACTGTGCCTTCTACGGCTGGATGCTGTCGCCTCTCAGTGCAGAGAGGAGCAATAACTGCATCCGTTGAAATTTTGCCAGATTCGTTGCTCTCAAAGGCACAGCACCTTTTACCAGAAAACATTGGCAGTCCTACCATCCAGTGCCAAGCCAGATGAGATAGTTATTTCTGCAAGCTTCCTTTTCCTCCCCCCTTTATAGAGAAATTGAAATCGGTTCCTAGGAGCTTGAACCTCTTCAGTGCAAAGCCACTGTACCTGGTCTAATCTCTGCTCTCTTGATTTGCAGCCACGGTGACACAAGGAGCCCCTGTGGTAAGTAACTGGCCAAGCACAAGTTTCAGAGGAAGAATTAAATGCTCAGTTGTCACTCTTTCTGTTATGGGGAGTTTAAGTGCAGCCTCCTTCAAGGTTGCACTTCCATGTTCAGCTAGTTTGCATGTTCCCAGCGCTCAAAACTCCAGCTTCTATTTCTGTTGCTGGAGAAAATGTTTGCTGGAACAATTATTTGTGTCAATGTGAACGTTGTGTAGAGGTGTGGCTAAGGCACTGACTGGATAGTACCTGTGAAGTGGTTGATGAGGAAGAGGCACAACTCGCGGGGAGGAAGCGTAGCTCAGTGGCAAGCAGAAGACCCACCCTATTCCTATGACTGTCATTTGTTTTAATCGTTTTTAATACTGTAGAAAGTGGTTTGCAGAACGCCTGCCAGTGGGAATCTGCTGCGTGTGGCTTGTGCTTTGCTGCTGCCGCTGCCACCAACACCTGCCTTGCACGGTGGCGTTGTAACTTCATGGGTATTTTGTCCCAGAAACCTTGTGCTCATGTTTCTGGGCCTTGTTTTGAGAGACTGAAGAGCAATCTGCTCTGGCACTTTTCCTCTAGTGCTGGATCTTCTGGATTTGTGCAAAAGTAAATCCCCAAATAGAAGCTGGGAAACAAGGAACAAAACTGGAGGTTTTTTGGGGCCCTGGGAGGGGAGGGGAGTTTGCATGTGTATACAATGGTTGAGCTCCTGATTCAGATGAGGAACCTTGGGGAAGGGTCTCTTGCAGCTGCAAGGGGTATTTTGTTGATGATGTAGAACAGAGAAAGAAATCAGGTGTGGTTGCTTATATTTGTAAGCTAAGTACAGTGTGTCAGCTTATTTTTCATTTCCCTCTTTTGTATAATTTATTCTGGTTGTTATGGTTGGACAGTGTTCTCGAAGTGACTAACATGAGTTTGGCCAAACCGCGAGAGGCAGTGAAGGATAGGCGTGCCTGGCGTGCTCTGGTCCATGGGGTCGCGAAGAGTCGGACACGACTGAACGACTGAACAACAACAACAACAAAGAAACTAAACAGGGCGCTAAAACCTCCCAACTTCTTGACTATAGGAAATTTATTACTAGACAGCATTTCCCACAACCCTAAGACTTAAGAGATTTTCTCATGGTGTCGCCTACATGGTTTGTTCCCTATCTTCATAATCACAGGCGCTAGAAACTTGCTTTTTTTTTTTTACTACTACTTATTTATTGAAAATGGAAGCTGATATTCTCAGAATGCTGGATTTTTAATTTTTTGCTCAGTTCCGGTTTCTGTTTCGAGATGGTGTGATTGTAAGATATCCATGCAAGAGAAACCTCCTGCCGAGTGTCCCGTTTTCTCCTCCTCCTCTTTTTCCTCAGAAGCCTTCATGGACCGAGCATCGGGCTCCGGATGGGCGAGTTTATTACTACAATTCCGAAACCAAACAGTCAAGTTGGGAAAAGCCAGACGAGCTGAAGTCCAAGGCAGAAGTGAGTGCCCTAGTTAGCCTTGCAGGGTGGGGCAGAGCATACATAAGATTGAAAGCATAGATGCCTTACTCTATGTTGAGTTATCTTGAACGCTGAGGAGTGGAGGACAGCTGACCAGAGACAGGAACTAAGGGACAAAGGGCGGGGGACGGGGACAGGGACGGGAATCCTGTGAGCTTATTCAGAAGCAGCCCAAAGAAAAAGCACATTGAGGGTTCTCAGAATCAAATCCTACAAGGAATGGTTGAAACTGCTGGGTATGTTTCTCCTGGGAGAAGGTTAAGAGGAGACACGATAGCAGGTCTCCATATATCTGGAGGGCTGTGCAAAAGAACATGAGAATGTGAATAGGGCTGCTGGATCAGGCCAGTAGTCCACCTAGCCCAACGTCCTGTTCCCACAGCGGCCAGCCAGGTGCCTGTGGGAAACTCGCAACCCGAGAACAGGCACACTCTGCCCACCTGCAACTGGTATTCAGAGGCTTGGTTCTCACCACAGCAGTATCCCCGGCGTGCTATCCCATAGGAGTGAATGGCAACCCTTTGCGAATTCCAGGGAAAGTAAAAATAAATAAATAGGGGTTGCATCTGGGGACACGACTGCAGCCAAGGTGAAGCTTGTTCCTGTCTTCCTGTGCCCCCATTACTGCCGCCCCCACCTGCTCTCATCTGCTTAGCCCCATCCTGCATTTTGTCTCTTGGTCACTCTGGATTGTGACAGTGTGTTGGGCGTTGGCTTCTTCACATACACACAAATATACAGATGGGTCCTTTTGACTCTGTCTTTAAAAAAAGGGGTGGTGGAGGAAGGTTTTTTTGTGAGGGAACCTTGTCACCACCACCAGGCCTCTTCCATTTTAGGAAGAGCATAGGCAGCTCCTAAGGTGTCCTTTCTCTCCCTCTTCAGCTCCTGTTGTCGCGCTGCCCCTGGCGTGAGTACCGCTCGGAGACCGGGAAACCTTATTACTACAACACTCAGAGCAAGGAGTCCCGCTGGACCCGTCCCCGTGACCTTGATGACATTGAAGGTGAGGGTCTGGGCCGCCAGGAGGTGATTAGGCCGGGGCTGGGCCCTGCCTTTCCTCAAGCGTCACCATGGTAACCACCCCCCTGCCTTTTGTTTCCCCAGCACTGATCAAGGAGGAGGAAGAAGAAGCAGAGTAAGTCCCTGTGGAGGAGCTTGACGTGAGGAAGAGCTTCTCCTCCGGCCAGCTTAACAATCTGGCATCGGGTCCACAATTCATCATCCAAAAAAAAAACCAACTTTCTTGTTTTGAAGTTGCTTTTAGAGAGAGCAAGGGGTAAGGGAAGCTGCTGGGACTCCAAATCCCATCGTTCCTGACCGCTGGCCCTGCTGGCTGGGGTTGATGGGATTTGGAGGCCAGCAACACCTGGAGGGTCCCAGCCCTGTTCTTGCCCTTATGGCTAGTGCAAGAAGCTTGAAAAACGTCCATTCCACCTCCAGAAGAGACTCGAGCAAGATCCACAGTGAATGAGACTTCCAAGGCTCCCGGAGGCCCTATTTTATGGTGTGCCAGCCTTGTTCAGCATCTCTCTCTCTCTCTCTTTCCCCTGCTTCTAGCCCTTGCCAAGGAGAGAAAAGATCTCTTTGGCGGGTGGCAGAATTATTTATTTACATATTCAGCTATTTATTTATTTAGAGCATTAGTGCCCTGCCCTTCAGCCCAAAATGGCTCCTGGAATGGCTTACCATGCAGAAAAGGCCTGCTCTCATGCGGTCACCCTCTGAACCTCTCGTGGGAGAAGGCACATGAATAAGCGCTGCCTCAGAGGTTGATTGCAGGGTCCGGGTTGGTTTATAAGGGGGAAAGGTGGTTCTGAGCCATTTAAGGCTTTATAGGTCAAAAGCAGCACTTTGAATTGGGCGCGGAAACTAATGGGCAGCCAGGATTGAAATTCTATGCTCAAACAGTCTCGCCCTGCTGAGCAACCTGCCCACTGAATTCTGCACCAGCTGAAGTTTCCGAACTGTCTTCAGAGGCAGCCCCATGTATAACCAGAGCATAGAAGACAGAAGTTAGGCTGCCCCTGTCCGGATAGGGGCGTAGCTGGGCCACCAGCCAAAGCTGATGGAAAGCACTCCTTGCCACCAAGGGCACCTGAGCCTCAAGGGGCAGCAAAGGATCCAGAAATACCAACAAGCTATGCATGAATGGTGCCAGTTTCTTGTGTGTGTGTGTGTGTGTGTGTGTGTGTGTGTTCTGCCGCACAATGTTCCCAAGCCTGACCTTGTCCCCTTCCTTAGGAGGCAACAGCAGCCTCAGCAACCAGAGGCACCGCTCTCGGGCCCTGACAGCCCCACCCCATCCTCCGCAGCCACCTCAGACACAGAAGGCACCGGGGGCATCGAAGGACAGGAAACGCCAGGCACCGAGGGCGGGCCGACCGCAGCCGAGGAGGAGATTGCAAGCAGGTGACATGAGGGGCGGGGGGCAGAGAGGGTGTGTGAGGTTTTTTTTGGGGGGGGGGACGGGACGACAACGACTCCAACTGCCATCAGCTTCAGCCAGCATGGCCGATGGCCAAGGATGATGGGACTTGTGGTCCACAGCACATAGACAGCTACAGGCTCCCCCATCCAGGCTTGGCTTTCAAACAGGGGGGGTTTGTGGAGTCTCCCCCCCTTGGGGAATTGGAAAAGGAACACCAAGCGGTGTGTGTGTGTGTGTGTGTGTGTGTGTGTGTGTGTGATGTTAACCTGTTATGGGAGTGGTATGCTGTTCCTGCAAAATAAGCCACAGCTTCCCCTCCACACACACTATTGCAGGAGGGTGCTCTGAGGTGTGTCATTTTGCTCGCTGTGTGTGTAGCACAGGAGGTGTGGGCTGCTTGTTGTTTTTAATATTCCCATTGGGGGCGTAAGTACATCAGAGAGAAAAGGTTTAGTGTAGCCCTGTTCCTGATGTGCTGGATTCGTACAAACAGGGAGGTTTCATTTTGTTATTAGGGTGCATTAAAGAAAAACAACAACATGACATGTCCACCGGCTGCCTGAAGTGGTACAGGCTAGAATTCTAGCACCCGATTCTTTGGCTCCTTGGAGGGAGGGGCTGGTGAGTTCCTGCCCTTCAGGGATGCTGAAGCTTCCACCCTTTGGCAAGAGGTTGGGGAGGGTGTGTGTGTGTGGCGGGAGTAAAGGGAAGGAAGTAGAACTCCTGCTGCAACCATCCATTCACCCCCCGTCCACAAAGCCTTGTGTGTGGAAGTTGGGGGTGTGTGTACCTCCATTATGGCTGGGCACTGCATCCAGAGGTGTGGAATGCATCTGTGCACCCTGGGGCTCAGAAGTATTGAGCTTGGGTCCTCCTTGTGAGTTGCCCACAGGCATCCGGCTGGCCTTTGTGAGAAGGGAAGTGCCGGATTCATTTGAGAAACCATGGATTGAGCACTGGCATGCCCACTGCTCCATCTGATACCTTTGGGCGGTTTGTTTCGTTTCCCGGGCCAGCTGTGATCCTGTCCGGAGAGACGAGGAAGACCGTGGCACTGGCAATGCCTGGAGCAACAAGGAAGAAGCCAAACAAGCTTTTAAGGAGCTGCTCAAGGACAAGGTACTGATAGGGTCAGGTGGGCGGGCTGGAGGACCAGAGATTCCCTCTCCTAGGAACGAGCAAACGCGTAGCCTGGGTTGGCGCAGTCCAGGCAAAAAACTTGACTACGATTGTGTAAACTGGTCCTGAGATGAGGAGCGAAGTGGGTGGGGCTGGGATGGGAAGGTGGCGGTCCCAGTCTGGCTGAAACGCTGCTGCTCTCTGGCTCCAGGGCGTTCCAGCAAGTGCGTCGTGGGAGCAGGCCATGAAGCTCATTAGCACCGACCCGCGGTTCAGGTACAGTCTGGAACGAACTCCCCTTCCTTCCCCGCAGTGTCAGTGCAGCCGTCAGCCTGCTTCACGGCGCTGTTAGAAATCCTGACTATTGCAGGAAAGAGAAAAAGTATAGCTGGTCTTAGACTTTGCCTGGCCCAGAGGGTTGTGCGGCTGGGAATTCCCTAGTGCTCCTGCCCCCGCTCCCCCCGCTCCCCGCCTCCCATTCTCCCTCACCCCTTGTCACGGATGGGTGCCGTCTCTGGAGAGCCACCTTTGATGACCCTCCTGCGTTTTGCGCCCCAGTGCTTTGCCCAAGGTGAGCGAGAAGAAGCAGGCTTTCAATGCTTTCAAGGCTCAGCGGGACAAGGAGGAGAAGGAAGAGGCCCGGCTCCGCGCCAAGGAAGCCAAAGAGGAGCTGCAGCGCTTCCTGGAGCAACACAGCAAGATGAGCTCCATCACCCGCTACAGGTAGAGGGTGCCAGAGTTGCAGCCGGGTTTCTTGCAGGGAGGCGGGGGCTGTTGCAGAGGGACAGGATCCCAGTGCGGTAGTTCTCTTTGAGTAAGGGGCACTTTAAGGAGGGAGCTAGGGCACCTGCAGGTTTCTTCCTGGCCCTTCCCACCCTGCTCTGAATCTGATTTGATTGGCCCTGGGCAGAGGAGGTGTCACTCTATATGTCTGCCCAATCAGTGGGTAGCGTCAAGTGCAAGTCATGTTCCAGGCTTCCATGTTGGGGTCTAGCAGGACCCATCAATCAAGTTTAGACCAGGAGGGTGGGATCATTCTTCAGCTCAGAGTCCTCATTGGTGAAACTGAGGGGGCTTGTACTGGAAAAAATGCCAAGTGATCTGGAGTTGGAATTTCAGAGCAGAAGTAGTTACAGGTAGGTAGCCGTGTTGGTCTGCCATAGTCGAAACAAAATAAAAAAATTCTTTCCAGTAGCACCTTAGAGACCAACTGAGTTTGTTCTTGGTATAAGCTTTCGTGTGAAGTGTGCATGCACACGAAAGCTCATACCAAGAACAAACTCAGTTGGTCTCTAAGGTGCTACTGGAAAGAATTTTCTATTTTGTTTCGACTATGGCAGACCAACACGGCTACCCACCTGTAACATGTACCTGTGTTCTGTGTAATGTGGGAATAAGCTTCCCGGCACTAGTTAAAAAGAGAGAGAAGAATCGAGCTCGGTGCTCCTGGCTGTGGCCACGCCAGAGGGCCTTTGTGTGCATGCGCCTCCTTGACTACACTGCAGCAGCATCACCCCCCCCCCCCGCTGCTTGCTTCCTTTCTTTTCCCGTCACCCCAGGAAAGCTGAGCAGATGTTTGGGGAGCTGGAAGTTTGGGCTGTGGTGCCAGAGCGTGACCGCAAGGAGATCTACGACGATGTTCTCTTCTTCCTGGCCAAAAAGGAGAAGGTAAAACGAAAACGAAGGGAGTGCGAGCAAAGGAGGACAGAGGTGGTTGATGAGTTTGCGGAAAAGCGTAGAATCCAGGCGTTCCATCTCCCAGAATTCCCTCCCTTGCCCATCACCTCCCCAGCCCTCATAATGGAGAAGGATCCCGGAGCTTGGGGGCGGGAAGCCAGGTGCCCTGCTGGGGTGGGTTCTGTCCCCCTAATGCTGTCCTCTGCCCCCCCCACCCAGGAGCATGCCAAACAGCTGCGCAAGAGGAACATCCAGGCTCTGAAGAGCATCTTGGACAGCATGAGCCGCGTCAGCTTCCAGACCACCTGGTCCGAAGCCCAGCAGTACCTCATGGACAACCCTAGCTTTGCCAAGGATGAAGACCTGCAGAGTGAGGCGCCTTCCACCTTCCTAGTCCTTCTCTCTTTCCCCGCACAAAGCCCCCTAGGCGAACGCACACCCCTCCCAGGTGGAAGCTCCAGAATCACAGGGGCTCCTATGAGGCTCCGTGCGCGCGACAAAAATGCCACACCAGTAAGAAAAAGGCTCACTAACGGGGTGGGGTGGAGCCTTTCAGTTTACAAGTGGGGAAAGCTCAGACACCTATCAATATCCAAATCTATGTCTGTTGTTAATAAATAAAATAAAGGGAGACCCTGAGGCCCTGAAATCCTAAATACTGTGGTTAACCCCTTAAAATAAAATGGATTCTGTTGGCTTGGGCGTTTGGACTGTGACCTGTTCTGAGTTTGCTGTGCTTCCCAGAAGTCATGAAAACTTTGGTTCTAGGGCTATAAGGCTCAGAAGCAGTGTTCAGGTGTCCTGGCCTTTGGGTCTCCTTACTGCTGCCACCCCCCACCCTGCCCCTCCAGCACCACATGCCTCTCCCCAGCCAGAGATGATAGATTCCCCTCCCTGTTTCCCTGTGCTGTAGCCTGCCCCACCTTGCTGGCCCAGAGTGATGCACCCTCTTGCCCAGCTGAGCTCGGGCCCCTCCCACCTCTTTCAGACATGGACAAGGAGGATGCCTTGATCTGCTTTGAGGAGCACATCCGGACCCTGGAAAGAGAGGAGGAGGAGGAACGTGAGCGCGGCCGGCTGCGGGAGAGGCGCCAGCAGCGCAAGAACAGGGAAGCCTTCCAGGTAGCTGAAGCTTGGGGGGAGGCACAATCAGTGGGGGGACGGGACCCTGAGCCCCTGTTTGGGAAGTGGGAGGCAGCCTTGCGGAAGGGCAGAGCACATGGTTTGGTTGCAGAAGTCCCTGCCTGGGGTTGGGGGGGACGTCTGCCTAACACCCCAGAGATTTGCTGCCAGTCAGAGCAGGCAACGACTAGGCTAGATGGACCAAGGGCTTGATGGGAACGAGGCAGCTTCGTACCTTCTCTCTTGTAGCCGTATTTGTAATCGCCTGCTGCGTTATGTCTCTGCAATCATCTTGAGGATAAAGGAATTGTTAAGATGGTTCGGCAACGGAGCAAAGGCAGAGCCTATTTTGCATGGTCTTGCAACAGATGGTGTTTGCCAGGGGTCGGCAACCTCCGGCCCATGGGCCGGCCGTGGCCCACGGAGGCCGTTTAACCGGCCCACGAGCCGCCCACTCACCGAGCCGCCCACTCGGCAAGTCCCCTGCACGCTGCCCTAAACCGGCGCAGGGACTCGCCGAGTGGTGCCGGAAATGGCGTCTGCGCATGCCCAGACGCCAAAAATCACTTCTGCACAGACGCGATTTTCGGTGTCCAGGCATGCGCAGATGCCATTTCCGGCATTGTGCTGCGCATGTCCGGCCTACGGACGATCCAGCCCATGGCTGGAAAACCTTGCCGACC
Source organism: Lacerta agilis (assembly GCF_009819535.1). Classification (NCBI taxonomy): domain Eukaryota; kingdom Metazoa; phylum Chordata; class Lepidosauria; order Squamata; family Lacertidae; genus Lacerta; species Lacerta agilis. The sequence continues at coordinate 5,790,085 of NC_046313.1, read as the reverse complement.
CCTGGTGTTTGCTTTGACCTGAAAAGTATTCCTGATTTCCTAGGAAACGTCTGGAGAAGAGGTCTTAAAAAAAACCACAGCCCCTCCCCATCCAAGTATGAGCTGGTTTTGGGATGCATAGGTGGGATGTGGGGTTTTGGGGCCTGCTTTGGAGCACATGGGCCGCCCCGCCCCCGACAGGGCCTGTAAATGGGGGAGGGGCTGACTCCCGGATCTCTCTCGCTCTATCGTAGAATAACCAGGCTGCTTCTTGCTCAGGCCTTCTTAGACGAACTCCACGAGAGCGGGCGCCTGCACTCCATGTCCACTTGGATGGAGCTGTACCCCTCCCTCAGCACCGACAGACGCTTTGCCAACATGTTGGGCCAGCCTGGTAAGCAGACGATGGACAGGAGCCCCTGCCCCCCCCGCCCCCTTCCCAATAGTAACCCTCATCCAAAGGGGAGGTGCCTGGGATGTATTGAGAGAGAGAGCAGAAAGCCCAACATGGGGCAGTAGGTGAGAGCACCAGCAGAGGCACACAAAAAGGTTCCACTGGAGCGGGTGAATTTCTACATTGGGTTGTGCTCCTGGTAGTGATTTAGTGGAGCCGATGTGATAAGATGGGCGTTCCAGCTAACCAATGGGAAGATAAAGCTGTCGGCCGCGGAACGTTCGTAGTCCAGCTTCTATGAAGAGTGGTATTTGTCAGTGCGGCTGGGATTTAAAAGCACCACAAAAACAAAGAGAGAAAGCAACTCCCCACCCGCAAGGAATTGCCCCTGAAGAAGGAAAGAACCCTTTCCAGAATTCATAGGGCATCAGTAAAAATGGTTGCTTCCAGAGACAGACCATTGTCTTCTCTTTTGTTCTTATGGTGGTCACGCATGGCTTGTTTCATAGGATTAAAAAGCACTCTTCTGCTAATGAAAAGTGCTCAGTGGAGGAAAAGGATGGTCGGAGGGTTTGGGGAGCTTCCATTCCTAGGTTCTGTCCCCCCCCCCATTTTTTTTAGTTTAGTTTTCAGAGGGCATAACTCAGAGGTAGGAGAACATGCTTAGCCTGTTGAAGATCCCACAGTCAACCTTCGTCATTTCCAGTTAGTGGATCCAAGCCATCAGATTTTTAATTGGAAGCACCGAGGATTGAACCTGAGATCTTCAGCATGAAGATTGATGCTTGAAGCTCTTGAACCAGAGTTAGCAGCTCTGAGCTGGGGACACCCATTGGCTTCATTCAAGTTTTTAAGGCAACTTATCTTATCTCAGTGTTTTTCAGACTCCCTGCCTTTTTTGGGGGGGGGGGAATACATTTTCTGCATGGATTTATCTTCCGTTGAATCCCTGTACATTGCACAGGATTCTGGAGAACGTTTTTAACGCAGGGGGTAAGGAAGCTGTGGACTTCAGCTCCCATCAGCTCTAGCCAAAATGGCCCCGGTGGTCAGGGGTGATGGGAATTATAGTCCAGCAGTATCTTGAGGAGCCACACCTGCCTCACCCATATTCTAGGGTCTTCCATTGATACAGGGTTCTTCACTTTCACCTTGCCTGAACTGAGAGTGAGCCAGAGAACACACTTTCTGTTCTTCTGTTGCTGCAGATTACTGGGTGAGGTGGGGGCCTGGTAGTGGTCTACCAGGGATTGTTGTCTGCCATTTACTGGGCCGCTGATAAACTTCCAAGGAATCCTGGCGCAGTAGGCCATTCCATTGTCACGGGTGGGACACTTGGACCATTTTTTTTGGTATCCACACATGTGCAACAATGTAAATATACATAAAAATTAACAACCAAAATTTAAGCTATGTTCTTAATAAGATACTGAACATTTTACTAATTTTTATTTTTATTTTTATGGATATTTTTGACAATTTTATTAAATGTTAAAGTATTGTCACGGGTGGGACAAAAAAAGGGACACAGAGCTTGAGATAAGTTTTGATTTATGGAAAAACTCTGTGAGTTGGGAGGTGGATCAATGATAAACTCAGCATATCTGTTTAAATCAATGTTTATTGGTTACAACTATGCAATCAGAAATTAAGTTTAAGAAATTTAACGATACAAAATTAAGGGGAAAATGCTGTCACGGGTGGGACAATCATCAGAAAACTTTTAACTTGAACACTTCTGTGAAGACTACGTGGGTGGACTTTTGAAAAGAAGGTCCATAAACTAAACTTCTTTTGTCTTTAGCTTTTAAAAAAAAAGGTTAGACTGCACATTTGGAATCTTCCTCACCAAAGTTCATAAGCCACTGTCTTTAAAAACTTATGAATAATGGGATGTGTTCTTCTCCCCTTCCACAGGCTCCACCCCACTGGACCTGTTCAAGTTCTACGTGGAAGACCTGAAGGCGCGCTTCCATGATGAAAAGAAGATTATCAAGGACATTCTGAAGGTGTGGCCATAGTGTGCATTGGAAGGACATGGAGAGAACGAGACACATAAGTTTTCCCTGGTCTACTGCTCCCTCTCCTGAATCCAACCTGTGCTTCTCTCCATGATCCCAAAACTGGCTGTGCCTTCTCCCTGTGTGCAATCACGGTTCTTCTTCCAGAAGCTTCTTCTCTTGGCAATGAACCCATAGTGTCATTTGAAACGTTATTCCTTCACAAGTGGAAAATCTGCCATGTTTTCATATCTCTGTCAATTTCACTGTGGTAACTTGGAAGTTGAACGGAATTCGTTCCGGAAGTCCGTTTGACTTCCAAAACGTTTGGAAACCAAGGCGCGGCTTCTGATTGGCTGTGGGAAGCTCCTGCAGCCAATCGGAAACTGCGGAAGCCGCGTCGGATGTTTGGGTTCCAAAGAACATTCGAAAACCGTAACAGTCACTTCCGGTTTTCGATCGTTCAGGAGCCAGAACGTTAGACTCCGAAGGCATTTGAAAACAAAGGTACGACTGTACAGTCTACTTTGTGTCAATTTCACTTTTTCTGAATTAAAAAAAGTAATGAGTGAAATTGACATATAACAGATGTTGGAGAGAGTGGTTTAGAACAGGCTATCTTGATACTTGGTGGTTTTTGGAGGGAAATAGGGGAATTCCTAATTCTGTTGTTCTCCTCTGTGTCCCGTCCCCCCATCTCTCCTTGGTAGGACCGGAGCTTCAGCGTAGAAATAAACACAACCTTTGAGGACTTCGCCCATGTCATCAGTTTTGACAAGCGTGCTGCCACGCTGGATGCCGGCAACATTAAGCTGACTTTCAACAGTGTGAGTAGGGCAGGGGTCAGTCAGTGTGCCTCCAGACTGTCAGCGGGAGGGATCCCAGTGCATACAGTTTGTGCAATTAAAGCGAGTTAAAGGGATCTGCCACCCTCACATGTCAGTTCCACTTTTTTTTTTAAAAAAAAGAAAAATAATTGGACTGATTACTGTTTGGAAAGTGATGGGGAAATGCATTGAAAAAAGTGGGATGCACAAATGAGCAATGGGAAGACATGTAAATATCCCACAAGCAAATCAGGATGAATGCACATCGTACCATAACATCTTGGCTGAAAACCACAGTAATACCTTATTTTTCGCTCCACAAGACGCACTTTTTTCCTCCTAAAAAGTAAGGGGAAATACCTGTGCGTCTTATGGAGCGAATGGTGGTCCCTGGAGCTGAATTGCCCAGGGGCCAAAAGCAGATTGTGCTTTTTATTTTACAAAGAGAAAAGGGAGTGTTGAAAGGACCCCGCTCAGCAGCTGATCAGCAAGAGATCGGGAGAGAGATAAGAGTCCCTGGCTCCCTTTCAGCCCCGCCCTCCTTTGTTGAATGTGGCTGCAGAGGGAGGTTGTTTGTTTCCCCAGCGACATGTGACTGGCTGATTAGATTATCTGTCTGGAAACTGTAGAAATTGCTCCCTTTCCTTAAGATTTTTCAGAAATGTGAGTTAAACCCCATAAAAATGGGGCTTTTCCTCTTTGCTTTTCCCCCTTTGCAAAAGGAGCTTGCTTTTCCCCCTTTGCAAAAAAAGCTGCAAAAACCTTTAGCTGATCCTCAAAAACAAACAAACAAACAAAAAACACCCAGGGCTTTCCCTTTGCAAAAAAAAGCTGCAAAACCTTTAGGCTGATCCTTAAGAAAGGCCTTTTGTCTTTGCAAAAACAGCTGCAAAACTTTAGCTGATCCTCAAAAAAAAAAAAAGGCTTTTAGAGGAGGAAAACCGGAAAAATATTTTTTTCTGGGTTTCCTCCTCTAAAAATGGGGTGCGCCCGTATGGTCCCGGTGCGTCCTATGGAGCGAAAAATACGGTAATCCTCAGTAGTCTAATCTCCACATAAGCTTTGTGCAAGCATATCAGGATAAAGTGCTCTATAAATAGGTTACCTGGAAGAGTCTGAGTTGCTTGCACAAGATGTACGGCACAATTTCCAATAGCTAAGTGCATCTGAAAGGCAGGGCCAACATGCAGCTTCAATACAGTGACTAGTTGGCTCCAAATAAATGTTCCTTTGGAGTAGTGGAGACTGTAGGAGCACATTATGGGGAGCAGGATACCCTCAACCCTCTTTTATAATACTAGGACTTGGGATTCACTGGATGAAGATGGCTAGGCCTACGGGTGGGGAGTGTGGAACACTGGTAATCTCAATGTTGTCCCAACTCCCATCAGCCCCAGAATGCCTGGCCTGTTGTCAGGAATGATAGGAGCTGTAGTCTGAAACCCTGGAGAACTGCTGCCAGTCAGTGTAGACAATACTGAGCTAGATGGACCAATAGGCCAGATTCAGTTAAGGCAGCTTTGTATGTTCCTATGCCTGATCTGGCAAGGAGGATAATTTTGCTTGTTCAGTGCAAGGAATGGGAGAGATCCCTAAGGGCCATTCGGGTTCTGTGATAAAAAAAAAAGACCAGTGGAGGATAAGAGGAATGCCGTATAGTGATGCCCCCCTCTCCCTGCTCCCCTGCCCTCAGCTGCTGGAAAAGGCCGAGGCACGGGAGCGCGAACGGGAGAAGGAAGAAACTCGCAAGATGCGGCGCAAGGAGGCGGCATTCAAGAGCAGTTGCGCCAGGCAGCTCCTCCACTGGAACCCAACACTGCCTGGGATGAGGTGAGGTTTTCTGCGCTCGGTTGCAGGGACCAGCTCCAGCTGCCTTTATCTAGAGTTGCATGAATTGGCTACTCGAGAGGAAAACGATCAGGGCTGAAGTTCAGGCACATGCTTGCATTTAGGAGGTCCCAGGTTAATTTCTGGGGATCTGGGAGGGGCTCCTGTCTTGAATCCTGGAGAACCACCACCAGTAAGTATAGGCAATACTGGGCAAAAGGGGAGCAATGGTCTGATTCTGTACAACAGGGGTGGCCAACTTCCAAGAGACTGCGATCTACTCACAGAGTTAAAAACTGGCAGTGATCTACCCCCTTTTGGGGGGGTTCAGGTTGAGGTTGTTGAGCTTTTTTTTAGGAAGGAAAGCCATCCATGTTTTTTTGGGGGGGGGGTTTCAGGTCAAAGTTGAGCTTTGTTTAGGAAGGAAAGCCCTGTTTTGGGGGCTTCAGGGCAAAGATGTAGAGCTTTTTTAGGGGCGCCAAAGTTGCTGAGTTTCTTTGGGGGGAGCCAGTGATCTACCAGGTGATCTACCACAGACATCCAGTGATCTACCAGTAGATCACGATCTACCTGTTGGACATGCCTGCTGTACAAGATAGCTTTTAAAAACCTAGTGTACTGACACATGCAGAGGTGCATTAGGCAGCCTCCTTTGGAGGGCAGGTAATTCTTCTGCATCACATGATTCTATAGTGTATAGCAGTGTTATTTATCCCCCAGTTGAGGACGACTGCGGGGGCACAAAAGCAGACCAGTGACTTGTGCCAAGACACAGCATGCCTCTTCTGTGGGTGGGCTTCTCTCTCCGCCTCATGGGAACCTTTACTTATTTTCATTTTTTTGCAGCATGCACTTTGGGGAATGACGGCTTCCAAAGCCTAAAGTTGATTGATCTTCCCTAGATAACTTTTTGCCTTAATGCAGTGATGCAAACACTTTAGTGACCGCAGACGTTAATTGCCACTGGTTGCCTCCCTCCATCGGTAATAATCTGGCAACTTTGTGTGAAGCACCTGAAGCCTTTCCTGTCTGAGGGGTTAGGATATCCTGTTGGGAATCTGAGGTGAGGTACCTTAGCAGCAGAAGTTGCCTCCAGTTCCAGTCACCACACAGAGGCTTCAGGTCCAAAATAGTTTACTGCAGTAGAGGATAAGGCTTCAGTAATGCAGTTCCAAAAACTGATATATACATACAGCTTGTAGGCTTTGCAGATACAGATATACAAGCACAAATTATCTCTCTTGCTGCAGCTTAAAGACGTAAAACAGACTACAGGTAGGTAGCCGTGTTGGTCGGCCATAGTCAAAACAAAATAGAGACCAACTAAGTTTGTTCTTGGTATGAGCTTATCTGAAGAAGTGTGCATGCACACGAAAGCTCTACCAAGAACAAACTTAGTTGGTCTCTAAGGTGCTACTGGAAGGATTTTTTTTTTATTTTGTAAAACAGACTGCAACTCATGGACAGACTCACTGACCCGAGTAGTGAGCTGCCATGGCCTTAATCACTTATGGTACAAGTCCATTGCCATAGCAGCTGGCTTGGCTGACCTTCACTTGTTGGCTTAATCTCATACTTGGGGTGATGGGTGCTCATGAAGGAAATTAACTCTTTCCAACCATGTCCAGTTCCTCCAACATGTCACCCCCCCTTTTTTTGTCTTTCCTTTCCAAGGTCCGAGAGCGGTTTGTCAACAACATAGCCTTTGAGCAGATCACGCTGGAGTCAGAGCGGATCCGCCTTTTTCGTGAGTTCCTGCAACTACTAGAGGTGAGCAGGGGCTGATTGGGAGGGTCAGGGTGGTTGAGCCTCAGCGGGAACTTCCGCTGTGGGGATCTGTGGGGTGGGATTGCCTGGTGATGAGAAGCTTGAAGTAGTGGGGAGGAGAGGCGGTGGAGAAGGCAGCAAGTCAGGAAGGCTGTATCAGAAGAAGGGGCAGCTCGGGATTTTTTTCCTGCAATTTGGATTCACACACATGCACACCACTCTCTCTGTCTCCCTCTCCCCACAGACCGAGTGCCAGCATTTCCATGCCAAGGCCAAGAAACATACCAAGAAGCCCAAGAAGCACCATCGCAAGCGGTCTGCTTCGGTGAGACCAGGGGGCTGTGGTGGGAGGGAGGGAGGAAAGAAATGGGGTTTGTGTGTGACTGAAGTCAGGGTGGTGAGACATGTTCATCAAAGCCAAATGGCATAGAGCCTTCTTCCCCCGTCCTATTAAAACTCTCAGTCCGTGTTGGTGCTTTTGCAGCAAGAAGTGTTGGGAGAAACCCAGTGGTCTACACCTGCAGTGGAATAAGGTGGTAGAGTGGACTGCACCCCATGTACACAATTGCCTGTGATTTTTCAAAAAATAAATACCATATTTATCACTCCATAAGACACACTTTTTTCCTCCTAAAAAGTAAGGGGAAATGTCTGTGCGTCTTATGGAGCAAATGCGTGGTTCCTGGTGCCGAATTGTCTAGGGGCCAAAAAGCAGATTGTGCTCTTTGTTTTACAAAGAGAGAAGGGGGTGTTGAAAGGAAGCCGCTGTACAGCTGTTCAGCAAGTGATGGGGAGAGAGATAAGGCTCCCTTTCCAGCCCTGCCCCCTTGCCCAGTCCTCCATTGTTGAATGCAGAGGGAGGCTGTTTGTTTCCTGAGCGACATGTGACTGGCTGATTAGATTATCTATCTGGAAACTGTAGAAATGGCTGTAGGACTAGAAGCTGCAGAACTGTGAGTTGAACCCCATAAAAAGCTGCACCACTTTGAGCTGATCCTCAAAAAAGCAGGGCTTTCCCCCTTTCCTCCTCTAAAAACTAGGTGCGTCTTATGGAGCGAAAAATACGGTATCACCAAAGAAGGAGCCGACTGGCCTAGGACTTTTTCATGGATGTCCTAGATTTTTCACTTGCAGGGAGTTGTCTATCCAAAACTGGCATGTGTGTCCACACAGCACACACAGAGTCCATTCTATCACCCTAGGATTCTGCCTCCTCACTTGGCAGTGATTTATATAATTACATAAGATTTACATAATTACAAAAAACCCAAATGTAAGTTGTTTTAATAAATGGAAGCATCTCAATACATATACAGTAAAATTAAGCAATCCCTACATAATTCATCAGGGACGCGGGTGGCGCTGTGGGTTAAACCACAGAGCCGAGGGCTTGCTGATCAGAAGGTCGGCGGTTCGAATCCCCGTGATGGGGTGAGCTCCTGTTGCTCAGTCCCAGCTCCTGTCCACCTAGCAGTTCGAAAGCACATCAAAAGTGCAAGTAGATAAATAGGCACTGCTCCGGCGGGAAGGTAAACGGCGTTTCCGTGCGCTGCTCTGGTTCGCCAGAAGTGGCTTTGTCATGCTGGCCACATGACCCGGAAGCTGTACGCCGGCTCCCTCGGCCAATAAAGCGAGATGAGCGCTGCAACCCCAGAGTCGGACACGACTGGACCTAATGGTCAGGGGTCCCTTTACCTTAACCTTACATAATTCATAAAAAAGGTCTAACAAGACAGAAAAACATTAAACCAGTTACTGTAAAAATTAAGCATCTCCAAGGTCAAATCCTGACCACTACAAAGCCTCCATATAGTCTTGAGGCATCCTGAGTAGCATGTTGTGCAGAGCTCACAAGTACGATGGTCTCTGGCCTCTTCAGCAGCAGCAGGTGGGGTCCATCGGGGTCTCCCAGGCCAGGTAGAAATAGGTGCAGAAAGGGAGTGAGCTAGCCTAAGACCTCCCTCCTTGACATGCTTGGTGTTTACTTGTGACAATTAGCCCTTGTGATGTCCTGGGTTTATTAATGGCATGCCGGACTTCCCAAGTGCTAGTCGGCCCTCCCCTCTGGGATTGGGTGACTGGACGTGTGCAAATCTCTCCCCTCAGGGCTCAGAATCAGGCTCAGACCACCCCCACCGCACAGCCAAGCGCAAGAAACGAAACCATTCGGAATCGGCTGGTTCAGGACCATCGTCGTCACCTGATTCAGGTAAGAGCGGGGCATTTTGTGGAGCCAAGCAGCTGATTCAAACTGCCGTTCTCGTAATGGCGGCAGTGGGGAGGCTTCCTCTTCCTGAGGGCCACATTCCCTAGTGGGCCACCTTCCTGGGTGGGGGCGAGGTAGTGGGGTGTCACCCTTCTCTCAGCATAGTAGGGTGCTGGCCAGCCACACAAAAGCCAGAGGTTTCCACATGGACATCTCTCCACTGAGGCCAGCAAGAGCTATTATTACGAGGATGCAGTCCAACGAGGCGGAAGAAGTGGAGGCCTGTGAGGGGTGTGGCCTGGGGAATGTCTCGAGGGCCAAAAGGAGAGGTCTGGAGGGCCATGTGTGAAGTTCCCCACCTTTGGTATACAGAAACCCGCTCACTGTGTGTGAAGGGCAGTGCTGGATTAAACCCCGTGGAGGCCCCTAGGCATTCGAAATCTCGGGAGCTCCTTTGCAAATTATCCCCTAATATGTTTGTGATTTTACCAACAATTTTAATAAACCAAGGGGCAGGGCCCCTAAAAAGTGGGGCCCATAGGCCAGTACCTACTCTGCCTATTTGGTAATCCAGCACTGTTAGGGGGGGGGGGTTGGCACCCATAAGAATCACGTGACACCCTGGACACCCTTCCGCCTACCTGCTGAATCCAGCCAGCGGTGCTTCTGTTCCTCTGTGCGGAAGGGGCAGGGATCCATGGAGGTTTGCCCGCAGGCTCGTCCGTCTAAACCGGCTCTTTTGCCTGCTCCCACTGAAGGATGGCAGCACCCACATGCTGTGGCTTCCCCCCCCCCTCCCTCTGCCCACAGAGCACAGCACCAGGCGCTCCAAGAGGCAGAAGAAGAAAAGCAAGAAAAAGAGGCACAAATCGGTGAGTCCCACGGCAGCAAGTAGTGGCAGGAGGCGGGTGAAACAGGTGTGGGTGAGGCAAGGGGCTGGAGCAATACACACCTCCCGGGGTGGAGGCACACAAAGCAGGTCATTGCCCGGGTGGGAGGCCACCTGGGTGGGAGCCCCATGTGATAATTGTGAAGGAAGGAAGGAAGGAAGGAAGGAAGGAAGGAAGGAAGGAAGGAAGGAAGGAAGGAAGGACGGACCCTATAGGAGCCTTCCATGGAGCAGGATTCTTCTCTATTGAAGGCAGACATAGAACCAAAAACGGACAGAGATGGCAGGGAGATGCAGGTGTCTGCTCCATGTTAGAGGAGACATTTCATCAGGAATTAAGAGTTGTTTGACTGGCCTCAGCCGGAGGTGAAGAGCTTTTGTTGGCTGGAGGTATTTAATGAGAGGTTGGACGACCTATCTGCCAGGGAAGCTGCTGCAGCTGCAAGAGCCCTGCGACTGTCCAGCAGACGGCTAGACTAAATGGTCTCCCAAGTTCCTTCTAGTTCTGTGATTCTGTAGTGTGAATCAAGCAGATTTTCCTCTTAGCTGCATCATTTACTCTCTTGCTGTTTTCTGTGTCTGTAATGGCGAATGTCAACGTGCTATGGAAGCCCCTTTTACCTCAAGAAATCCTGCTTGGTTTCTCCCCACCCCAACGTCTCACACTTTTTGAGATTTGAAGTATATATTTGCAGTATTTAAGGGATCCTTTAAAATGAAAAGAAAGAAAGCTAAATTTCTCAGAATGCATACTTCCGTACACAGTGCACAATTATGTTGTATTTATGGGTATCATCTCCCCCTTAATGTACAACACAATGAGTGGCAGCATTTGCATAAAACAGGGGATGGAGGCTGATTCGTGCCACATTTATCACTTGATGGCACACAGCTGGACGTGTGGACTGAGTCCATTGAAGCGCATGGTGACTCGCAAGTTCTGTTTGTGGGACTGCAAAGGAGCCATTGCGTGGTCCAGTCCTATAGGGAGGACATGCACTAAGGCCACACTAGTTGTAAGCAGTTCACACGTTCTGCTATCAAATCACCCAGTGTGCAAGGATTGTGTAGAACAAAGTCAAGCGATGCGCTGGCACATATCATGTGTGCGTGAGAATGAGACCTGTGTGACTGCAGAGTTGAAAGGTGAGGTGTGAGGGAGGGAACGTGCCCATAGAGATCCATATGTCAGCTGTCATTTGATGCTGCAGTCTTGCAGGCTTCACACACACAGACATACCTGTACATCATTTGATTTCTCTGCATCTGATTCCTGCACGCAGAAAGCTTGCCAGCTGAGTGTGTGAACTGTGATTCCACTAAAAGCACTTTGATTTCAGGTGAGCTGAGCCGATGTAAACGCTCTGTGCTTGAAAGTGCCTCGAGTGCTTCAGAGACTGCTAGGAAATCCAGTGGGTTGGGTTTGTTTCCTTTTTTGGAGGATCAGGACGGCTGATCTACACCTATGTTTTTCTTTTTCTGTGGTTATAGCATGTGTCCTTGGACCATCAGTCAGAGCTATTTAGGTACCATTAGCCAAGTATTCATTTATTAACACTTTCCCATGTCTATTGCCTGCTTTTGGCACACTGTAAATGACATTATGTGCTTTAATCCACAGGCGGTAAAGTGTGAGGGTTTTGCTTTGGAGCATGGGGGAAAAGGGATTAGAATCAGAAAACTTTCCATGGCCTTATGATTCTGTGGTCAGAAGTGTTTGTGCGTTTGCTCTATGGTGACGCAAGCACATTAACCAGTATCTGGTGCAAAAGGCGGCATCCTGAGCATCTCAGCTTTCTCTTTTTGAAATAAAGATTCTAGGCCTTATGATTGCAAAGATGTACTTGAAGGCACAAGGGCAATGCCTTATGAAATCTCAAAACCAGAGGAGTTTCTGAATAAAGGTTTCAATATCTGTATCCTTTCCCCACATTTAGAGGCCAAGTGGTGACGACAGCAACAGTGCCTTTTCTGCAGTGGCCCCTTCTGCTCTGTATTGCTCTCTTTCAGAGGCGGCTCAGCCGACACTCAGCTTGGATTAGCTTCAGGCACAAAATTAAAGTGCTTTTATTTGCCCAGGTTTTTACCACCACTGGTTCTTATTGCTTCTTGCTGCTCTTTTCGTTTGACCGTGTTGTCTTTTTTATTTGTTCATATTTTGCATTGATATTGCCAGCCACCTTGGAAACTTTGTAAGCGAAGATACAGGTTTTATAAATCAGGGGTGGGCAAACCTGTGCAGCCCTCCGGATGCCACGAGACTCCCCAGCTCCCATCACCCCTGACTGTTGTTCCGTACTGGATGCTGCTGATGTGAATTGGGGCCCCAGGAACTCCAGGAGGGCCTCAGGTTAGCCGTCCTGCTGGATTCTGACCAGAGCAGCAGCAACAACTACATTGCTAGGGGATCCAGAAAGAAGCAGGGTCACTTGTGTCCAGAACACAACTTGCCAGCTAGTTTCCCCCGAAAGAAGCCGCTCTCGGGGTTCTTTTTCCTCAGTTAAAGCTCGTTGATTGTCTCAGCACGGACTCCTCACAACCTTGCCCGTAGTCTTTTTCTGCGTTGCCTTAGCCCACTCCGGTTTTGCCACCTTCCTCGCTATGCTGGGCTGGTCACCGCTGAGCTGGCTGGGCCGCTCTCAGCCCCCCGCCGGCTGCCCCGGCCCAGGCCCCTTTTGCCCTCGAGTTTGCAAGCTGCTTCTTTTACAGAACAGCCCTGAAAGCGAAGCTGAGCACAAGAAGGACCCGACCCGACCCGACGAGTGGGAGCGAGAGAAGGCCCCTCCGCGACCTGAGGGAAGAAGCCACTCCCCTCCCCGGGGCACCAGGAGGGAGCGGGTGAGACTTGGCAGGAAATCAAACGGCACCAGGGATGGTGGGTGGGAAGAGGCAAGAAGGATTTGGAAGTGGGGGGGAGGAGGAGGCGGCAGGTTGAGGTGGCGGGCGGGCCTTATGCGGAAGACTTCAGGGGGAGGGCAAGGGTGCCGGGGTTTCTCACTCGCGCTCCTTTCCCTGGCAGAGCGGCTGGGACACCTCAGAGAGCGAAGAGCTCAGTGAAGGGGAGCTGGAACGTCGGCGCCGGACTCTGCTGCAGCAACTGGGTGACCAGTAACCACCGCAGCCTCTTTTGAGGCTCCCCTTCCACACACGCCAGACCCAATTGGTCCTTGTTCCTGCGTAGGCTGTGCCTTCCTTTGGCTGCGACAGCGCCCAAGCCAAGAGTGTGCACTGCTCTGGCCCGGAACCTGCACAATTGGGCTGCAGTGCCCCCTCCTCCACCACCCCTGCTTGCTTCCGAGTCGGGAGCGGGCCCTGCCCACTGGCAGGGATGGCCTCCATTGATTCCCCCCGTCTGCATGGAGCCACCAGGACAGGGAGGAAGGATTTGGATGTACCATCTGGACCTAAAATTCAGAACCAGCTCTGGAATCCAGCCTGAAGCGGATTAGGGGGAATAGGGTTAGCGGCTCCTCCCTGCATCAGTTGGCAACATAGCACAGGAGCAAATGGCATCTCTTCTCGACGTTTCACCAGGGGTGTACCTGCTTGGAGCCTCCTTGGCCTAGAACCAGAATGGCAGGGTCCAGTTTGTTTATCACAGCAGTAGCCCTGCCTGGGGAATGTGGTCCAGGAATGGGAACAGGCTGTATGTTCCTGGTTGTTTTTTGTTCCTTTTTTTTTTTTTTGAAGTTTTGTCTCAGTGACTGGATCTTTCTGGTTGCAGTACCCCTTGTGTGTTGAGGATTCAGTGGGATTTTTCAAACAATATTTATAATAAACTTGGACTAGAATTATCCTTCTCTGGTGGGCCTCCTGTGGAAGATTGGTTTAAATTTGAGAAATCTGAAGCTTGGGTTATCTTTCTTTCTTTGACCGCTTGGAAAAATATTGGGGTGGGTGTTGTTTTGTTGCATACCACAGATCTGTGGCTGCGTCTGCTCACCAGCATGGTGGGGAAGGGGATTTTCGGAGGAGGGCAACCTACGTGTGCTTTACACTGGCTTGCACATTGTGCGCAGATGTGCAAAGGAGGGAGCAGAGTCAAGTCACAAAGGGAGAGCTGTGCAGAATCATGGAAGTGCATATAATAAACAAAGCACAAGTATATTGTGTGTATGCAACAATAAATATGCACAGAGACATTCCTCAGTAAGAATAAGCAAATTGTGCAATGCTGATCAGTTTATTTGCACAACTGATTTTTTTTTAATTGACGGATGTCACGCTTTTAATATATCTAATTCAGCACACTAGTGTTTGTTTTATCGTGTGCATTTGTTGTGCGTCCCCCCACAGCTCCCATCCTGCCAATTCCTTATCCTTTTGCAAATGTGAAATGCAATTCCAAAATCTGGCAGCTGGGTAGTACCTTTAGTGGGAACCCCTGAAATGTCACAAAGGTGTGGCAAGCTTTCAACTTCTCCATAACTCTTCCACTGGGCAAGATCTTGCACAGAGCACCAGGTGGGGAGGGGGAGTACATAAAAGAGGCTGTTGTAACTCGCAGTCCTAAAGTCAACTTGTAGACTCGGTTCTAAGCTGGGAGATCTCAGGATGATTAAGTCTCTTTCCCAGGTGTTACAGCTATCAGGCTACACCGTTAGGATTTTGAGATGAAGAAGCTGGGTCACCCACACCTGTCCTAAACCTTAAAAACAAAGCACACAAGTTCCTGGGGTAGGTAGAGAGCAGAAGTAAAGAGAAACCCAGGAGTTTTTAAATTCAGCAAAGCCTGGGGTTAATTTGGGCTGTGTGCATGTTTAGAAAGCTCTGGCTCTTCTAGAACACAGCGTTCAATACAAAGAGAAGAGATCCACCTGTTGTTTTGCCCAGCTTTTGGCCTCTGGCAACGCACACCACTGGGAGTCCCGAATAGGAAAGTGAGCCTTGGGCTAGGAAAAGGTTCTGCACCCCATCTCTTGTCCAATAGGCACCGATTGCCCCAGGAGCTAAAAGCAAAGTGCGGCCAAGAGGAGGTGAGGAAACTGCACAAGTCTTAAAGCAAACATGGTGGCGGTGGGGTGGGAATAAATCAGATCCTCAGAGACAAAGCTCAGGTGGATAGCCTTTTCGTTTGTTTGTTTTATTTTCTCCACATTCTCCCATTAGTAGAAATTCTGTACAGTTCAAAGGGGGGTGGGGCGGGAGAGGAGGAGGAGGAGGAGGAGGCACTGGCTTACAATACAGTCAATAATATTTCACATGTACAAAAAGTTACATCTAGCTACACAAAAGGACTACGATGGAGTGGATACGCTGTAAACTGTCCAGAAGCAGCACCAGGAAGATCGCTGCCAGCTTGGATTTAGCCTTGCTTGCCCTGTTAGCTGTGGCAAAGGCCTTTGAAGGGGTGGTTGGTCCCTTTGGCTTATTGGGTGGGTGGGGAAATAGTGTCTGCTCCAGAAGCAACTGTGTCTGTAGCATAGCTGTCAACTTCCCACTTTTCTTGCGAGGAATCCTATTTGGAATAAGGGAATTTCCCTTTAAAAAAGGGGAAAGTTGACAGCTATGGTCTAGCCCAGCTTCCCCACTTCCAATTAGTGTTAAAATAGTGTTCACTGTGCGTACTTGTAAGCGGTTTCACACCCACCTTTATTTTTATTTTTTAAAGACTTAGAGCAGTAGAGTAGGGGTTTCCAGCATGGTGCCCGTGGGTGCAAGTGTGCCCACAGAGGCCCTCCCTTTTGCCCATGTGGTCCCCTCCAAGTTCAGCTTGAATGAAGCATTGGGGTATGTATGTGTGTAAGAGAGAGGCCTGCGGCACTTTCTCTGGTTTGCAAATGTGCCCATGGGCTCCCAAAGGTGGGAGGCTGCTGACAGAGAGAGCTCTGTTTCTTTGCTAGAAAAGGCAAATGTGTCGTGTGAGTTGGCTATGTGTCCTGTGAGCTTTGGGTATACAGTGCAGGAAACCTAAATGCAACAACCTTGTGCCAGAAAAAAAACATATACGTTCACAAGAGTCAGATTTCCTCAAATCTGCTGCAAAAGAATCATTGCACAAATATGTGAGCGTGGTGGTGGTGTATTAAGGGAACGGATTCAAATATCTGTGTCCATCACCGAGTCAAAGCAAGACCCACATTCTGTTTCCAAAATAAGCCAGCCAGATGCTTCCAGGAAGCTCCAAAGAAGAGCCCAGTGTTTGCTCTGCTGTTTCTCCCCATCTTCTAGGAGTCAAAGGGGTACTGAGACCAATCTAGTGTAGTGGCTTAGAGAATTGGGAGTAGGTCTGGGGAGACCTCCGTTCAAGTCTCCACTCACTGAGTGGCCTTCGGCTGCAAGGAATCGCTATGTACTGTCACGGCCAATATATGTTGCTTCCTCAAGGTGATGTGTGACAGCCAAATGGGTGAACTAGCATAACCCATCAAACTACTCCATTTGGGATTACATGTTCTGGATTATCTGGTGACAACTCCTTTGCACAGTGTAATCCTGTGCATGACCACTTAGAAGTAGGCCCCAGTGAATTCAATGGAACTTACTCTCAGGCAAGCGAATATAGCCTTGCAGCCTCAAACATGCAATTCCTTGTTGCAGCAATCAGCAGATTGCGTGTGTGAACAAGATCCAACTCCCTCCTCCTGTAAGCAAGTTGGGCTCATGATTTAAAGTGGTCACCTAAGAGTAGAGGAACCCAGAACCAAGTAATTACTTAGGCTAGGGTCCATACTGCTTCATACTGTTGTGGCAATGGGCTGTGTAAATGGATCACTCTGGTCTAGCATCAAGGTTTAAGAGCTCTGTATAATCAAGCACCTGGGCCTCTTCCAGACGGTCACCATTTTGCAGGTGGAATTCAATAATATGCCAGCAAATTTAGATCATGCAATTAAAGTGGATTTTGCACTCATGCACAACAAAGGCACTTCCATTGTTAAAAATTGACTTTTGGTGGCAAGGAAAGTGATGGGGAAACAATGGAAGGTAAGGGTTAACAACTGCTTAATGCAATGTCATAAAACCACACAAATCAGAATAAATGCTCAATAAGCAGTTGGCATCATATATCTCTATCTATCTATCTATCTATCTATCTATCTATCTATCTATCTCCCTCCTCTATCTCCTCCTCACAAACTTTTTGAAATCAGGATCAACGTCCAATAAATAGATTTGCCTGGAAGAGCCTCTGATTGTGCAGGTGTCCCGGTTGTATGAAGGAGTAGGAGCTCATGTGTTGGGTTTTCACTATGCACAACTGCATGCAACGCAGTTGTTGAAGGAAGATGTGACATCAAGAGTGGGATTAAAATTGCAGCTCCATATACACACTACATGTGAAAAACTGTAAGGGATTCTGGGGCATGCTTTTAGTGTGGGCAGGAACGCTCATGCTTTATCCTACAAAAGCAAATTTTGGGGGGGTCTCCAAGTGACTGAGTGCATCACTCACGTCCCAATCCTTCCTAATACACTTCCTAATTGAACCAGTCAGAATTTCTCTCTTGCACACATACGTACATAACATACATCCCCAGCCCCTCTGTTAGTGTTTCCCATGCTCCTTGTTTCCCACGCTTCACTTACTGCTTCTGAATACATTCTGCCCTGTATCTGCCCAACCCACCCACAAAGCTGTTTCTCTTCCACTGCGTTCCAGTTGCAGATAGGACTTCCAGGTCTTTATCTGCAACTGGGCCATCAGACCCAAGAGTGCAAGCCTCGTTTCCTTACCAGATTCCTTTGACCACCCTCCTGATATATGAGCTTGCCGAAAAATAACACTGGTGCCACAGTTCCATCCTCGTAACCACCAACATGAATTCAAATTTCCACTTAACCTATTAAGTAGGCATTGAAATTGTGGGGGATTTTACTGTTCTTGTTTCCACACGTATGCATATTACACAGTGGTTAAAGGCAGCCTAGCAAATGAAGTCTGCGAAAGTTACTAGTCTACAAGAACGGCTAGTGCATTGAGTCACTAAGATCTCTGTTGGTGTTTCCTGGCCTCAGCTACCTCCCCCAACTGCCCCCAGCTTCCCCGTCGCTTGGAGTAACCAACCGAGTAGCTGACTGCAAACCTATTTAAAGGGCCAGTAAGGAGTCTCCACTCTTGCTTAGGTGAAATGCACTCACAGAGGACTTCCAAGGAGCACCCGGCTGGTCACCATTGGAAACAGAATGTTGGACATTGGGCTGACCCACAGCAGATTTACCTGTGCCTTTAGTGGCTCAATCACACACTTGCCCCTCCTTTGAATGGGATGATGTGGCTGATTTCAGTGGACATACTTCCCAGCCTAGTGGCCTTCCTCTCTGAACCTAGCTGTTGAGGAAGATGCAGGTAACCTGTACAAATTTGAGGCAGCTGTATTTTTGACGCAAGTGAAGGTGGTAGTTGATATGCAAAGTATGTTGAGGCGGAAATGGCTGCTGGATTTTGCAGTGTGGGTGGGGATTGGCTTCTTTGGAATAACTGGGTTCCCAAACCTGGCCACTGGTTTCTCCACCTCACCCACAGATGGCTTGGAGACGGCTTTGAATATTAAAAAAAAACATTCAAAAAATAGTTTACATAAAGTTTAACGTTCATATTCACAGGACAGAAACAAAAGGCAAAATATATCCAGCATACAATGACCAAAAAGAAAAAAAGAAATGAGTCAGTCTAGGACCTGGCAGTTCTTTTGGCAGAATAATTTTCCGTTCCACAGAGCTCCAAAATTTACAACCCATTCCGCTCTGCTGCACCCCAGCAAAGTGATGGGGCCTTGTTCTAAGGCTTCCTTGCCTAGGAGTAAGCACCATTGACTTCAATGGGCTTTACATCTGAGTTACCATGCACAGGATGAACATATAAAGCTGCCTTACACTGCATCAGTCCATCTAGCCTAGTAATATTTGCTCTGACTGGCAGTGGCTTTCTAAGGTCTCAGGCAGAGAGGGAGAGGCCTGAACCTGGAACCTTATGAAGTGCAAGCTTTAGGCTCCTAGGGGTCTCATCTAAAATACAGGCCTTGGGTTGCCTTTGGGCAGGATTCAAATCCACAGGCGCAAACCTAGCAGGGGTGTTAGGCCTAAACCACAGAGCCAATTTCCCCCGGGACACAATAGCTCAGCCATAAGCACTGGGTTCCCTGCAAGTACAAGAGTCACCCTGAGAGTCTTTGGCACGGTTTATATACAGACAGTTAATGCAGGGAGATGCTTCTGCCGTGACTAACGCTCCAGAACGCCAAGCACCGCTGCTTTTCGCAGGTGTGCCCAAGCAGAAGGATTTGCTGAGTCCTTCCTGATCAAGTGGTTGATTCCTTCCATTGTCTAGGTAATTGGATGCCACAGGGCCTTGGCACGGGTTCTGAAATCCCAATTATCTCTCCACAGACTTAAGGGACCAAAGTCACATAGGAGCATTCTGCTGTGCAAAATGCTCTTGTGAGTAGTTGACCATGCTTTGGAGCCTGGGGTCAAAAGATCAACAGGACTCACCTGGGTCGGCCTTGGAAAGAAATGTGGATGAATATTCAATACAGAAAAAAGGACAACTTCATATTCGTAAGCTCTGTTGGAGCTAGTCCTATCTAAAGATCTCTTTGGTGTATTAAGATCTACAGGTGAAACTCGAAAAATTAGAATATCGTGGAAAAGTCCATTTATGTAAGCAACTGTTTTCATTAGCTACTGGAGTATGAGATAGACTCATGCGAGATATGTCAAGCCTTTGTTTGTTATAATTGTGATGATTATGGCGTGCAGCTGATGAAAACCCCAAAGTTGAAATTGTTAATTTGGGGTTCTCATCAGCTGTACGCCATAATCATCACAATTATAACAAACAAAGGCTTGACGTATCTCGCTTTGCGTGTCATGAGTCTATCTCATATATTAGTTTCACCTTTTAAGTTGAATTACTGAAAGAAATGAACCTTTCCACAATATTCTAATTTTTCGAGTTTCACCTGTATATAAACCTCTTTCACATAAAGCTAATTGCTTCCTGGTTCCAGAAAGTGGCTAAACCCCCAAGGGAGTAAAGTTGATTCCCTGAATTAAAAACAATTGAAGAAGCAATCCTGCTTTCATTGTCGAATGGCTTTATCCTAATGCTATCTGCAGCTCTAATAACGTCTGGACTAACATCTTTGGTCAGGGGGGAAGCATTAAAGCAGGTTAAGAGGAGATAAAGTGGCTCCTCTTTTTCCGATTGTCTTAAGAAACATCATGGCCTGGAAACTGAGGCCGAGGTTCAAATAGGAAGGCAGCAATTGGCTATCATAGTGCAAGGGCCAAAAGTGGTCTACCATTTAGTATGATGAGTCAGGTACCAGAGGCAGCTGATTCCTGGCACCCTCATGAGGTAACATCGACTGGAAAGTTATTTGCTGAAAGTCTCACTGATAATAATGAGCTCATTCCATTTATTTCAATGAAATGTTCGCTGATGGGTTCTGCTCCACGTTACTTAGTGGGAAGTAGAGAGGGGCGCCATTTTGACAGTCAGGAATTAATGGCTACAAAATGGCTCCCTCCTGCATGCTAATGTCTCACTTGTTGTCTTTGTTACCTGATAGGCAGCATTTAACTTCTTGAGGGTGATTCCCAGGCGACAATTTAGTGTTTTTACTGCAGGTATGCAAATGTATTGGGGGCTGGCCTTAGGGATGGAGGAGAGTTTCGTTCTGTCCCCCTTTTAAAGTGAATCAGCAAAGTTCAGAACATAATTGTCCTCTGGATTTTGCAATAAAATTTCTCAAGTCAAACAATCTACCAGAATGCGTCAAAAAGGCGTATTTTAGGATGACATGCATTTAGAAATGCATACACTGAGATAAAATACCTATTTAAGAACGGATTTTGGTACATTAAAAAAATACCGCACATTAATGCAGGAACAGACTTATGAACGAACACATGCAAAATTGACACAGTTGGGAAATAAGACAGATCCACCCGTCCCTAGCTGGTTCTGAAAGATGCAACATTCATACATAACCATTGGTGCTTGTTCTGAGGGGTTCAAGGGGACAGAGCAGGCGAGCTACATTTGACCTGGTGAGAATTAAGGCACTTGGTCCAGTAAATGAGAAGAGAGCTGTATCTAAAACACCATACATGAACTGGAAGCATAATTTGGTCCTCCGGAAAATAATGAGAATAAGAAAACAAAAAAAAATTAAAACTGGGCCGCGTCAAAAGTTTGCCAGTAACCTACCTAAGATCTTTCTTCCGAGAATCAATGGTTGGTTCATCACCGTCGTTTCTCTGCTGTGCGAATGCCAGGGTCACTTTGTGCAGTTGAGACATGAGACTTTTGGTTTGAAGGTTTCCCCTTTAGAAGAAGGATTCCAGTGGTTTTTCGAAAGGCCACCGACGCCTAGCTTTTAAACTCTTCAATGCCAGCTCAATAGACTGCTGCTCCAAGAAGACCACAGTATTGCTGAAGACTGCTCCAGAAAAAAACGTTGCTGGTGCACAAAACTAGCACCATACACAAAGGTCTACTAATGGAAATACTCCCCTCCCCCCAAAGAAAACACCCCACATTCCCGCATTGCATTGTGACTCCAGCCATGATGATGTCCTCTGTCTCAGTCCAGTCAAAGTGCAATTTTGGTCCGGATGCTCAAAAGGCTGAGGCTTGAGAGGGGGGAAAGTCAGACACCAGCTGGCCAAAGGCACTTCTAAACAACCGAAACCGTCTTGTCCTTCAGAGCTGGCTCAGCGAGGGAAAGGTCATATATGTACAGATTAAAAAATACACCTTAAATAATAAAGAGAATAACAATAATACTGTCGCAGTAAGGCACTTCCTAAATGTCCCTTTGGTTCTTCAGCTTAAAATGTTTGAAAGGATGGAAGTTTTTTTTTTCTTTGGCAAAAGAAGAACTAGGCCTGGGCTGTTGGGACTGCAGCATTAGCCCATTGGAAAGGCAGGGTATGCAGAGCTCTGTGGGAGAAAGGAACAGCCAGTCAGGACGGGAGTGAAGAATTCCTGGAGAAACAATGCACAAGCGGTTGCTGTGGGGGGGCATTAGAGACTGAGGCAGTTCGTGTACCATTTGGAGTGGGGTGAAAGGCAGGCAGCAGAGCAAGAGTTCTTGCCCCTCGGAGGAATATAACCACCCACCCAGGCCACCCCTCTCCACATTCCCCCTTTTCAGGCAAGAGCATACGAGACGCTTCTTTGCCAGAGTATCAAACGATGGGTTCCGTGGCAGGCTAGAAAAATAAAGGGGCTACCCCCTCTCCCCGCCAGTGGGGCCTATGGAGCAAGACTAAAGGCAGCTGAGGATGATGGGCAACTGTGACGGCCAGTTCTCTGTCCCAGGGGCAAACTTTTCGTTTTGGTGTCTCCTACTTAGGCAGAAGCAGCGAAGCAGAGGATCAAAGGCTCTGGGCATCCAGAGAGCTGTTGTTTCTTACCCTCTGCCGCGGATGAATTGAGAGGGGACTAGAGGCAGATGGTTCTTGCTGCTACGGAGGGGATAAAAACAAAAATTAGGCCAAATTGGGAAGTGGTGGGCGGGAGGGAAAGCTCTTCTCCCCTAGGGGCTGGATTCTGCCCTCGCCAAGCCTTGTAAAGGAGGCACGAGGTCTGGAAAAGCACCAGCTCATCCAATTGCCAGGGATGGCATGGTGGGGTTGGGGATGGAGCTGCTAAATCTTTAAACCAAATTTTACTTTTATGAGTAACATGGTGGCGACAATGACTACTAATGGTGCTAAATACATGTAAGCATCTAGGAACACAAAAATATAGGAAGTTGCCTTATACTATTGGCCCAGCAGCCCAGTAAGAACACATGACGAGGCTTGCTGGATCAGGCCAATGGCCCATCTAGTCCCGCCTGCTGTTCTCACAGTGGCCAACAAGATGCTTCTTGAGAGGCGCACAAAGCAGGATCTGAGCGCGACTGCTGCTCTCTTCCCACCTGTAGTTCCGACCCAGCCACTGGTTTTGTCCACTAGCTTGGCAGTGGCTTTCTAAGGGCTGAGAACCTTTCTTTGCCACTAGCTAGCTGATCTTCTGGGAGACTTCACTTAATTCCCATTTCATTCAGCAAGATTTGGGCATGCCTCTGTATTGCACCCAGTTTGCATATTCAGCTCTTATATGGAAACAGAAAGAAGTCCGGGGATGGAAATCTGCATGGATTTTGCCTCTTTGATTAAAAAAAACAAGCTTGGCTGAAATATAGCCTGTTTTGGGTGAAGTGGGAGGAGAAATTAAAATTATCATGCAGATCATATTTTGAACAAATGAAACTGTTAATTATTCTATTTGCAGCTCCCCTTCCTCCAAAATATACATTTTGGCTGTAATTATACAGCTACTTTTCCAGGAGAAACCCTCAACGGGACTTGCTTTTCAGTAAACATACATAGGCTTGCAATCTTGATCTCACTCCATGGTTTTTTAAACAAGTCTCTTTCAGATGTATTGGGTGGGTGCAGGAGGCATATTTGAACACGTCCTTGCAAAAAGAACCATATAGATCTATATATTAAGGCACGCTGAAGTGCTACAGTCCCTAAAGGAAGACATGCCATGAGAGCATGCTGCTTGTGTAAACTGGCCTTAGGTTGTAATGAACCATACTATGTTGACTCCACAGTTAGACAGTGCTGTTTTTACCCCCAACAAGAATTCAGGCAACAACCCCCACCCACCCACCCACCCACCCACCCCCACTCTTCAATCAAGAGAGGATTTAGTAAATCTACTCTACTGCATTAGTGTGATAAGGTGATCTGATAAACAGACTGGAGAATGACACATGCAAATCAAGACATGCACCATAACAACCTCATCATGCCAACCATGCAAGGTATATAGACGATAGAATTGTAGATACAAGATGATGCCTCTGGGTCCATGCAGGGATTCTCAACAGTGAAAAGGAAGCTGCAGTGAAGGGGCTTTTTTTTTTTGGAGGGGGGGTCACTTATCTTTTAAAATACTTGATTTCTGGTCCTTTAAATCAACCAGCAAGTTTCTATCCTTCATGTTAAGCAGAGAGAACCTTGGAAATGTATAAGGATGGAAGGCAGTGTGCAACTCTGTCCAAAGGAGAATTCTTGCAGGTGCAGCTTGTTGTGTGGAAGTGAGGGGAGGCTGTTCCTGCGGAATTTTTTTTCTCTCTCTCTTTACACAAATAATTGAAATGTACCGGAGCCTCGTCTTGTGCATCAGGTCAGCTTGGAGAGAGCAGCCTGGAAAGAGCAGCTCACACAGCCATCAACTGCTACTACTGCAGCACCACTGAGTCCACAAAGCGACTCTCTCTATAAGCCTCCATAACAAAATTTCCGTGACCTGGCTTCGGACTACAATTCCCATCAGCTCCGGCCCCATGTTGGCTGGAGCTGATGGGAGTTGTTGTCAAAAAAAAAAAAAAAAAAACCTGGAAGGCACCAGGTTGGAAGTTAGGCTGCTGTATAGTGATGGCGATTCTCTGCCAAGTGGGGCCTCTGAGAAGAGGTTTGGGAGCCCCGAGCTCATGGGAGGAGACAGCAAGGCATGCAGGAGGGGAAGCCTGGTTCTCTGTGGAGGGAGGAGCTGCATGCAGAAGAGGAAGAGACGATCCGCGGGTACCTTTGACGAGGGAGAGGGCGGAGCTAACAGTTAGGCTCGTCATGGTGGGATGGCTCGCAGAAAAAGCGAGACCCCCGCTTCGCTGTGCGGGCAGTGAAGGGGACGCTCTTCAGCACTGCGGGGTGGGAGGGGGACGGACAAAGACATACAAGATACGTCAGACAGCTAGAAACACGGCGGGCGGCTTATTTCACAGAACGTGGATGCAGCTATACTCGGGACGTCTTAAGCGGGGGGCATATACAGCTAGTCCATCAAGTAGGGGACTATATCTCTGTGAAAGGAGCCCAGGGCCAGAATTATGTTGCACACATTTGAAATAAAGCCTCCGGAAGGGGAATTGCAGCATCCTGCCAGTTTGCATTTAGACACGGCTGTCGCTGCTTTGTTTTACAAGAGCAGTAGTGCTAGTGTTATTAATAACGCCTCTCGGGAGGCTACATTAAGAGATGGCCTACGGGCAGTCCAGCCTGCAAAGCCACAAACTGACCATATGTCAAGGAGGGCATGGCTCTTGTACCTTTAAATGGGGGGAATGGAGGGTCCGTTAGCATACAGAGAGCCCCAGCGCCAATTGAGCAGCAGTACCTCTTCTAGCGGGGAAAGCCGCCACACCTCCAGTGGGGATGAGAGGGAAGGAACCAGCTTGGCGGGGAGAGGGCTTAGGGATGCCACTGAGAGCCCCAGCGCCTCTTCTAGCCAGGAGCCACAAACAGGGAGCCTGGCGGAGGGAGGGCTTGGGGATGTTGCCGAGACCCTGCGTTCACCTCGCCCGGCTGGCCAGGAGGGAGGCACGCCATTTCTGTCACCCCAGTTGCGCAGAGGGGTGAAACGCAAGGAGGGTAGGAGGAGACTTGGGGTGCCGAAGTTCTTATGCTGGGGGAGAAGCCGGAAGGGGCCACTCCCGGATTCTGCCAGCGACTGAGACAGACATGCATTTTGTAGCTCTGCACTGTAAATAGTTTGCACAATAAAACTGCAAAAGACTGTTTGGGCTCCTGCTCCGTTACTCGTGAGGCACCATCACGCAAACCTTACAACAGGCAAGGGACTTCCGGCTTTAGTAAGCACGGGTAGGGAAAGCTGCCCTTGCCAAAAATTCCCTCACCTGCACAGCTGCTCAGGGTACAAGAGCCATGGCCTACTCTGCAGCTGGTCACCCTACTCTAGCCTCCACCAACCTGGTGCCCTCTGGCTGATTTGGTCTGATCCAAAGCAGCTGGAGGGCACCAGGTGGGCAAAAGCTGCCCTGAGGAGTTTCCCCGCCTCACGCAATGACCCAGCCATGCCCATTTTCAATACAGTGCTTCCTATGAGGTATATGCTAGGCCCGGCTGGTTTGGGGGCCAAGTGCAGCACGATATGCTTCTGCCCAGGAGAACAGAGCGTCACCTGAGGCTGTAAACGTCAGCCATCTCTGCTGCTCATGACTGAGCACCTCAGGTCATTACTGCCATGGTGGTACGAAAGTGTTATAGCGCAGGTGGCGGGGAAGAGCCCCACAGAGCCAAGCGAATACCACAACAGGGGGACATCAGCACGGAAGCAGGCCTCACCTAAGCCTGAGGAAGGCTGTCCACAACTGGGGCCTGGTTTATGAGCCGTGATATATTTTGCCTTGCGGAGCAGGGCCACAGACATGCCAAACAGGCACAGAATGTGGTATTGAGTGCAGAAAGCGGTTTCCACACCCAAACACACACACACTTTCTTTTTTTCTTTATTTTAAAAGAAAATAGTTTCTAGTCTTTATGGGGGCAAAAGTAAGACGGTGCTGGGGTGTGTGTGTGTGTGTGCTTCGCAGATATTAGGCTGGACAGGCCCTTAAGAACCCACCGTATAGGCCCCATTTTGCTTTGTTGTTGGAGGGGATGGGCTGGAAAAGGAAGAGCATTTGGGAAAGAAATAAAACATTGCTCCTTCAGGAGACTTCTGTTCATGGTATAGGTAAATAAAAAGGAGGTGGGGCGCGAGGGGAGCATTATAGAGGCCCAGAGATACAGTGTAGGGTGAGGTCCTTCACTCTGAGGGCACAAGCAGTGCCTAAGGCGTCTTCTTTTCTTTGCCCACACAAAACCACAACCGTCACTGGTGGTGGTGGTGGGGAAATGAGCACAGCAAAGGAAGTGGAGGTTCCCCTGCCTCAGGGTGGGTTGCTTACCGGTGATAATATCCTCAATGGTCCCATCTTTGCCTTCATAAACAGGCCGGTGGTCCTTGGCCTGGCGCCGCCTCAGCTCAGCAATCAACTCTTGCTGCTGCCACTTGTTGCGCTGCAAAGGCAACTGCGGGCAGGTCAGGAATTAGAAGGAAAAACAGCCCCAAGCTCAGCCGCCACACCGCGTCCCGCTGTCCATGATCCTGACTGACAGGTGCAGCCACTTTGAAAATGTGTGTGTGTACGCCTCTCTCTCTTTTGGGGATTAAAAGGGGCCCCGAGACACAGCAAGGGCCACGTGTGGACTTTCTCGTGAGACGTTTCACTAGCAAGGAAAGGCTTCCGTCTGCCACTGGACCCAGCAGGCCGAGGCTCTGTGCTGTGAGCAGATCGGCACACAGGAGAGCAGGCCAGCTTAAAAAAAAGAAAATGTTCCTCGCGGTTTCTCTGCCAGTGTCACACTACGGGAAAGCGAGCACCAATTTCATGAGGAGCTGGCTTCCCTGTCACAAAGCCCCGAAGGAGAGTCCTTCTCGGTAATGCCGCGTGAACTGCAATGCTATTCATATTTATCTACGAAGCACCGAATCAGAACTTGGGAAGCTGCCTTTTGCCAAGTCAGGCCGTTGTTCCATCTCACTCAGTATTACTTACACGGACTGGCAGCAGCAGCCTTGTGGGGGCCGGTTTCTGGCCCTACCTGAAGACGCTGAGGATTGAAACTGGGCCCTTCTGCATGCAAAGCAGATGCCCTAGTGCTGAGCTACGGCCCATCCCCAGAACACTGTGCCAGGTGCCGTTTCCATTCTCTCTTGGGACATAACCTGAGAGGGGGTGGGGCTGCAACAATAAGAGCTTCTCTTCTAAAAATCTGCCTTTGGAGCAGCAAGAGATATGAAGGAATGAAAGGCATCACACGAAAGTTGACAAGAACCTAATAACAGTATGTCAGTCCCTGCCATGCTGCAATGGCAGGAGGGGCTTCCTTTGACCCGCCCTCCCTCCCTTTCCAAAACACATCCCCTTCTTGTCTCCTGGCTCCCTACAGTGTCCTGGACCAACACCCCCTACCTTCTCCAGCCTCTTGGCTTCTTGGGCCAGCGCCTGCTCTCTTTGGGCCTGTTCCTGCTTCTTACGCATCTCGTTGTCCTGCTCTGCATCCTGGAAGAGAAGATGGAAGCAGGGAGAAAAGTTAGAAGACAGTCCAACCAGTAGCCAGGCAGCACCTAGGTATACAGAGACAGAGCTCCACTGAGTCAGGCCGTTGGCCAACAGCCTGCTGGGAGAGATCTGGCCGGCACTTTGCGGGCAGAATCACTTGGATCTGTGCTGAGCTGGATGCCACCATTCAAGTCAATATCAATTCCACAAATAAATTAATGGGCCCATCTAGTCCAATATGGTATCTTCCATTTGGCAAGGCACAATTAAAGGTAAAGGGACCCCTGACAGTTAAGTCCAGTGGCGAACGACTCTGGGGTTGCGACGCTCATCTCGCTTTTCGGGCCGAAGGAGCCAGCGTTTGTCCACTCCGCAGATAGTTTTTCCAGTGTGGTGAGCCAGTGTGGTGTAGTGGTTAAGAGCGGCAGACTCGTAATCTGGGGAACCGAGTTCGTGTCTCCGCTCCTCCACATGCAGCTGCTGGGTGACCTTGGGCTAGTCACACTTCTCTGAAGTCTCTGAAGGAGAATGTTAGCCGCTTTGAGACTCCTTCGGGTAGTGATAAAGCGGGATATCAAATCCAAACTCTTCTTCTTCTTCTTCTTCCAGGTCATGTGGACAACATGGCTAAGCTTCTCGCGAACAAGAGCAGCGCACGGAAACTCCGTTTACCTTCCCACTGGAGCGGTACCTATTTACCTACTTGCACTTTAACATGCTTTCGAACTGTTAGGTGGGCAGGAGCTGGGACCAAGCAACAGGAGCTCATCCCGTTGCGGGGATTCAAACTGCCGACCTTTTGATCAGCAAGCCCAAGGCTCAGTGGTTTAGACCACAGTGCCAACCGTGTCCCATATAAGACACAATTACTGCCTTGCAAATTTTCTGCAGGCTAAGCTGCAGAAAATAAGTCATGCCATTTCACATGTGCTATGAAGCTCTAGTTTATTTACTTATATTTATTTGTATGGTTGTAAGTTGCTTTAACTCCTGACGAGTTCGAAAGCACGTCAAAGTGCAAGTAGATAAATAGGTACCGCTCCAGCGGGAAGGTAAACGCCGTTTCCGTGCGCTGCTCTGGTTCGCCAGAAGCGGCTTAGTCATGCTGGCCACATGACCCGGAAGTTTTACGTCGGCTCCCTTGGCCAATAAAGCCATGAGCGCCGCAACCCAAGAGTTGTCTACGACTGGACCTAATGGTCAGGGGTCCCTTTACCTTTAAGTTGCTTTAAACTGTTTTTAATATTGTGTTTTAATGCTATAGCCCACCCTGGGACCTTAGATAGATAAGATATTCTTATTACCTGCCCTTCATCCTATCTATTGTCTACACTGGCTGGCAGCAGCTCTCCAGACCAGGCTCTCAGGCAGAGATTTCTTTCCATCCATCTGCTACCTGATGCTTTTAAACAGGAGGTGCCTGGGACTGGCTTGCAAAGCAGGTGCTCAACCAGAGGTATATGGGCCTTCCCTCTAAAATGACTACCGTTCCTGGCCACATGGTGGGGCAGTAGACAACAGCGTTTAGTCAGGCCACAGGAAATCCAGTCTCAGCTGCACAGCCCGCTGTCTAGTGGGTTGCCTTGAGTAGGAACCACAGAGCTGGAAAGGGACTCAATGGACCATGCACCACCCACTGCCCTGAGACAGAACGTCCTATATATAAAGGACCCTTCCCCCTGAACATAGCTTGCTCAAACGTTCCCTTAAAAACCTCAAAAGAATAGGTCCCACGCTGGACCCAGAAGTTCCTGATAACCAACAGCTGTAGCTTTTTGTTCCATTCTCAAGTGGAAAACTGGTCCCTCTCTGGGTGACTAGGTCTGGCCCACCTGGGTAACCCTCTGCCTCTTATCCCACCTCACAGGGTTGTTGTGAGTCCTACAGGCAGGACAGGAAAGAAATCTACCGTATATTCCGGCGTATAAGACGACCGGGCGTATAAGACGACCCCCAACTTTTCCAGTTAAAATATAGAGTTTGAGATATACTCGACCACAGATTTTCCACCCGGCATATAAGACGACCCCTGACTTTTGAGAAGATTTTCCTGGATTAAAAAGTAGTCTTGTACGCCAGAATATACTGTAAATAAATGGGCAGAAATGGGAATGAATTTTGACAGGCCAGGGAGGGGATGCACACGTGGACATGGTCTTTTGCCAAGAGCTGTGTGTGGATTGAATTCCCTACAATCCACAGCTCTATCTGGGATGCTAAAACCACAGACCAAAGTTTTCCTAGTCCAAAGAACCAGGTGCTCCCGCAGAGCCAATCTTCAGCCACGAGTCCAGGATCGTCCGGCACTCCCTCACTCTGAGCATCTCATCACGGAAGGAAGCCATCCCTTTGCACCACTGGAATGTTTCCCTGCCTGCTGCCCACTCCTCCCAAATGCTGAGGGCTGCACCTGGCCAGCACTTGAACCCAGGACACGACAGCCTTCTCCAACAAATGGGAACAGAGCGATGGCAACAGAAAGGTGTGGCTGATGGAGGTTCAAGGAAATGGATTGGCTTTCCTCAAGGTACCAAACCCCGGAGAGGTGCTTTGGAGGACTGGGATGTTAGCGAAGAGCAGATGGGCTATGGAGCATGTTGAGGTCCTCGCTGGTGTGGAAGAGAAATGAAGGAGCATGCAGGGAGGGCGCTCTAAATCTCTTGCCCACTGGCCACACCTAATCACAGGAAGACAGGCAGGGCTACTTCCTGTTGGGAACAATAACAGGCAGCACTTGGTGGTGGGGGACTGGCAAGTAGGCTCCCACTTCTACACCAGGGTAAGGCGTGAACTTGTGTGGCTTCTAAGGCGGCCTGGGTTCTCTCTCACACACACACCTTGTAGGATCGGATGAAGCGCGCAAAGACCGGGAAGAAAACGGACGGCGGTGTCGTCTTGGGGCTCTCGCCGAAATAGCGCACAACCGTGTTGTAGGCCTCCTGCCAACAAGAAAGCTGTGTGAACGGAGGCTGACAGTGGCCTTGGCCTTACACTCAGTTTTACCATGGGAAGAGGATGGTGGCACAACAAGTTTGGGGTCAAAATGACAATCTCTGCACAAAGAGACCTTTTGACACATGGCCTGCACATACAGACCTGCTGGGTGTGATCCACTTTGCACACCAGACTGGCATATTCACATGATAAAACTGATTCTTTAAAAGGCACACAAATCTGATGTTCAGAACGCATACAAAATCTGCTGTAGGGGATTTTGTGGGGATTTTGTTTGGTCCACATTTTGTTTAAACAAACCAACTTCACTGTGGCTTTGTACTTTTCCAAAATTTATGATACTGTTCCCAGCTCAAAAAAGTGTCAAAATGTGTATTAAAATGTAAAAAATATATATGCACATTTTAGTGTGAAATTGTGTAGAAAAATGTGTATTCTTAGGGTGAAAACATAAATGCATTAAATTGCATTAAAATAATGCAAACCTTCGTTTTTTTCTGTAAAATTGCAGATTGAAATGGAAACAGGGCTGGAAACAGACTGGAAATGGGATGGTGCACCAGAGCGTGTTGACTTTTTCAACTTCCAAAAATGAGGGGCGCTAAAAAGTTCTGACATGACTTGGGAATTCAAAGGCTATTTTGGTTAAATTAATAAAATGTAGTTTTGCTTGGTAAGTAAAATGTGTGTAAAAGTGCATAGAAATCTTTAAAAATGATTGCCAAGTATTTGCAGTTATATTATATATTAATATTAATTATTATTGAGCATTACCTGACTTACTCAGATGGCAACATTAAAAATTATTTGGTTTTCCAAAAGCAGCTTATGCACTTCTTCATCAGACGTAGACTTACCAAGCCACATGTTGTCCAACCACAAAAATAACAGCAGATTTGAGTTGCTCACACCCAAAAACATAATTTTAATACCCCTCAGTGAAGAAATCTGCAAAAATTAAGTTTCACCCCATAAAACGACACATCCTCCGTGATGCACCTATGCCTGCTCAGAAGGGAGTTTGGCATGCAACTAACAAAATAGGAACTGCTTACATAACACACAAGCACAAATGCACCCTGGATCCCATTGCAAAAATCTGACACCAAGCAAGTGTGGATTAGTCAAACTTGGCACAGGTACTACAGCCAGGCAGGTGGCAGGATTTCCATACGTGAATCTGGCATGCAGCTGGAAACAAAGACAGACACAGTGTTGAACTATATGCCAGACCGATGCATTTTAACATGCTACACAGCGCATACAAGGGAAGCTTGAGCTCCAAATCCTGCACACATTTTAAGGAGCCTTCTCTGCTCACCCCCGAGCTGCATGCCTGGTCCTTCTCCACTCACCTCCGCAGTCTTAGCGTCTTTCTGTAGCCGGTCCAACTTGCCCTCATTGGCGTTCAGGAAGCTGCGCAGGATGCTATGGTCCCGCAAGCTGCACTCCCGCCGGATCAGCTCCATCCCACGCCCCAGCTCCTTTACATCCAGCAGCACGTTCTCCAGGGATACTGTGGTGGGACAGAAACCACTGGGTCAGCCCGGGAACCGGCTCAGATTGGGGAACATCAGCCCAGTTTCAAGGCTCGCGAAAGGCTAGAAGAGATGCACAGGCCTCAAGAGTGAGGCATGCAGACTCTAAGGCAGGGATGGGGGAACTGTGGCCCTCCGGATGTTGATGGACCCCAACTCCCACATCCCTGACCTGTGGCGAAGCTGTGGAACTGCAAAACAGACCTGCTGTAACCATCAGTCTGGGCTTACCCACACTTAACTTTTGCCCGGCTTTTTGCAGGCACAGGTCCCCACTTTCAAGCTCTGTGTCCACCTCAGAGCTTTCTCTGAAATAACCCACTCTTTAAACCAGGCATAGGCAAACTCGGCCCTCCAGATGTTTTGGGACTACAACTCCCATCATCCCTAGCTAACAGAACCAGTGGTCAGGGATGATGGGAATTGTAGTCCCAAAACATCTGGGGGGGGGCCGAGTTTGCCCATGCCTGCTTTAAACAAATGGCAATTTGGGCTTTCTGATTGAGCTTTGAAGAGCAGGTTTTCATGGGGAAAGCTGTGGGGCAAAAAAATAGGGCGCTCAGCTTTAAAGTGCAGAGGAGGGCAACCAAAATGGTCAAAGGCCTGGAAACGATGCCTTATAAGGAACGGCTTAGGGAGCTGGGTATGTTTAGCCTGGAGAAGAGAAGGTTAAGGGGTGATATGATAGCCATGTTCAAATATATAAAAGGATGTCATATAGAGGAGGGAGAAAGGTTGTTTTCTGCTGCTCCAGAGAAGCGGACACGGGGCAATGGATTCAAACTACAAGAAAGAAGATTCCACCTAAACATTAGGAAGAACTTCCTGACAGTGAGAGCTGTTCGGCAGTGGAATTTTTTGCCAAGGAGTGTGGTGGAGTCTCCTTCTTTGGAGGTCTTTAAGCAGAGGCTTGACAGCCATCTGTCAAGAATGCTTTGATGGTGTTTCCTGCTTGGCAGGGGGTTGGACTGCATGGCCCTAGTGGTCTCTTCCAACTCTATGATTCTGTGCCAGGAATAAGCACGGAGTGCGGATAAGCACTCAATGTACAAGCACTGTAAACATCCTACTTTCATGATGTCCGAAAGCAAGAGAGGCGGAAGTAGCTACAGAGGGGACACCTCTGTGAGGTCTTGGCCCTGCCCCTTGGGTCCCTACCTGCAGCTGCTTTCTCCACGAAGTGCAGTTCCTGCCAGAAGGTGCTCAGCTCGGGGTATTTCTCCTTCACCATCATGGCAATGAAGTGCAAGAGGGTTAGCTTCCGGTCCGTCGACTTGGTGTCCAACAGCTTTTGGGGTAGAGGTGGGGAAGAACAGAATGTCAAGGCGCTGCTACAGCCATCCGCACAAGCGGGTGCAAATTCACATGCGGGCTGGGGGCATATAGGGGCATGGAAGCAGATCATCAAGTCTGCACAGTGTGCATTAACTGAAACACGGGAGGTGCTCACAAGGGGCGGGGAGAGCAAATGCGTGGACGCATGCAATCAAGCAAGAAATCAGACGCACAGGTTTGTATGCAGGGCAGGGCAATTATGCAAATTGGCGTCCGTCCGTGGTTTGCTCCATGCATGTGACCGTGTGTCTGAGCAGAAGCACATACGGAAAACTCTGTGAAAGTTGCCGTGCTGTAGGGCAAGATAGGAATTTAAAAATACCAGCTTGGGAATCTTGCAAGGTGGCACAAACAAACAGCTGCCAACAGCTGCCGCCTGAACGGAATGGCCATGTGGTGTAGCATGTGGGAACGGACACCATCTTCCTCCTAGGCACATTATCTGAGCACAAGGGTATGGATGGATACCTTTGCGTAAGCCCTCTCCTTACCAGATCAAGACTCTGCAGCTTAAAACCATAAACCGAACCACGTTTGCTGCTGTTCATGTAGTTGCCGAGAGCGAGGATGATCTGGGAGGGAGAAAACAGGTGTGTCACATAGATGCTTGACATGTCTGGTATTTAAGTCATATAAGGGAGTCCCCAGCCAAAATAACCTGGGCCACCTGTGCTTAATTTCACTGCTTTCATGGAGGCTATGACATTTAACTTGGAAGCCATCAGCACCTAAATAGTGTAGGAAAATGCACTATGCTCAGAGTCATTATTTGAACCCTTACTTTGCCAGCGTTAAGCCTCCTGGCTTTTACAGAATCAAATAGACCAACACGTTTTTATGTAGGAAATCCTCTGCTACAGCATCATCCCTTAAACAGCTGCCCTCCAGCCTCAAAATACTTTGCAAGCTAAACAGAAATAGTTGGGGGGGGGCACCACACATTTGCTGTTTCTCTTGTAAGCACTTCCATATCATCAGGACCCACCTCCAACATGCGTTTGAGCTTCTGTGAAGACTTGACAGATGCAGAGGCAGCAATGATTGCACTCAGTTGCTGTAGGAGGACAAAAATAAAAAAAAGACAAGAACTGTTATTATTGGTTTTGCTGGACCTCAACGCTATGTCAGTATAAAATCATGGAACTGCAGGAATTCAACTTCCTGCAACAGAAGTTGAATAGAAGTTCCTTTCGCACAGGGCGCTCTCAGACTGCTGCTGTTTTGAGGTGGGATGCAATCATTTACTGTCAAATTCATCTGGGCAATGAAAATGCAATGGGAGGTCATGCTCAACAAACCTCCTTCCTCATCTAAATTTGACCTTTCTGTGATAAGGGAAAGGGAAATGCACTGGGAAGTGTTGGGGAACACTTACTTGACGCAACGCCATCTAACATCCCTGTAAACCAACTCAGAATGAATGCTCATTTGATAGCCAACTTCATCTAATCTCCCCTCAAACTTTGCACAAACAAGTCAGGGATGAATGCTCAATAGACAGACTGCCTGGAAATAACATCCAAGGAAAAAAGTATAAAATACTTAGCCGTGACAATCCCTGAAACGAGATGGAGATGTTGTAAAGATATAAACCAAACTTAACTAAACGCAACTCCAAAAAATTGGGGTGAGGGCCCCTAAACAACTAAGTGGAATTAGACAAGAATATATACAACTCAAATGAAAACCCTCATAACAAAAACCCTAACGATATGCCGGCTCTTTCGCGTTTCACTGGATGGAGTCTGTTTCCTCAGATGGAAATTAATTATAGAAACTACAGAAAGCTACGAAAGTCAAACCAAAAGAATAAAGAGCAGTAGGGGGAGAATCCTCCCAAACTATTTCATGTTAGTTGAACTCAGGTTAGCTAACCTAAACAATTTTGATAACAAAACTCATTACTTTGAAAAAACGAAGCCGCACGGGCTCCTGTGACAAGATGCTACAAAAACATGATTAAGACTGCTGAAATAACATCAGCCTGGGAAATATAGTCGTACCTCGGGTTACGTACGCTTCGGGTTGCGTACTTTTCGGGTTGCGAACTCCCGTAACGCGGAAGTGTAACCTGAAGCGCGCACAATCCGCGCAGAAGCGGTCTGCGCATGCGCAGAAGCGTTCTGCGTGCATGCGCAAACGCGTTTTTGGGGTTACATACGTTTCGGGTTACGTACAGTGACCCAGAACCAATTAAGTACATAACCCAAGGTACGACTGTAAGGGGGAAGGCGAGGAAATCTTGATAAACTGTCCTCCCTGGCTTTCACAGGTTTACTGTGCTTTTGCAAGCAGAGCCCGTGCACGTACTACTTATATGCACATGGGTTCTGTTTGCAAATAAAGACTTGGGAGTTGGGTGCAAAATCATGGTCCTCTTTCTCTCTATGTTCACTGTGTGCTCTACTGGAAAGGACTGAAGGAAATGAAACACCGTTCTGCTGCCAAGCCTGCAATCAAGTAATTATTATAGGCTAATGAAAAACCGGAAAGAAAGACAGACCAAAGATAAACAGTTGTTTTGTTGTATTTTATCACTATCAACATGGCATTTCTTGTTAGTTGTCTTGGGTGCTTTAGTCAGAAAGGTGGGGCGTAGAACCAAGCAAGAAGCAAAAGATGGGAAAGCGAAAAACTGTGAGCATAGAAACAGAAGAAGAGCCCTGCAGGATCAGATCAAAGAGCCCAGCAGTCTGTTCTTACAAGGGTCAACCAGATGTCTCTTGCTCATATGCAGAACATATGAACACCACACGAGAGCTTGTGCCAGCATGGATGTTAGGGCTTAGTATGAATGAATCAAGACAAGAGAAGGTGTGACACAATGGTGGCAGGTAACAAAAATGGGTCAAGAGCAATCCAGGGGTCCTTGTGAGCCAGACCAGTGTGTTGTCCATTTAGCTCAGCCATGACTACCCCTACTACCGTAACAACAGATCTCCATGGTTGTTTCCCAACACTTATCAAAATTGAGGGTAGTGAGAGTTGAATCTGAGACCTTGCACACATGCAAAACAAGTGACCTGCTAAAGAACTATCTGTGCCTCCCTGTCCCTTGACGTTGCTGGGCAGCGCCACAAGCAGAGCCATGCTGTTTGGCAAACACCCTTTGCTGCAGTGGCACAGCCAGGTGGCAAAGAATGTGAAATATGTCAATTACCCTCCAATGAGACTGCTAGGTAATCTGAAGGTTATGCAATGATGCAATGGATGTTTGCACTTGCTGGGAAAATATTTATCGCCTGATTTCAAAGAATGCATAGGTTTAATTTTTTTAAGGGCAGCAGAAGTGTGTGTGTGAGTGTGAGTGTGTGTGTGTGTGTGTGTTTAATAAAGCTTTTGATTACCAATACAGGTGAAACTCGAAAAATTAGAATATCGTGGAAAAGTCCATTTAGGTAAGCAATTGTTTTCATTAGCTACTGGAGTTTAATATATGAGATAGACTCATGGACATGCAAAACGAGATATGTCAAGCCTTTGTTTGTTATAATTGTGATGATTATGGCGTCCAGCTGATGAAAACCCCAAAGTTGAGATTGTTAATTTGGGGTTCTCATCAGCTGTACGCCATAACCATCACAATTATAACAAATAAAGGCTTGACATATCTCGCTTTGCATGTCATGAGTCTGTCTCATATATTAGTTTCACCTTTTAAGTTGAATTACTGGAAGAAATGTACCTTTCCACGGTATTCTAATTTTTCGAGTTTCACCTGTATATGACTATCACAATATGGCACGTCTAGCCTCTTGGAGAAACTTAAAGCAGGAAGATCAACCCTGAACTCTTACTGTCCAAACTTCTCCACGTCCCACCAGAATCAATGTGGCTTTCTCCCAAGTAAGTATGCTCGGGGCTGCAAACTTTCCAGCTGCATAAACAGCTAGAACTACTCTCTTGGTTTCTCCCTTTTTAGATATATGGAAAGGTAAAAGGGCACAGAGGTAACCAGACCAGGACAAGGAACTTAATTCCCAGACTCCCCTCCTCTAGCTTCATGACTTAACCCTTATTTTTCCAAGAGCTGAGGAGAGAGTCCAAAGAGTTTGGGCTCCCACAGTCAGAGGGGAGGCAAGTCTCGTACCGGCATGAGCATCTGGATGTTCTCACTGAAGTTGCCCAGGAAGGCCATGATGGCCATGCGCTGCGTCAGGCGCTCCACCTTGCTGAAGTGCAGCATAAAGCGGTCCTCGTCCGACAGCTCCTCCAGCGGCTTCCGCTCCTTCTCATACTGGCGCAGCAGCTTGACCTCGTTCTCCGTCGGCAGGAAGCGCATGAGGCACTCGACAAAGTCCACCGGGAGAGTCTTCAGGTCAAACCTGGAAGAGCAGCAGCAGCAAAAACGGCCCTGTGTCAGAAGGCAGCAGAAAGGGGGGCTGCTAAAGGAACTAGGCTGGGAGCGGGAAAGCCCAACGGAGCTTGTGGGGTGATGTGGCAAGAGTGCCAGGCTGGGGATCTGGAAGGCCAGGGTTCAACTCTTCACTTGGCTATGATGCTCACTGGGTGAACTTTCCTGAGGTGGTCTCTCTCTGTCTCTCTCTCTCTGCCTAACCTACCTCATAGGGTTGTTGCAGGATAAAATATGCCAAGGGACAGCCACTTAGATCTCAGAGAACCAGTGGAATATAAACTTAATAAATACATGTTTTTCAGGGGTGCTGTGGAAGGAAAAACTACACACACGCAAACACACACACACACAGAGATACCCACGTGTGAATGGCTTTGCAGATCTCCTCTGTGCTCCTCCCTGCTTTGCGCAAGGTGATGGCAAGGTTCTTGGCCCGGTTGGCTTCCAACAGGGTGACCTTGTTGACTGCCTTGTGGGATGCCTTGTTCTTAGAGCAGAGAAGGTCAATGGCCGGGCCTTGGGCTTTGGTCTTAAAGAGCTCCTCAAACTTGTCCAGATCAAGGTCCTGGAAGAGGAGAGAGGATCCAAAGAGTTACCCATCCTACCGGTAGGTAATTATGATACTAATGAAAATAATAAGAATGACAACAACAATGAAATACATTCTGATTTCAAGCTGCTCATAATCTGCCTTTTCACTACTGGAGGAATTTCAAAGCCACTAACAGCATGTTATCAGATGCTTCAGTTTGGGGAGCTAGGGAGGGAACAGTGAATAGAGAGCTGAACTTGGATTGGGGAGAAGTAGGTTCAAATTCCTATTCAAGGATTGTTGTGAGTATAAAATGGTGGGCGGGGGAGCCCAGTGAGTGTGTTGGAGGAACGGTGGGATACATATGTGAAGAATCAGTACAAAGCAAAATAGAAGCCTTAAGTTGAAGAATTGGCTGGTTGGTTCCAATAATACATGAAATCCTCTCTCTTTCTCTCTCTCACAGAGAAAGTGAGAGAGTGAGCAATTTGGTCTTCATTGCTTCCTCGGGGTTACCAGTCCCAGGAGGCAGAACTCCCCTATCGAAGGTCCCTTCCTTTGCTGCTCTCTTCTTTTCTGCCAATAGCACACCACACCTCCTGTCTCTATGACATCGTGTGTAGCTTCCCCCCATTCATCAGTTTCCCTGGCTCCTCCTTTCTTCACCTCCATTCATTCCCTCCCTCCCCCAATGTTCTCAAAGACTCCTGCTTTTCAGGCCCCCATAGCACTGCACTCTTCTCCCTTATAGTACACGGGCACTGCTGATCTCAATCAGAGCCCCTTCCCTTTCCTTACTTCCCCCACTCACTCCTCTCCTCAAGCCTCATTCTCCACCAACCATTTTCCCCCACTCATTATTCTTACACTGTGCATTGCCTACTCTACATTCTTCCTTCAAAGTCCTTTCTTCTGGGCACACTCTGCCTTAGCTTCCCTATATCCCGGGGCCTCTTTTCAATTCTTGTGTGAGGTTCCGGTGCCAGCCAAAGTGACAACATTCCCTTCCCTCAAAGAGGCTGAACTACAAACTGTTCCGTTTCCCTCAGCAACTGAATGTTCTGTGCTGCTGCACTCGATAGGCTGATAAGGGTTTCACCTGTGCAAGTACAGTAGATACAAATGCAACGGATTAAAGGTTTTAAAGAACGGTGCACTAACAAATCTTCTGTATGTGACACCTTCAGACTGAATTCCCCCATTCCCTCACCTCCAAGATCTTTTCATCATCCAGCTCACTGAAGACTGTGCCGCTGATCTGGTTGGGCTTCAAGGCCGTCCAGTTAAAGACCGGCAAGCGGAATTTCGTCTTGATGGGTTTCTTAATCCGGATTGCTTGGGGGCACAGAGGAGAGAGAAAAGTATTATTTGTCCTCACAGGTGCAGAAGAGGTCAGGGCTCAGCCCAGCTCAGTCCCAATGGGCCACAGGGAGGAAGAGAATTGGGCTGGTTCCCCAGGCAAGTTTCTGTTCCCACTTTTGGTTCACCTTCATGCACTTCTCTGCTGACACACTTTCAAGCATACCACAAAGGCTGGCTACGTGGTTTGTTTGGCTGTTGTTGTTTTTGGAGACACATCAAAGATTCCCAGGAAGATGAATTCTGTACCCAGAACCGTGTTACTGTGCTTTTACTCGTGAAATTACAGCACACATATAGCAAGCACCCAGGGCCTTTTATGGCTGTCCCTCTTTCCGTCTTGCAGGTGGGATGGATGCAAGGAGGCAAAACGTACCTGATAAGCCCATAGTGAGAATCACAGAGGGAGACATCCCCGGAAGTGGTGGAGCTGGCGGACACTTATCTGTGAGAGAACAGGGGTGGGAAAATATATGTAGCAACAGTCGCCCTCTGTGCAACCATTGTGTGAGAAGATGGCAGGGTTCTTTCCTTTGGACTTACCCGGTAGCGGAGGAGGGGGCGGGGGGAGAGGCGGAGGAGGGGGCGGGGGTGGAGGGGCAGCCTCCATGGGAGGCAGGACCGGGAGGCGGAGGTCGTCCTCGGGGATGTCGCTGAAGTTGACCTCCGCCCCTGGAGGTGGCGGCAGCGGCAGGTGGTCTCCCCCTGTCGGGCGAGAGGTATAGTGGCGTCGGAAAGCCTCCTCCTTCTCCTTGATGATTCTGCGCAGGGTGTGGACCTGGTTGCTGGCACTTTCGTAGGTTTCCTGCCCCAGAAGAGACACATCGATAAGGCCTCCTCTTCCCACTCTCTGGAGGCCATTCCCAAGGCCAGATGCCGCTGGGTCTCAAAGGACCAAGGGACACATTATACGTTCAGCAGAATTAAGGGGCAGAGCTTATTCCCCAGCTGTAGCACCTCTGGGAGCTCTCTCTCATTCTCGCTCTCTGTGTGTACATATTTACACAAATTTACATGCTCCTCCACAGGGATAAATAACAGACATGTAGAAGTTGTGGGGTGTAACATAAGCAGTCAAGTACAGCACTTGAAGGTAATGGCTTAAGGAGGCGAGAATTGTGCCTCATCTCTACAGTGGAAAGACCCAAGGATCAACCTTGATGGGGCACATTCTTGTAAATCAGGAGTCTGTCAATGCTTGATTCTTTAGATAACCTTTTCCACACAGACCTGCCAGGCAGGGTCTGCTCGAGAAATCCTGTTCATGGGGAGCATCGCCTGCGCCCGCTAGGCCTCACTATCATCCTGAATATTGTGTCTGAATAGAAAGTGTTCCCTGGCATACAGCAGTGCTCCCCCTGTGGGCAGGAGGACTGGGAATGGTGAGCCAACTACCAAGGAATCCTGTCCACCATTACGGATCTTTTCACTGAGAAGCGTCTGAGGAAACATCCCAGGGAGGTTAGAAAAACCAATGCTTTTACCCAGACTATGGACGGACCCCCATCTTCTTAGGAAAGCCTCCACATCGCTTTCTCCTGGCCACATACCTTGACAATCTCCAACTCCTTCTCCCGCTGTAGCAGCTGTTTCTCCAGCTCTGCAACCCGCATTATGTTTTCATTCTCCAGATCCAGAAGCTTTTCTGTCAACTGAGTGGAAGAAAATAGGGATCACCAACTTTCCTTTGGTCAAAAAAAGACGGTTCTGTTCTCATTATTCTGCTCAGATAACCATTTGTCCAAAATCTCACGTGTGGAGCACAC
Organism: Lacerta agilis; assembly: GCF_009819535.1. Lineage (NCBI taxonomy): Eukaryota > Metazoa > Chordata > Lepidosauria > Squamata > Lacertidae > Lacerta > Lacerta agilis. Next base: position 5,748,493 of record NC_046313.1, on the reverse strand, counting down.
TCACGAGGCTCTTGTTTTTAAACAAGTTGCTAGCCCTCATGGTTGTAACAATGTTTTTTTGCAAATGTACAGGCAGTTAAGCCTGACTGCACCTTCCCTTCCCAACACCAGTTAGGGGATCTTCTTCAGCACAATGTACAGGTAGCCTATTGCCATGAGATGGTGGTTATGGTTGCTGGCTTAAAGGTAAAGGTAAAGGGACCCCTGATCATTTGGTCCACTCGCGGACGACTCTGGGGTTGCGGCGCTCATCTCGCTTTACTGGCCGAGGGAGCCGGCGTACAGCTTCTGGGTCACGTGGCCAGCATGACTAAGCCGCTTCTGGCGAACCAGAGCAGAGCACGGAAACGCCGTTTACCTTCCCATCGGAGCAGTACCTATTTATCTACTTGCACTTCATGCTTTCAAACTGCTGGTTGGCAGGAGCAGGGATTGAGCAACGGGAGCTCACCCCGTTGCAGGATTCGAACCGCAAACCTTCTGATCGGCAAGCCCTAGGCTCTGTGGTTTAACCCACAGCGCCACCCACATCCCTGGTTGCCGGCTTAGGGAGCTTTAAAAGGATATTAGACAAATGAATGGAAGGTACACGCATTTTCTTCTGTTTTAGTATTTTAACTTGTATATTTTAAGGTAGGTTTGTAATTTTTTCTTGGTTTTTTTTTTATCTTTTTGTAAAGCTCATTGAGGGTTGTTGTTGTTGTTTTTACAACCAAGCTGTGTATAAATTTTATGAAATAAATTTAGCCATGAAAGCTAAATGGAACATCCATGTTTGGAAGAAGTATATTACTGAGTACCAAATGTTGGAGGGGTAAACCATGGTGGAGAGCAGTTGCCTTCAAGCACTGGTTTCGGGCTTCCCAAAAGCATCTGATCAGTCACTGTTGGAAAAAGGGTTCTGGACTAGATGGAACCATCCATCAGGACTCTTCCCTAAATGGCCTCGGCCCTGTATACCTGAAGGAGTATCTCTACCCCCATCGTTCAGCCCGGATACTGAGGTCCTCCTCTGAGGGCCTTCTGGTGCTTCCTTCACTGTGGGAAGCGAAGTTACAAGGAACCAGGCAGAGGGCCTTCTCAGTAGTGGCACCCACTCTGTGGAGTGCCCTCCCATCAGATGTCAAGGAGATGAGTAACTATAGAATCTTTAGAAGACATCTGAAGGCAGCCCTGTATAGGGAAGTTTTTAATGTTTGATGTTTTATTATGTTTTTATATTTTGCTGGAAGCTGCCGAGAGTGGCTGGGGCAACCCAGGCAGATGGGTGGCATATAAATATTGTTGTTATTGTTGTTGTTGTTAATTCCTGTGTTCGTCTGGTGAACTAAAGGGGGGGTATCTGTACACCTACATGTGATAAATGTTCTTCCAACTCCTCCACTTTCTCCAACGCTACGTTCTTGGTCTCCGCATCCTCCAGCAGCCCTCCTACATCAAATACGTTGTCCAGGTAAGCCTGGATCTGCACTTGCAACTTTTCGCTTTCCGTGTGTCTCGACTTCTGTGGAAAGAAACGAAAATCCAACACAAGAGGAAGAAAACTGCGTGAAGCCTGTGAGCAAGGGGAAATTATCTTAAAGGGAACAAGCTTCCAAGTTGCTGCATGATGGTACCGAGTCTCTCCCAAAAGCTACAACAGAACAGTGAGGATCATCTCATGATACAATTCCCACAGGATGTTTTCCACGCTCCTAGTTCATCTGATAGTACATAACTGGAAGCACTGGAGGCAGCCCCAATGAAAAAGTGAGTCCGATGTCAACCCTGATATGTCAAAGCTGGTATGTGATGAAATGCCAAGATGAATGGCCTCTGGGGAGCACTTTGGCTTATGGAATCCTGGAAACTGCAGTTGGGATTCTGTTGGAGATCCCTAGACCCCCACCACAGAACTACAGTTCCCAGAGATCCCTTGAAAGGAGGAATGACGAGTAAGTGAGATTAAGTTTGAAGGCCGCTTTATGCCCTTGGAAGTGTCTGGAACTAGCACTTACTTCACAGCCATGCCTTGCCATCACTCGCCTACCCCTTCCTGCTAGGTGGCTAGAACTCTTCCCCGAATGGCTCTTCAGTTCCCAAGTTCTTTACTGCGCCTCTGAAGAGGCCTGTCCTTTTGTACCACTAAGCTTCTCTATTCTGCTGTTTCGTTCCTGTTATTGAATTGGTGCCTGTTTCCCTTGAACGAGCAATGAGCTTGGTTCTGAGAACAAGACTTGGTCCCCTAATGTCTGTTTCGGGTCAAGTTTTGCTTCAGCTGAAACCAAGGCTAGAAACTGACATCAAACCGGGATTTCCACCCAGCCCTTGCACCCAACTCCACTGTTCTGCATCCTGTCATTATCTTTAATCATCTGGAGAGGAATGGTACTACATATCCAAACCCGCTTTCTTCCCAACTTCTTGTCCAACTGGAAATTATTTTGGCCTTTTAAAAAGATGCTCGGGTTTGTTGTCTATTTTCATGTGAGGGTGGCCAGTCTTTCTTTTCAATAACAAGGCATTAATTTGATGCCGAGGCTTGAGAAGTTTAACTCTTTTGGTATTCCCCACCCCACTGCCTTGCAAAGGTTTTGCTTCCGGTTCCATCAGTCACTTCCTAAGGAGTGCTTTTGCTGGAATCGACAAATATTCCACAGCAAAGTATATAATAGCCCTTAACTGGAAGGTTTAAACGAACAGCAGGGCCCTCTTTGCCTGATGAGATTACCGTATTTTTTGCTCCATAAGACGCACTTTTTTCCTCCTGAAAAGGGGAAATACCTGTGCGTCTTGTGGAGCGAATGGTGGTCCCTGGAGCTGAATTGCCCAGGGGCCAAAAGCAGATTGTGCTTTTTATTTTACAAAGAGAAAGGGGAGTGTTGAAAGGACCCTGCTCAGCAGCTGATCAACAAGAGATCGGGAGAGAGATAAGAGTCCCTGCTCCCTTTCAGCCACGCCCTCCTTTGTTGAATGTGCTGCAGAGGGAGGTTGTTTGTTTCCCCAGGACATGTGACTGGCTGATTAGATTATCTGTCTGCAAACAGTAGAAATGGCTCCCTTAAGATTTTTTCAGAAATGTGAGTTAAACCCCATAAAAATGGGGCTTTTCCTCTTTGCTTTTCCCCCTTTGCAAAAGGAGTTTTGCTTTTCCCCCTTTGCAAAAAAAGCTGCAAAACCTTTAGCTGATCCTAAAAAAAACAAAAAACCAGGGCTTTTCCCTTTGCAAAAAAGCTGCAAAACCTTTAGCTGATCCTAAAAAAGGCCTTTTGCCTTTGCAAAAACAGCTGCAAAACTTTTAGCTGATCCTTAAAAAAAACCAAAAAAACAACAACACCCAGGGCTTTTAGAGGAGGAAAACCAGAAAAATATTTTTTCCCTTGTTTCCTCCTCTAAAAATGAGGTGCGCCCTATGGTCCGGTGCGTCCAATGGAGCGAAAAATACGGTAAGTGGACTGGCTGCCATCACAGCAGACATAAACAGACCACCAGACTGCAAACAAGTATCTTGGCAACTCAAATGAAGGGAAAGGGAGGAGGAAGGCAAAAGTTAATGTTGGTTTTAGAGGAGCTGAAGACAACTTGAAAGAGGCATCACTTTCCATGGGATCCCCTTTATTTTCTAGTCCCATCGTTGTCTTTGGTCAAGTAGGTTCTGTAGGTTTTTGAAACAATTCAAACCCCAAGGAACCTGTTTACCAGATACAATGGTGAGACATGTACACATTAAAAGCAGAAACCCACATCCCTACCCCCCCCAAGCTGCCTCTCTGAAAAAAGACCATCTCCAACTGAAGTCATTGTGCTCAAAGATAGCACAAGGAACCCAATGTGTGTTGATCAAGGGGAACTTCCCTCAGCATGGGGAAATATTGTTTGTGAAGAGGGAAGTTTCTGTGGTTTTTTAACAGAGAAATTTTTTTCAGGAAATGTGAAGCAGGGATTTCATAAGGGTGCTTCCAGGTGGCGACTTAATATTGAAAATGTTGGGATATTAAAAATAGGTAATTGGCAACTGTTTGGGTTTTTAAAAAAAAATCTTATCAAATTCCCCCTGGATTTTCCTCATGAATGCATAAGGAGCAACAATCTCACAATAAACACCCATTTGGAAGCACCCTCAGTTCCAGGCTATCTTTATCTGCCTCTGATTTATGCCACTTTAAATATGATAGTCTTGAAGGGGTGCTAGGTAAAGGTAAAGGACCCCTGACAGTTAAGTCCAGTCGTGAACGACTCTGGAGCTGCGGCGCTCATCTAGCTTTACTGGCCGAGGGAGCTGACGTTTGTCCGCAGACAGTTTTTCCGGGTCATGTGGCCAGCATGACTAAGCCGCTTCTGGCGAAACCAGAGCAGCACACGGAAATGCCGTTTACCTTCCCGCCAGAGCAGTACCTATTTATCTACTTGCACTTTTTTGGCGTGCTTTCACAACTGCTATGTTGGCAGGAGCTGGGACTGTGCAACAGGAGCTTAACCTGGCACAGGGATTCGAACCGCCGACCTTCCAATCGGCAAGCCCTAGAGTCAGTGGTTTAGACCATAGCGCCACCCGCATGGGCTGCACTGGACTCTTAATTGCTTTTGCTGCAACAGGCTAACAAGAGTAACCCTGTATGTTTGCAAAGGCTCCAAAAGATACTCTAAATGTGGGCTACTCTCCAGTAAGAGTACGTTATGCTGCCATTCTGTCAATCTGTCTCTCTCATACACAAACATCCTGCCTGGACAAAGTTCACCTCTGGTTGAAAAACACCTCTACTAAAAGGATGAGGAGCTGTGTTTTCTTGTCGATCTTTAGTACTGATCACATTGGTTGTTGTTTTTCAGCCTACTTTGCATTTTAGTGCATAAATATTGTGCTATTGATCGTAACTGTAAGCCTAGAGGGCATTTTGTTCCCCTCAAAAGGTAGCTTCTGTGCACCAGGAGAAAAAAGGGAATGAAGAAAAACAAGACTGAGAACAAGACTGCAATGTAACACACCCATGTTTTTCATCAGGACCAAAACGCAGCACGGCGTGTGATTCAAACCTCAAAGCGATTTTGCTTCAAGGATTTGGCACAACGACTTCTAGGAGGAACAACATTACTCCTAGATCACTATTGCCAGGATCCTTCCCAGGGTTGCTCATGAGTAACGACAGAGCCTTCAGTTACTAAGACTATTTATTGTGCATTTCTATTTACAGTGTAGAGCTAGTTCCAAACATGACCGCTCAGTCACTTGAAGAATCCGGAAGTGCCGCTCTCCTGTTTCCCACCCAACACCAAAGCCTCGGCACCCTAAAACGACATCTGCAGTGCCTCCTGACCCTCCGATGCTGTGCTGGCGCCGGAAGCGGCAGCTCTTCCTCAGATCCTCTCTGGCTGGCGATGCTGGGTCTTTGCCCAGAGTCTCCAAGCCTCTGCACCTCCTCCTCCCTTGGAGACACCTCAGGAGAAATGCTAGAGGAGTCGGAGTCCGTCGACAGAAGTGGCTGAGGTTCCATGTAACTTAGAGAGACTTCCTCTCGCAAAGAGCTGCTCTCCCAGTCCTCCTCCCGAGGAGGACCTCTCTCCTTGCCCTCCTTGTGAGCAGGACCTCCTCCCAGCCCTTCCTCTCGAGTAGTCCTCCTGTCCCCCTCGCTCCTCACAAGGAATACCTCTGCCCCGGCTCTCCTCCCGAGTAGGACCTCCCCTCGCCCTCTCCTCGCGAGGAGCCGGGCAATCCCTGACAGCTATCAAAACTTGTCTATGGTCAGGGAAAATGCAGGGATCTTGCTTGCATTAAGCACCTATGCATTTAGGGATCAAGTGTGAGTAGATGCCACCTTCCTGTGATTTTATCTATTAATTCCTCCTCTCCCATGCAGGTGTCCTTTGCTGATGGATCTGAGCAAGCCATCCTGCCCAGATGGTCACAAGTTGTTCCGAGAAATTCCAACCATTAATTTGCTCTAACACCCTGGTAGAGTTTAACTTAAAAGCAATGGACCTAGACAAAGATCAAGAGACCATACATGAATATGACAATTTAATGATTCCGTGTGTCAGACCACAACCCCAGTCATGGAAAAATCTGGTGAGGAAAAATGCAACTGGTTGGTTTAACCCATTAATGCTTTTATCTTTAAAGGCACAGGTTAGAACAGAACTAGATACTCTGGTGTTCAGAAACTTTCAGAGGAATACTTTAAATTGATACACCAATTACATCTCTTGATTGGCAGGAGGAACAAGTTATTCACTGAAAAACAATGGGAACGTTGAATCCAAGCAAGAGTAGCTAACAATTCTGGGCATTGGTTTCTGGAGCCCTTGACAAGAGACCCTTCATGACTAACACCGTCCCATCTCAGATATGGTACGGATACTATTTAAAATTATTCTGTGATGAGAGGGTGGGCTCTGTGGAACCTCAGTAGTTTACTATAGAGGACCTCTCAGAATGGGCACCAGTCACAACAGAAAAAGTTAAGACTTCTTATTGCCCCAAATCTAGGAAGGCCCAGGTCCTGAGTTACTTAAAGTAGGTGCTGCTTTGCAGATATCAAACTGAGCATGCAGGTGCCAAAAGAGCCAGCAGCACATGCAACTACAAAAGGTTCAGATCTATTCCCCATCTTTGTCAAGCATTTGGCCTTTTAAAGTCTGACCAGGACTGGGTTCTATCAGCTGTTCTCGATTGGCTTGTGAAGAGATGGGGTGTTACCTGTAAGAACTCTTCCAGACCTAGTTTGGTGAACTCATATTGCAGGTGCACGCGGAAGTTCATGTCCTCAACAGAGTGTACCACGATGTTGATGAACTGCATACAGGCCACCTGCAAAACACACGGAGAGAGGGCAGCTGGCATTATGGCGCACATCTTCAATCTGTCATTCCCCTGTGGTTTTGTCTAGAGTGCCAGGGTCTTCCACAACGTGGTGTCCTCCAGATACTGCTGGACTAAAAAAACACAACCCATCATACTGGCTGTTGGCCACGCTGGTTTGAGGCCTGATGGGAGTCCAACATCATCTGGAATACAGGGGCGTAGCAAGGGGGGGCGAGCCGCCCCGGGTTTCATAATGGAGGGGGTGACAGATTATCAAGGAACAATTTTTTTGATTATTTTTTTTTGGAATATTTTTTTTTTGAAAATGCCTGCTCCGAAGGTCTTATCTTACTATACTAGGGATTATATAGCTATATATGAAATTTCATGCATATCGGTTAATATCTTGACCCTCCTCCACCAAAATAGCTGTTCACTTGGCTGTTTTCCTATGTCATGAAGGCTGAAATTTCACTTCAGAGAACACTTACTAATCCCCACCCTAACCCTGTGGAAAGCCATCTAATTAGACTTTAATTTGATTCTGAGATGTTTTAAGGAAGTAATTTAATTATTGTTTGATTTTATACCAATGTTATGTATCTGATGTTAGCCACCCTGAGCCCGACTTTGGCTGGGGAGGGTGGGATATAAATAAAAGTTTATTATTATTATTATTACTTGTTATTATTCCTTTGTAAGAAAATATGAAATAACGTAAAACCATTTTTGTGGGGGGGGGATCAATGGGGGGGGGGGGGTTTACAAGAAATTTTCCGCTCCGGGTACCACCTGACCTTCCCATGCCGGGGGGGGGGGGGTTTGACAAAAAATTTTTTGCCCCCTGGTACCAATTTACCTTGCTACACCCCTGCTGGAATACACCATGTTGAAGAAGCCTGGTCTAGAGATTCCACCGATACAGGATCAAATGTTTAAAAAGCCTACATTCCAGGACACCACAGTTGGGGAATGCACCTGTGAAAAGTCCCACCATCAACCCATTTGCTGGGAAGGAGAAGGAATGAAGAGGCAAGAGCCAGACCTAGGTCTGCAAAGGCATTGAGAGAGGGCAATAGGCAGAAGACTTTTAAAATACATGATGGCCCACCAGGTGAAAGCACTTGGGAAAGACAGATGGGAACATAGGCTGCCAAGTTTACTGTTTTGCACTGTAAACCATGCAGCTTGCACTGTAAACTATAAACCATTTAGGAGTTGTTTTGTTGTTAATAGGTATTAAATCAATAAAAATATATTGGCTGTGTTCAAGAAGCAGAAGAAGCAGAAACACATTTTCTAAACGGTTCTGTAACATAAACTGGATGGGGTGGGGTGGGGTGGGGCGGGGAGTCCCTACCCCATAGCAGAGATAGGTACCCAGCCAATCCAATTCACTACCAATCCAATTCACAATGTAAAATGGGAATGCCTGCATAGATGGGGAAGGCTTCCGGGTTTCAGATCCCTGCACCTCAGCTACCATGATTTTTGGGAGCAGCTCTGAATAATTAAGAGGAGGGAGTTCAGCTCAGTGGCAGATGTTCACTTTTCATGCCGTGGGTCCGGTCTCCAGCATGTCCAGTTTTTCAAAAAGGATCAGGGGTCAGGTGATGGAAAAGACCTCTGCCCAAGATTCTGGAGAGCGGCTGCCAGTTGGGGTGGACCAATAGCCTGATTTGGAGTAAAGCATCTTCCTATGTTGCTTCCTAAAATTCAATTGGCGGATGCAGTGTGCTTAATACAGGGGTTTTACAGCTCTATTTTGGAACATGGTAATTAGAAGCATAAGGAACTGCCTTATGCAGGTGGCGATCATTTTAGGCACGTCCAATTGGCATGTGACGCATTGGTCCTTTTGGACCCGGAAGAGGGCAGCTCTGGGGCATAATGGGGTATAATGGAGTGGGTCACACTTATGTGTGCTCCACCAATGTGTGGAGGGGCCGGGAATTGAACCCTTGTGTGAAATGTGTGCCGCCCGTACTGCGTCAGAACATTGGTCCATCTATTATCCACAGCAGGGGTGGAGAAGCTACTGGTGGCTCTGTCCAGCCATCAGAACTCTTCTCAGGCCACACTCTGTTGGCCACATCCCTCACTGGCCCAAGTGTTTATGCTTGGCTGGAATGTATCCTTGCCCACGCCATGGTCAGTGACAGCATGTACAGGTGAAACTCGAAAAATTAGAATATCGTGGAAAAGTTGGTCTATGTAAGCAATTGTTTTCATTAGCTACTGGAGATTAATATATGAGATAGACTCACGACATGCAAAGTGAGATATGTCAAGCCTTTGCTTGTTAAAATTGTGATGATTATGGCATACAGCTGATGAAAACCCCCAAATTGAGATTGTTAATTTGGGGTTCTCATCAGCTGTACACCATAACCATCACAATTAAAACAAATAAAGGCTTGACATATCTTGCTTTGCATGTCGTGAGTCTATCTCATATATTAGTTTCACCTTTTAAGTTGAATTACTGAAAGAAATGTACCTTTCCACGATATTCTAATTTTTCGAGTTTCACTTGTATATCTTTGGTGAAGTTACTTTGATGAAGGACTTCTTCTTAGAAAGCAAGGCTGGATGTTTTCTGAATGCTTTCTAGAAAGTTTTGAGTTGTGAGTGTGTCAGTGGTCTAATGACACTGTATATATACCGCAATCTGTCCTTCACATCAGATTGTGGGAGCTGCTGGCATAAACAGAAAAGCGACTCGTGCTTTTATGCAACTCAAGGCACCAGGGCTTTTGCTCCTTACCATGAAGTCAATATTGCTGTCCTCGTTGCGGAAATACTCCATCAGCTTCTCAAAGCGGTGCTGCTCTTTGCAAACCTGAGAAGCAGAGAACACAGCAGGGTCTTAAGGGTGCTTTAGTACTGGCGAGCCAGCCAAATACAGACTGTTCCTGGTATGCAGCCTTTGTAGACTTCTCCATAAGTACCCCTTCACGTAGCTATTCATCCCTTCTACCATATTCACATGCACATTCCAATATTCTCAAGCACATTCCTGTATTCATTCCTTTATCCAGCCACACGCCAGCAGCCCTTGCAGGAGGAACAAGCAGCTCTGCTTGAATCACTCGGCAGAGAGAGCATTGGCTCCTTCTCCTTCTACCCTGCATGTGTGTAGGCTCCACCTATTTTTAAATTTTGGATTTATAATTCCCTGCCTTTGATGGATGTTTCAAGGTGCCAAACAGCAGAATAAAACAACTAATAATGATAATGCTAATGCTAGTACGTTTCCGAGCACTATTCAAAGGGTTGGTGCTGACCTTTAAAGCCCTAAATGGCTTCGGTCCAGTATACCTGAAGGAGTGTCTCCACCCCCATCATTCTGCCTGGACACTGAGGTCCAGCACCGAGGGCCTTCTGGCGGTTCCCTCACTACAAGAAGCCAAGTTACAGGGAACCAGGCAGAGGGCCTTCTCGGTAGTGGCACCCGCCATGTGCAACGCCCTCCCACCAGATGTCAAAGAGAAAAACAACTACCAGACCTTTAGAAGACATCTGAAGGCAGCCCTGTTTAGGGAGGCTTTTAATGTTTAATAGGTTATTGCATTTTAATGTTCTGTTGGAAGCCGCCCAGAGTGGCTGGGGAAACCCGGCCAGATGGGCGGGGTAAAAACAAACAAACAAACAAACAAACAAATACTACTACAATCATTTAAGAGAGCAGGATCCATTAAGACAAAATACACAAAAAGGTGGGGAGGAGAAGATGCCACGAAAAGGCAGATCAGATGAAATTAAAAGCCTAAGCGAACAGGATAGGCTTTGCTTGGCACTTAAAAGATGGTGCCAGGCTCACACATGTAGGGAAGGAATTCCATAATGTGGGTGAGGAGGCCTGGGGTCCACCTGTCTAACCTCAGACACTGAGGGTGTCAAGAGAAGAGCCTTCAATCAACTTCATCTCGAATGAAAGGCAACAGGGTTTTATGAGGAGAAAGAGTTTGGATTTGATATCCCGCTTTTCACTACCCGAAGGAGTCTCAAAGCGGCTAACATTCTCCTTTCCCTTCCTCCCCCACAACAAACACTCTGTGAGGTGAGTGGGGCTGAGAGACTTCAGAGAAGTGTGACTAGCCCAAGGTCACCCAGCAGCTGCATGTGGAGGAGCGGAGACGCGAACCCGGTTCCCCAGATTACGAGTCTACCACTCTTAACCACTACACCACACTGGCTCTCACGCCATCCAAAAACAGGACTGGTGGGCCTTCAAGCACAGTTATGGTGTGGAATGGAGCTTACCTCATTAGACCTGCATAGAGGCCCACTCCTGAGCTCAGGAAGGCAGAGGTAAACAGGTACCAATGTGTGCTGGTATTGTATTTTGCTCCTAAGTGGCACTAACACATGGGTGCTGATTTGGGATCACTGATTTGGCCACTGCTACTGTTTCCATTTATGCTAAACGACTTTTCCTCCACCTCCCTCCCTCAACTTGCGTACCTGTCTGTCCATTTGTCCATCCACCTCGTGCGCACAACTTTATACTAATTTATCCCCACTCCCATGCACACCCCTCTGGCCATTCATTCCCATGTTCCTGCGTCCATTTCCCTCATCTTGCCTTCCCTTCCTCTTCCAAGTTTGATATCTCTCCCAGGTATGGGGAACCTGTGGCCAGGGCCGTCTCATCCATAGGGGCTAGTGGCGCGGCGCGCCGGCTCCCCAGGGGCGCCCCGCGAGCCCACCGGCATACCGGGCACCCCCCTCCCCAACCTGCCCCTGCCCCCATGGGCGGGCTGTCGGCCGGGCATTCGCGCGCTGGTGGCGCAACCGCTGCCGCCCATGCCGGTCCCGGGCGGGCTGCGAGCCGGCTGCCCTCGCCTCCCGTCCCAGGAGCACTGGAAGGGCGCACAGAGCCCCGCGCCACTCCAGCGCCACCCCCCTCGTCCCCTGCTCGCCCACCCCCCCTCCCGAGGGGCAGCAAGCGCGGGAGGCGGCGGAGAGGCGGCACGGCGGGGGCGCCAGAGGGATCGCCGCGCCACGGCGGCCGATCTCCCTAAGACGGCCCTGCCTGTGGCGTTCAGATATTGCTGGGACTCCAACTCCCATCAGCCCCAGCTATCATGGCCAATGATCAGGGCCGATGGGAGCTCAAGAAGGTTCCCCATTGCTGATCTTCCCCATGGTGCTGTAGGTTAGTCCTCACCTCCTTGAAATTCTCAAAAGCAGCCAAAATGATCTCATGGCCGCCGCGCACCAGACAAACAGCTGCCAGCAGTTCTAACACCAGGGCCTTCGTCCTGGAGAGAAAAGAGAGAAGCAAAGATGTGCCACCCACCAGAAAAAAAGCAGCGTCATTTTGCTGGTGACGCAGAATATATCCCACAATGATAACAGCACCCCTCGGATGCAACTGTTGGCAGGGGCATGCAGCAGGGGCAGCCAATGTAGTGACCTCCAAGTCTCGTTGGACTACAACTCCCATCATCTCCAACCACAGGCCATGTTGGCTGGGGCTGGTGGGAACTGAAGTCCAAGAACACCTGCAGGGTACGAAACTGGCTACCCCTAGCATTCAAAGTTGAGGCTTTCCTGTCAGGGGGCCTTGCTTCCAACAAACCGCTGTCTATTCCAGTTTTGCAACACAGGTGTAGGTTTTCTGGATCAGCAGGTGTCCCTGGTTCTTCAGCTTTGCCCCTGCTCCTAGTGCAGTTTGATCATTTCTGGTTTCCAGCTGAACACATCCATTGGTGCGGCAACTAACGCTAGGTAAACAGGGGGTTCCCCTCTAGGGATGCTGGGGTAGAGTGACTCCACATATACCTGGCATCACGGGCGGAGCCAGGATTTATTTTACGGAGAGCAGGCTTTATGTTAGGGGGGCAGAACCGAGTTATCTGTGATGCACTTGATCAGCTAGTTAAGTATTTTATGCCCATGTCTGGCATGATCCTGCCACTTTAGCAGCAGCTTTCAAGTGAGAAAGGGCTTGTTTTTCTTTGTATCTCCATGGCATTCTCACTTTACCAATTAAAGGGCAGCTTGCAGGACTTTATCTTAACAACAGTGTATCTGGTTTACTCCTCGGGCCTTCTTGGTTAAGCAGTGCTTCCCATTGGTTTTCATGCAAACTATACCTGCTGAAATTCCATCTTCTACCCAATTACGGTATTTAAAGGTGCAGTTATTAAAAGGTACCTTCACTTTCATCCGGGCACTTTGTCCAGATGGGCGACACTGGCTGACTTTTACTTGCCCTGGCGTAACGAGGAAGGGTCATTACTTTGCACACAGAAGGTGCCAAGCTCAATGCCTGGTGTCTCCTGGGTAGGACCGAGGAAAGACTCCTGCCCGAAACCTGCCAGCCAGTGTCAGCAGTACTGAGCTAGATGCACCAATGTTCTGATTTGGCATAAGGCACTTTCCGTCGTAAGAAACTGCTCTCTGCTCCAATTTCTGGAGAGCTGAGATGGTGTAGTGGTGTACAAAAATGCATTGTATTTGGGGAAATTTGTTCGCAAAAGTGTACATGTTAGGCAATATTGCATGCAAACGTGTATATTTGGGGGGGGGGGAGATGCACACTAAAATCCTGATGCAAGTATTGTGAAGGCTTAAAAGAAACCAAGGAAACCTAGGCCAGTCTCCCTGGCTGCTATCAAATACAGAACACTGGGCAAGATTGGTCATTAGACTGAGCCCCGCAGGGAGTTTCTTAACCGAGCTGCGTTTTCATATGCTGAATTGTTAGGGCGAGGAGAGGTAATAAAAAAAGTGCAAACTTATAACATCTATGCAAGAAGAATTTTTTATTTTGCAGTTCGTATTGTAAACATTACTATGCAGAACATACCAAAAGACCCCAGGGACATGGTTCACTCATGAGCTTGCTTCCCTCTGTATAAGTGCCCATTCATCATACAGTGCCAGGACTCGATATGTGATAAGCCAACACAAGATGTAAACCAGCAACTTTGTAATGGAAGGCCTGGAATCCGCAGATGATCAATGCACTTTATATCAACAACATGGCCCAGACAGTTTTTTTTTCTGGCTGTGCACAGATATTTCAGTCAGGCCAAACAATATGAGGAAACAGGAGAAAGTTTGTCCAAGTGCACATCTGTTCTGCAAATTAAAACCTGCTCGAAATCAGTTTCACTAGCTGGAGGCAGGCCATTCTTTCGTTTTGTTTTTCAGAGCTCATGGCAGTTTGAAGGAGGGGTGGCTGCTAACAGTGTGTGAACTCATCCCACTTTCATGTTGGCTAAACAGGTTTCGCAGGGTTTCATGAAGCATGTCAAAAACCTGCAAAACTTGTTTGACCAGTGGCAATATATGGAGAGATCCACGGTATCATACGAACGCACACACACCACGTACCCCTCCAGACATCCTTTTTATTGTGCATCTGTTATGAATTGTGCTCATGATGGTCTTGGGGCAGTTAAACGTGATCCTGTTTTCAATACTGTTTGTGCCAGCAAAAGTTTAAGAGTCCCTTTCCAATCAGTGCATGTCCCCTAATTTCCTGCTGAGGACCTGTAACATTTCATAACACAAATATTCTCTTTTTTATAGGACCCCCCCCCCCCACTTTTGTCACACTGCATTGTAAGAGTGTGGCAATAATCCAATAACACTGGGGAAGCATCAGAGCACATCTAAAAAGGCGGGATGATGTGCGGATGATCTAGTATAAATCTAGCCCTGATGCACTATTACTGCATCAATGGCATGCAAAAACAAATATCAATCTGTCTGCAGGGCCCCATGGAAAGTGATGGTTCTCTCAAGTCACTTTCAGCTCATTTAAGAGCAAGTGTCTGTCTCCAGCTGCTGGGGACTGGAAGGCCGCTGACTCGTGTGCACCACGGGAAGGGATTTGTGGGAGAGCAGTGGTTTGAGGGGGACCTCTACTTGCCAGGAGGCAAGAGGCAGAGGCAGAGGAAGCTTCTGTCGTCTCACCACCAAACCCCTGGCTCTGAGCCTTCTTCCCCTGCGGGTTTCCTTGGGGGTTCCCCAGCCAGTCTATGACAGCTTCAGAGCTGGAGGGTGGAGCCACTGGTGGAGGAAGGCTCTGCGCTACCCGGGGCGGTGAAAGAAAACGCCCCGGGGGCGGGGCGTCGCGACATCACATTGTGACGTCACGACGGAGTGCGCCTGCGCGAAATGTCATGCAGGCGCACTCCATCGGCGGGCCGCCACCGCTTCTGCAGCCCCCTTTTAAGCCACAGAGCGAAAAGGCGGCTTGTGGGGCTGCCAAGCGCGATCGGCGGCTCCCCACCGATCGCACACGGCAGCCCCACGAGCCGCCTTTTCGCTCTGCGGCTCAAAAGGGGGCTGCGGAAGCGGCGGTCTGATGACAGAGTGCACCTGCGCAAAATGTCGCACAGGTGCACTCCGTCGTCGGGCCGTGCGCTGCTGCTCCCGGGGTGACGGAGGGAGCGGCGGCATGTGGGAGTGGCGGGAGGGGCCGACGCTTGTCACCCCCCCTCCCCTGTCACCCAGGGCGTACCGCCCCTACTGCCCCTCCCTAGCGACGCCCCTGGGTGGAGCACAGGATGGGTCTGAAGAAAAAGAGGGAGAGGCAGGTGAGGCACATGAAGTGGGGGCTTCCCCACCCACTCCTGCACCACTGCCTCCCAGAACTGGGTGGGGGGAGAGATCCATAAACAGGTGGAGGGGGAGTGATCCCCTATTGCTGCAACTGCTCTATAGAGCACAGAGCTGGGAATAGCAGCCTAGACGCTGGATTGGTATGTGTCATAGAAACTATTCTCAGTGTCTGCTTTTGTCAATGAAGAGTTAACTATCTGCCATGTGCATTCCTTTGGCTGGGGAGCACCTGTGACACCAGCCTTGACTTCTTTGTATGGGTGTGAAATTCTTAGTCCCATCACATAACTAAAACCCCTTCCTCGTAGGAGAAGCCCAAGGGATAGCTGAAGAGACTTGACGCTGGTTTTAAGGCAAGCAGGACCTGGCATTTTTAAACACATTAAGAGCCAAACAAAGGGAGCCACGTTAGTCCACCTATAGAGGGTAAGTTATCCACGTTTCCACAGGGTGCACCTGAACACCCAGTCGCCTTACCTGGGGTTCTTATTGTTCAAGCTGAGGGCAATCTCGTTGACAGCGTGAGGATGAGACATGACCAAATTGAATCCATACTGACGTGCAAAAAGGGGAAGAAATGCATACAAGTATTAGGAGTAGAAAGAACCAGCAAAACCTCAGCGAAACTGTTGATTTAGCAGCCCAGGCACAGAGTGGGGTGGAGTCATTATATACAGTGGTACCTCTAGTTGAGGACTCGATCCGTTCCATAGCTGTCCATTACCTTTTCTCACGAGGAAGCCTGTTCAGCATAATGGAATTTCCCTTAAAATAAAGGAGAACTTGACAGCTATGATCCGTTCCGGGGTGCCGTTCACGCCCCGAAAAGTCCACAACTAGAAGACCGCTTCTGCACAGAAGTGCACCGATCACTTCTGCACATGCGGCGAACCTGGAAGTAAACACTTCCGGGTTTGCTGCGTTCATAACCCGAAAAGACACAACATGCTAAGAGAATGCAACACGAGGTATGACTGTGGTGCAAATCATCTAGGAAACTGGCATTACTAAAAATAAATAAATGAAGGAATATCACACATCACACAATAGGGGTTCATGCCTCCCTCCTGCCCCTCAAAAAAGTTCTTTTATTGCACACACATGTCTTATGTTCCAGTTACAGGTGGGTAGCCGTGTTGGTCTGCCATAGTCGAAACAAAATAGAAAATTCTTTCCAGTAGCACCTTAGAGACCAACTGAGTTTGTTCTTGGTATGAGCTTTCGTGTGCATGCATACTTCTTCAGATAGGAAGAATGCCTTATGTGTCCAGTCACCTGCACTTGTTTCCAACTTCCGCAACCCATCCCAGGCCCTTTAGATGGAGCCAGGCTACATGTGTAAATAAATAAGTCCAAGCACACATTCTGATTTATTTTACTCTGCTGGGGTAGAATTCAGCTTTCCCCACGCATGAAATCTTGGGTTTAGACTTGCAGCCAACAGGCATCCCTGATCCTAGCTAGAAGAAGGCAATAACAACAGTCCTGCCAGCATTACCTGGTAGTTCATAATGGCTCTTAAGCACAGGATGCACACGTGGACGTCATCCTTCTGGCTAACCAGCCTTGAGTTCTTCAGGGCTTTCCTGCTGGGAAGGGTGGTGTATCTGGCAAAAAGAGAGTCCTACATTTAGCACACTCATACACAGAGAGAGAGAAAAAGCAGTGAGGCTCAAAAAAATGTTTGCCCCATGCCAATGATGAGGTCACGGCCGCAGCTAAGAACAGGAAGGGAGAGCTGTAATTAGAACCACCAGCTTCTGTCAGAAGGTTTGCCCAAGATGTGGGTTTCTCGCTGGCAAAAGAAAGGCTGCATGGCTACCGCTCATTTGGAGTCGAAGATCAACTCAGGGGTTTTGCTAATCTACTTAAAAGCTAAGTTCCAGGAGACCACTGTTGTCAGTTTTCGCTTTCAACACATGCACAAACACCCCTCAAGAGATAGGGCATTCAGCTTTTATTTGCTGAAACAGGGAGAAATGAAAGTCATGCTGCTTTAAAAAAAAATTACACAGTTCCCCCCCAAAAGGAAACAAAATTTCTAAATACACTGGGGATTAAAATGGGGTTTTCCCAAAAGGAATAAAGAAGTTTCTTGTCAGAAATCTGGAATACTTTCTAGGTGTTTGAGACACAGAAAGAACACAAGGGCCGAAAAGCTCAATGATCAAGGAGGAAAAGTATGTGTGGCCTGATCTGAGCCTTTGACTGAGTTTGGGGCTCATCATATATATCTGCCATGTGGACAATATGGGGATACACTGATCCCTTCGCAGCCACAACCCTCATCCAAGATGGAGTTCCCACAGGTATTGTATTTTAATATTTGATGGAAGCCGCCCAGAGTGGCTGGGGAGACCCAGCCAGATGGGTGGGGTACAAATAATAAATTATTATTATTATTATTATTATTATTATTATTATTATTATTATTACGCAGATATGCCCACCTGTGCTAAAAATGTCTGAACTCATGAGCTCCCAATTTTTAAAGACATGAGTTGGAAAGGGAACCAGATGACCAAACTAAGTAAGAAAAGGAGTCCACCCAACCCATGGGTACCATTTAGGCATCATGTCTTCTGACCCTCTAAACTTGTTTTAATATTTTTTAGGCTAGAGGTAAAGAGTAGGAAATGTTGCAAAAAAAAAGGCATTGTTTCAACATGTTCTGTTTCTTATCTTGGTCAACTATGTTTTGCAGGATCTGGGTAAACACAAAAGCCTCCCAAGCCTATTTAACCAGACAAAATACAGTGGTGCCCCGCTAGACGAAAATAATTCGTCCCGCGAAAATTTTCGTCTAGCGGGGTTTTCGTCTTGCGGAGCGGCAATGGGAGCCGCGCTCCGCAAAACGAAAAAAAAAAAAGACGAAATTTTTTCGTCTTGCGAGGCAGCCCCATAGACTTTTTCGTCTAGCGGGGCAGCCTCCCGCTAGACGAATGCTTTCGTCTAGCGAGTTTTTCGTCTAGCGAAGCATTCGTCTAGCGGGGTACCACTGTAGCAGGATGAATGCATATACCACAAACAGCAATACTTCTTTCAAACCACCCATGTCTCTTTGAAGGGGGGAAATGACAATAATCTTTCAGCAGCCCTTGTTGCTCAATAGCTGTCTCAATGTGTAAACTGCTTTGAGGTTGTGGTTGGGTGTTCGTTGGTTTTTACAATCAAGTGGTATGTAATTGTTTATGAAACAAATAATAAACAAATACACCACAGAATTTCTCTGCTGGACCTGCAAAGATATCCAGCCACCTCAAAGTACCGAATGCCTACGATTATCAAGAATCATCAGGCATACAGTTAAAATTGTCAGGAGCAGTAGCCCTGCGAGGTAAAACTGTTTTTCTTTCCATTTTACAGATGGGAATCAGAGTCTGAGAGAGGAGGAGCTTTTCCAAAGTCAGCCAACGAGCCCGTGACTAAGTTGGAGTTTGAACCATGTCCATTCCCAGGACAGGAACCTCCGGACTGCGAGGTGCCAGGAGTCTTGGACGTTGCTCTTGGATCATTGGTCCCCATTGGCCGCTTGGCCACCTGCTTGCCACCAGGCCACCAGCCCTGGGTGTGGACTGCAGGGGCCCCCCCTCTGCGTTCCCGCGCACGTCTTCATGCACCTAGGCCACTGTCCAGCCCGGGGAGTGTGCACAGAATTCCTCACACAGCAGCCCAGTGCAGAAATACTTACCCAGGTGACAAGGACAGAGAAAGAGAGAGGACAGGAGACCCAGCAAAGACAGGCAAACAGAGCATGGCAAAAGACAAGGCCTGGAGCAGAGAGGAGACATGGCCAGCTACCGCCAGAGGAGCATCAAGGGGGAAGGATGGGAGTGGGGAGAAGAGATCAGCACACGGCATCCCCTGGAGGGCAGAAAGCAGGGAGGGGGTTTATTATTACAACCAACGGCAGAGCTCAGAAGGCTACACACCAGAAGGCACAGCAGGGCGGAGGTACATACCGGAGAGCAGACTGGCGCGCAGAGCGAGCAAGGCTGTTGGCGTAGGGTGCAGACAGGGTGCTGGGGTGCTGCAGATCCTCTATGGACCTGCTCCAGGATTTCAGCTTTTCCAGCGCTCCATCCTCACCACTTTCCAGGCCCTCAAAATCAAACCTGGAGGGCAGAGACGGATCACACACCATACATATGCCCACAGACACACAGACACCCCCCCAGCCGCACACACACACACACACACACACAGAGATGCTCGAGAACAAAAGCTGCGTTGAGCGCTCAAGCTCTGGATTCACGGGGGCTCCTTCCAACAGGCCACAAGCCCAGCAGCTTGGCATGCGACAAGGCGCCAGCATACGCTCAAATCTCCCCCTGCGTAAGCAGGATCTGAGCACAAAGAAAACCGAGAACAAGGCATATATATATATATATATACATACACACAGACAGGCAGGCAGGCATGTTTTTTAAGGCTGGGCCTGCCCTATGACAAATTCCCAGGCTAGCATTGCATCAGATGTGTGCTCACAACCTACAGGCCAATCTGCACTGTGCTACAGGCTGGCTTTACATTAGAAGTGAACTACGTGGCACTCAGGCGTCTACATTAGAGCAGGTGCTGCACACACCAGCTTGCTTCCTGGGAGCTACTAGAGCTGTGTCCAGTGAATCCTGGAAGGAGTCACAGGTAGCTCAGCTGGTAAAGCATGAGAACTCTTAATCTCAGGGTTGTGGGTTTGAGTCCGATGTTGGGCAAAAAGATTCCTGCATTGCAGGGAGTGGGACTAGATGACCCTCACCGTCCCCTCCAACTCTACAATTAAGGATAGACCTCCAGAGCTGGTTGCTGTCAAAGCAATTCCCTTGTTAAAAGGGGAACTGGACGCTCAGCAGGGCACTGACTCACAAGTCGCTCCCATGCTGCTCTTTGCATCTCGGTGAGGAGTTTTAAAGCAACTGCACTGGCCTCCTGGTCCATTTAAAGATCCCAGTTTGAAAAATTGGCCTTAACCTTTACAGCACAGGTGGGGACCTTATGGTCCAGTGGTCGAATGCGGTTCTCCAAGTCTCACCAGGTCACACATCTTCTCCAGCCATATCCTCCCTCTCTTCTGCACTCTCTTCTGGGTGTTTTTGACGGGGCTGGGGTGTGTGCTTAAACTCTGATGATGTCTCTAGCTTGCCTGTATGGAAGCTAAAGCATGTGTGCAAAAACTAGCCAGCTGTACAGAGTCTCATTGCTCTGCTTACTTTTGCCTCTGGCCCCAAAACTGGCACGTGGCCCTCAAAAGGTTGCCCAGAAGGAAATGTGGTCCTTTGGCTGAAAGAGGTTCCCTGCCCTTGCTTTGGGATCAAAGTGCCTTCAGGTGTATCTCCTTCCATGTGAGCCTGCCTCAAACTGTCAAAATCTTCCTCGGGGACACTCACAAGGGGTGGAGTGGGGGGCCAGAGAGAGGGCCTATTCAGCAGTGCCCTGACTTCAGTGCCAGTGTGACCCCAACCATCTGCCACCTGAACTTGCCCAGAGACACTGATGCAAAATTGTCTCACTTCTTCCCAGAAAGACACCTGAATTGAGTTTTTCATAATATTTGAATTATTTTTAGCGTAACCAGTTCGTCATTGAAAAGCCAGATAATTAACCAACTAGCAAGCAGATTTATGCCCCTAATAAATACCCCATGGTGATGACTATCACAAAAGTTGAAAAAGGGGAGCCATTGCAGCAGATGGTTGCCAGCTAAAGATGTTCCAGAAGTAAGAGTCCTGGGATGGAAAATGTTGAATTCAACAACATTATTCTGCCTGTCTGGGAATCTGAATGAGAACATGAATAGGCCCCAAGACTGATTTTTTAAAAAAACAAAAAACCAGTTATCCTTCTGGACTGATTTCATCTAAAAATATGTTTCATAAAAATATACTAAGAGCTTTTTTGGATCAGGGCAACAGCCCATCCAGTCAAGCATCCTGTTCTAACACGGAGTCTATGGGAAGCCTGCAAGCAGGATTCTCCCCACTCACAATGCCCAGCAACCTGCCTTCAAAGTCCCACTGCTTCCAATAGTGATACGAAGAGGCGGGAAGATTCAGGGGCACCTCAAAGGAAATGCAGACACTTACATCACCGCACACTGAGCAAAGGAGAGATAATCCACCAGCACATCCAGGCCTTTGTTTTCGTCATTGAGAAACTCGCGCACCCACCTGCAAAAGAAAAACCCAAAATGGGGCTTTATTACCCAAGGGCAGCTCACGTTGACTTGCAGAAGTTGACTTGTGATCCATTGTACCATCGTGTGATTTTCTTTTCTTTTCTTTTGCCAAATCATTTTTATTAAAGTTTCCAGTATAACAAAATCACATTGAAACATTCCAAATTACATTCCAAATTATTTATCCAATTATCAATAATAATAAAAAGAAAGTTCCAAATCTACCGAATTATTATTTCATGATTATTTAAATTTATGTGGGAGTTCCCATGCTTCAAACTCCGGAGGTGTTTGGTCAACTATTGTCCTTTGTTTTCTCTCCTTCAATATTTTCACAGCCTCTGATATATACCAACAAGCAAGATAAATCAACGCAAGCAATGTCTCTGTGTGGATTTAAGTCCATATTTCATCTCCATATAATCGCTTACCTGGCAGGGGAGACACCTTGACCATCGTGTGATTTTCATTTAAATAGTTGCACTAGCAAAGATTACGTTATTGCCATAAGATTCCCCCTTCCTTCCACAGTACCACCTCCAAATCTGCTCTGGAGGGTTGGGGAGGGGGGGACCTGGAACGGATTTAGGGGACATGGAAGGGAGAGGGAGAGTGTTCTGTTGCTCAAGCAGAAATGCTTGCGCTGACAGAACATTTAGGTTCACGCTACATTGAATTGACGCGGGTGGCGCTGTGGGTTAAACCACAGAGCCTAGGGCTTGCTGATCAGAAGGTCGGCGGTTCGAATCCCCGCGACGGGGTGAGCGCCCATTGCTCGGTCCCTGCTCCTGCCCACCTAGCAGTTCGAAAGCATGTCAAAGTGCAAGTAGATAAATAGGTACCGCTCCGGCGGGAAGGCAAATGGCATTTCTGTGCGCTGCTCTGGTTCGCCAGAAGCGGCTTTGTTATGCTGGCCACATGACCCGGAAGCTGTACGCCGGCTCCCTCGGCCAGTAACGAGAGATGAGCGCCCCAACCCCAGAGTCGGACACGACTGGACCTGATGGTCAGGGGTCCCTTTACCTTTACATTGAATATGACCCATTGATGGGTGGCTGAGGATGCAACTGTAGACACACTTACTAAGAAGTAATTGCCATTGAAAGTGTATTAATTTACAAGCTGTCTCAAGATCACCCCTCCAGTAAAATGAACAGGGCAGCGGAGAAAGAAAATAAAACCATAAACATTATAAATATCACAATTAAAACATAAGACTGCAGGACAGATCAAAATAGCAATAACAAATCAGCGTGCAAATCACTAAACCCAATGCCTTACTTGGCCCCAAAGTAAACTCAGGACAAAGCTGAAGGAAGATAATACAAGAATGGGGGAACTGAAAAGGAAAAGAGTTGAAAGGATGTGGTGGTAAAGAGTGCAGAAGTGGTGAGGGTGGTCCAGGAAGAAAGGCTTGATGGAAGAAGTGTTGTTGTTGTGGTGGTGGTTGTTGTTGTTTTTAAGAAGCGATCCAAAAAGGCAAGCTTGGAAGCGAACTGCATCAAGCTCATAAAGGCTAGAGACAGACAACATCTCCACCTCTTAAGATGGTGTCAAAGAAAGGTCTCTCTTTGTTGTGGATGCTTTCACCTGCTCTAATCAGGTTCTGCAGAAAGGGTGAGGGTTATGCTGTTTTAAAACCTGCACAAACCTGTTTGGCCAGATTTGGTAGAGTGGCAAAAGCAGACAGACAGACAGACAGACACACACACACACACAGAGAGAGAGAGAGAGAGAGAGAGAGAGCACGATGGGATGCAATGTCTCTCCCAGACTACTGCCTGCCTCCAAGCCTTAGACACAGCTGAGGCTACTAGACACAAGACATCAACAGCTCCCTCAGTCTGTATAACACAGATCAAGTTCAGCTCATTTACAGAATTGTGTTCCTTCAGTCTGGGGGCCTCTGTGCCTTTGGAGCGAAGTGGACAGACTGGAGGGGGTTCAAAGGAGACAGATGAACATGATAAAATTCAGAAGGAAGCCAGCCATGGCCCACCCAATGTGTGTTGTGGGGAGATTGCAGCATCCCCAGCTGCCGATAAATAAAGCAACTGGCAGGGCGTTATCTTTTGATGCAGGGCGGGGAGGGTTTCGCTCAGGGCCTTGCAGTCCCTTTTGACATTCGCTGGGGGTGTCTCTCTCTCCATCCTTCTCGCTCTGGTGCAAATTGTGAAGGAACATGATGGTATGAATCCCAATCTATGTCAAGGGATTGGACTGAACCAGGTGGAGTATGAAATAAAGGAATACAGGAGTGAGTGTGTGGTTGTGTGTGGCTTTGTTTCTCTCTGTGTGTAGGTGTGCCAACTCTGGAATATGAAGGAGGGTGCATGCATCTGTTTGGAGGCTGGTCGTCCAGTGTATGTTATTTCCAGAAGTAAAAAGGTAAAGGGACCCCTGACCATCAGGTCCAGTCGTGTCCGACTCTGGGGTTGCGGTGCTCATCTCGCTCTACAGGCCGAGGGAGCCGGCGTTTGTCCGCAGACAGCTTCCGGGTCATGTGGCCAGCATGACAAAGCCGCTTCTGGCGAACCAGAGCAGCACACGGAAATGCCGTTTACCTTCCCGCTGGAGCGGTCCCTATTTATCTACTTGCACTTTGACGTGCTTTCGAACTGCTAGGTGGGCAGGAGCTGGGACCAAGCAACGGGAGCTCACCCCGTGGCAGGGATTCGAACTGCCAACCTTCTGATCAGCAAGGCCTAGGCTCTGTGGTTTAACCCACAGCGCCACCTGGGTCCCTATTTCCAGAAGTAGTCATGGTTGAATGTGATTTCGTCCATCAATCATCTGGATACTGGAACTATGCATATGTTCATTCCTTCTCTCTCTCTCTTTCTCTGTGGGACAGGGGAGCAACACTCCCGCCCATTTCCTGCCTGTCTGAACTCCAGCCTCCACCCCTGTGTGTTTCCTGTCTGACTCCAGTGGCTGCTATTTTAGGGCCCTCAGCACATTTGCTGAAGGTTAAAGGGCACAGAGGTGGGAGCAGAAGCTGCCCAAGGCAAATCCAATCCTAGCCACGCTCTAGCACAGGAAAGGAGGTTGTGGGCGTATGCATACAAGAATACTAAGCTGAGTTGGTGCACATTCTTTTATGTGCTTGTGAGCAGGCATGACTGTATTCTCTGAGCGTAGGTCCATGGATGGCAGAGAACACGTTTTGCAAGGTTACGGTGTCAAAAAGTTGAAAATCCCTCAGGAAAGACTTATCTCCCTAAGTTCTGGATTCCTATTGCCAGTAGATAACGCTGCGGTAGATGGACCAATTGTCGAACAAGATAGGGAAGTTTCACATGTGCATATGCTGGGACAAATCTATCTTCCTGTCCCTGACAAGACACAAGACTCTGCATGCATATCCACATGTACATGTTTGTGGGAAGGGGGGGGGGGAGGAGAGAGGGAGAACCACAGGCTTAGGAAGGACCAAACGGCTAAACAGGAGTAGTGTTGAACGTACTGTTGAACCCACACAATCCAGTCCCCTCTGTGTTACGTGGGGAGAAATGGGAGCAAGAAAGGTGCCACGCCATGGCTGCCTGCAGGGAAAACAGCTCCAGATGCCTCTGGACTCTCTGATGTTTGCATATGCAGCTCATGTCACTACTGCTCTAGAATATGCCCATACTGGGTTGCAGTTCTGGAACTGCCTCCCTCCCTCCAGAAGGATTACTGAGTTGAATAGGCAAGGCCGCGCTGGTTACGAGAAAGAAAAAGCAAGTTCCGGAAAAACAGAGGGACTTTTCTCAAGGGCAGGCGGACTGTTTGTAGCAGATTAGGGCTATTTGCATGCAAGCACATTCCCCCCCCCCCTCGGCATTTCAAAGATGAACACAGGGACTCCCTTGTGCGCTTTGCAACATTCCTATTCTCACCCCAAGGATCACGCTCCGAGCGCCTGCTCTTCTCCCTGTTGTCCCCCCCCCCAGTCCCAAACACACATTCCTAAAAAAAAGGGGGGGCTATTCCCATCAAAAGTGCAATGCTGCCTCCAAACCCAGCCTGCTTTTCAGATCACATTGTCATAGCTGTGTGCTTAAAACATCAACACCCCTCGATGTTGTGTACCAAGTTAGCTCACATTCTGCTCCTTGAAAAGCTGGAACCAGCAGCTGTGCAGATTATGCAAATCAAGCTGCAGTATGTAAAACATATGCTTATTTTGCATAATTTATTCCACCTCTGCTAGTCAAGGGGAGGGACAAACTGACAGGCATGGCACTGAAGCTTTATGTCATGACAGCTGTCAATCCTCCGCAGCTCCTCCAGCACTACAACCATCATTCCTGTCACCAGTTTGATCAGACATTTCCCACAAACTCTCAAGCCTATTTTTGCAGGCTTAAGGACTAGCGCCTTTCTTTGTTTTAAACTAAGTGCAAAATTATGTTGTAATGTGCAGCCAATACTGCTCACTGCTTTCTGCAATTTTGCATGTGGAATATAGGCTGGCTTGTTTATTCTGTTCCTCTTCAATAGCTGAGTATCAGGAATAGTCCCAAAAAGAACTCCCATGTATGCTTGTACTGTTATAAAGCAAAAACAGTTTTACACATACCTACTTTTAACAAAAGATGCATTCCTTTCTTACTGACTTGCAGGAAGCACAGTAATTTATTCCTTATGACTCTTATAAACAATTTCATCCTTTTAGTTCCAGTCAATTCTTTGTAATTTTCACAACAAACCCTTTGTGGTTTTAGTAGTAATTATAATAGAATACATGGTGCTTTATTTAATTGTGCAAAGTGATCCACACACTCTACCACATTAATCTTTAAAACAGTCCTAAAAGGTAGACCGGGACGGGGGTGGCGCTGTGGGTTAAACTACTGAGCCTAGGGCTTGCTGATCAGTAGGTCGGCAGTTCGAATCCCTGCAATGGGGTGAGCTCCCGTTGTTCGGTCCCAGATAAATAGGTACCGCTCTGGCGGGAAGGTAAATGGTGTTTCCACGCGGTGCTCTGGTTCGCCAGAAGCGGCTTAGTCATGATGGCCACATGACCCGGAAGCTGTACGTTGGCTCCCACGGCCAGTAAAGTGAGATGAGCACCGCAACCCCAGAGTCGTCCGCAACTGGACCAAATGGTATGGGGTCCCTTTACCTTTAAAAGGTAGACCAGTATTACACACATGATGCATTAGAGGCTCCTAACCTTAGCACCCTGGCATTGATGCACAGGGAGTAGAGATAGTTGCTTGCCTAAGGCAAATATCCCTGCTCCTGCTATACTAAGAGTGTCTGAGCTGGCATTGACACAATAATGGCGCATTAGGGCTGGATTTATATTGGGCCTTCCAGACATCATCCTGCTTTATTAGTTGTTCTGTGATACTTCCCCAATAAAAAGGTAAAGGGACCCCTGACCATCAGGTCCAGTCGTGTCCGACTCTGGGGTTGCGGCGCTCATCTCGCTCTATAGGCCGAGGGAGCCGGCGTTTGTCCGCAGACAGCTTCCGGGTCATGTGGCCAGCATGACTAAGCTGCTTCTGGCGAACCAGAGCAGCGCATGGAAACGGCATTTACCTTCCCGCTGGAGCGGTCCCTATTTATCTACTTGCACTTTGATGTGCTTTCGAACTGCTAGGTGGGCAGGAGCTGGAACCGAGCAACGGGAGCTCACCCCGTCGCAGGGATTCGAACCGCTGACCTTCTGATCAGCAAGCCCTAGGCTCTGTGGTTTAACCCACAGCGCCACCTGGGTCCCTTTTACGTCCCCAATAGTATTGTGTTATTTCTGTCTGGAGGGGCACCCTTGTGCTATAGTGTGCAACAAAAGCACAACAAAAATAAACCAACAATGTGTGGTATAAAAGAACTACAGGGTTTCGGCAGGAAGTCACGGGACATGTGCTGATTGGAAACAAGGTAGAATGTCTGCCCAAAACCTTTTGCAGGTGCGAAAGAGGGATTCTTATAACCACTCCAACAATATCATTCATACGAATCAGCATAAATGCACAATAAAAAGGCTATCTGGAGGGATGCTGGGCAAAGCTACCATTCTAGAAAGATGTGAAAAATGAACCCCACAGAAATTCAGCACACATCCGGTACTTTTTCTTGGCCACACCAATTTGTGACAGAATATTGTGAGTTGGCTTTCATATAAATGGCTGGTCATTACCCATGTGTATGACTAGATATCAGTTCCTAATATTATGGGCTACGTGGGGAAGGTTTAATTTGCAGATAATATTAGCAAATGACTTTTGCAGTAGGTTGGGGGAAGCAGAGTTGCACTTTCGCAGAACAAGTGACTTAGCCGCATATTTGGGTGCACTTTACTGAACACGGTCCTTGTTCCTCTGCGTCAGTAGACTTTGGCCCCCTTTGCTCTCTGTCAACTGCCTGCTAAAATCTAGAAGATAATGGAGCCTGTGACCTTGTGCTGGATAGGTGCCTTTTTTTAAAACGTCTGGGAGTGGTGCGATGACTCTTGCCTTAGCGCAAGGCTTTGGAATAGATAACCTTCTTAAGGCCTCTTTTTTGGCACTGCGTTTGTATGATTCTCCACCACGAATCCACAGACGCCACCATCCCCGTTTCATGGAAAACCCTAACGACACCTCAAAATATTTCGCTTTCACTCACAATCTCTCATCCCCAGCATTTAGCAATCCCCCCGCTCCTTTGTTATTGACTCTCACACCCAAACTGCCGCTGCCTAGACCAAACAGTCTTGCTGACTAAGCAACCACTCCCTGTGTCAGCTCCAGCCACCCCAAGGAAGTCCCGCCCGGGCCAGCAGTGACCAGAAACTAAGGACAGGAACAGTTCGGCTTCCTGCTCTTGCCGGCGTTTCCCTTCCAGCTGGAGCCAGGACAGGTGGCGATAGCGGCGCATTTCCTAGCTCGCAACAGAAGGCATGGGAAACTTTGGAAGGATAGGGGCCTCTCAGGCGGGCTAGAGCGATATCAGCAGGCTGAGGGGAAGCGTTGAAAAAGAGCGTCCTCGTCTAACCCAACCTCCTTTTTTCATTTATTGCTTTTCTTGGCCTGCCTGTCAAATGGACCATCACCCAGGTCAGGGGTCTGCAACCTTTAAGACACAAAGAGCCACTTGGACCCGTTTCCAAAGGGGGAAAAAACAACTGGGAGCCGCAAAACCATTGCGACATTTAAAACAAATATAACGCTGCATATATTGTTTCTTACCTTAATGCAATAATAATAAATAACGTATAGGAGCCAATGCAAAGTATAATTAGTAAAAACAACAAGAATAAGTTATTACTTTTTTGCATTGACTCAGGGGCGTATCCAGGATCAAAACTAGGGGGGGGGGGCAAGCCATGGTCGTTCAGGTTGTGACATTTCAGCACGGAAAGGCGAATGAAACCAAAATTTTAGGGAAATTATATATAATTATAGCAGTGCTTTATTACAGTAGTTATTACAATTATTTGCTTGGTTTTTAAATTTTTTTATTCTAGTTACATGTCTTATACCAGGGGTGGCCAACTCCCAAGAAACTGTGATCTACTTTCAGCAGTGATCTAACCCCGTTTTTTGGGGTTCAGCTCAAAGTTGTTTTTTGGGGGGTGTGGTGGGTGGGAGAGAGGGCTTCCCCCTCTAAGATAGGTTGGCAAGCGAACTAATAAAGAAAGAAAAAGGGGGGGTGGGAATGGAAAAGTGGGGTGGAAAAATATAAATTGGGGGTGGGGTGGGGTGGGGAGAATATCTATTAAAAATATGTAGTAGTTTAAAAAATAAAAATAAAGGGGGAAAATCTTTTTCTTTTTCCTTTTTTTGAAAACAAAAACAAAAGGGGAAGAGAAAAGAAAAAGGGGGGATAGAGGGAGAAAAGGGTAATAATAAAAATTCAAATAGAGTGGCTGCAGCAGCTGTGGGGGGTGTTTGTTTTTCGTTTGTTTGTTTGTTTTAAAAATGGGATTTCTCCCCTTGGATTAAAAAAGGAGGGGAGGAAGAAAAATAGAGGGGGTGGGAGAGCAAGGCAAAAAGCCCAAAAGCAAAAAACAGGTTGGGGGGGAATCACGCCAGGCACTGCAGCGTGCCGGCCTCGGGGCTCCGGGGCCCCGAGCCGCCCTTGGGGCCGTCTTGAGCATGTACACCGCCCGCAGCGAGCGCTGGCGAAGCACCGGTTGGCGGAGGTTTCAGAAGCAGCCCGGACGTTTTCGCCGCCGCCGCCCCAAAGCAGCTCTACTTCATCCTGTCGGCGACCATCACCGCCCTCCCATCACGGCGACGCCTGGCCCGCCTGCTCCGCCCTCCGCGCGGCCGCTTTGAAAAGGATTCCGCCCGACAGGGGCCGCTCAGAACAGGGGCCGCTCAGAACAGGGGCCGCCACCTCCCGCCGCCTTTATTATCCTGACTCTTTTCTCTCTCTCTCTCTCTCTCTCTCTCTCGATAACTCGCAAAGCCCAGCTCCTTCTTCTCCCCGCCCTAACGCCACCCTCATTGGCATGTTCCCCTCAAACAGGAACAGGCATCCCGGCGGCTCATTGGCCGGACGAAGCATCGCTCTCCCGTGCCCACCTCCCGCCTTCATCCTCAGTGGCTACCTCGGCGGTAAGGCCCCGGCTCCGAGCCTATGCGCCAAGGCGGGTGATCTGTCCTGCCAATCGGCACGCCGAGGTGGTAAAAGCTCAGCCCTCCCCACACGCTTATTGGTGTGAAGAAGTCACTTCCTCTCTCTGGGAGTGGTCAAGGTGGACATCAATCTTGGGTCTGTCCTCGAGAACCCCGAGAGGGCTAAGAAAGACCGCCCAGCTGTTCAACGTTGATGCGGATTATTCATGATTTTTTTGGCCCTTTTTTTTGGCCGATAACCATTTAATTATTATTGAAAGGGCATTGAAAGGGGACATGCC
Source organism: Lacerta agilis (assembly GCF_009819535.1). Classification (NCBI taxonomy): domain Eukaryota; kingdom Metazoa; phylum Chordata; class Lepidosauria; order Squamata; family Lacertidae; genus Lacerta; species Lacerta agilis. The sequence continues at coordinate 5,718,115 of NC_046313.1, read as the reverse complement.
GGAGCCGCGGGAGACCTGTCAGAGAGCCGCATGCGGCTCCGGAGCCGCAGGTTGCTGACCCCCGACCCAGGTGGACCATTTTCTGCTTTGTTGGACTGATTCCTAGGACAACCTGGACATTAAGAGCCCAAACGGATCAGGTCAAAGGGCCAGTGAGTGAAGCATCCTGCTTCCTACAGCAGCCAACCAGCAGACATGCTGAACCCTAAGCTATGTCAAGTTTAAGAGGCCCCACAGCATCACCAAAAGATGTCCCCACCTTTTTTTAAACTTCCTCCCCTTTACATTTTTTTAAAAAAAGTTTTGTAACAGAAGACAAAGAACACAACAGAAAGGACACCGAAAGCAGAAATGATAAAGTTTCATA